>NC_059370.1:1637181-1960395 GCF_019703515.2 Myxocyprinus asiaticus | reverse complement strand
TGTGCGGAGATTCAGATCTGCAATTACACAGATCTCCATCCCCAGGTCCCCCATATTCTGTATATCTAGCCATGCAAATCCCTGAACGGACACACAGTGGGAGAATGGTTTGTCCCAGTGTCTTTTCATCTCAGCGACACAGGCCGGGACTGCCGGAATGGACTGTCTGACTGGTGAGAGGGGCGATGGCAGCCTCTTGCCGTCATATAAATCCCTCTCGGCCCCTTGGCCCACCTGCTGGGACAGCCAGTCTATCGAATGTTTTGCAGCAGCCCTATGTCAAATTTCTATTAGACCCAAATTGACTGGGGTTGGTGAGGGTGGTTCACTGCTCTGCTGGCTGGAGGGCCTATTTGAATTTGGGGGAACTGCGAGGAGGTTGTCCCAAGGGGGGGGGTGTTAGGGGGTTAGCAAGACTGAATTTAGGGCATTTGAGACGATACCTCGGGCCTTGGTCTGTAAAGTGATACACTCCAATAATGTGTCTGATGAGTGCAGCTTCCACAAACTTCACGAGGAAGGGACAAGAACAGTGCAGCAGCGAGCTGCAGCGGTCTATATACTAGAGAGGCGGGACTTCCTGATTGCTACAGTGACAGATGTGGTCAATTGGTGCATCCTCAATCGGTCACACCTAAGCCGTTCCCTTATTGAGACACTGAATGAATGTTAGAAAAAGAACTGCAACAATAAATCTATTTGATTAGAGTTATTTTATTGTCCAGGCAAATGTGGACTATAAAGTAGTCTCTGTTTTTTTCTGAATCTGAACATAACTGAACTGAAACCATCTGTTACAGGACAGATCATAGTCTAAGAAACCGATTTTGGTTATAACTCAATGTTGACAAAATTTATAGTAACTGCATTTTGCCTTTGCAGGCCAGTACAGACTCTGTATATCACATTGAAAAGACAGATGTGTGCGTGCAGTGCAGGGCGTCTGTATGTCATGCAAGATACAGAACAATAAACAGTCAAAAGAGGACCATACAGCATTAACACTTAACGTTGTTCTATCTGAAAATGTGTGTGCTGATTTTACTGGGGACCAAGAAGCTTTCTTGTACGGTCAGTGATTTATTGCGACATAACTTTCAACAAAATTCCAGTGGGGAAAATAATATTTGAAATTACTATTTATTAGGGCTCCAAGCACCAAATGTGCTGGAAACTTATTGTATTTGTACTGAATTTCTTCTTCCACTACTTATCCTTTTTCTGCCCTAAAAATGTATGGGCAGCCAAAATCGTAAGTCCTAGAGACTCCAAACTTGGCAGGATGGTCCCAAACCCCCTCTGATTTCCTCTTATTCCTTGAGTCAAGAAGAACAAAACATATTATGCAAACTAGTCCTAGGCTGTATGTCTGATTTGCTCATTTAGCTAATACATTCTATTATAACTGCAACCGTTTGTGTAAATAAGGCATGCATCTTCTTTGGGTCACATGCTAACATATCGTTACAAGAACGATTCGACAAATCAACAAAAATGGCCTCCAGCAGCAAATCAAAATTCAGGAGCTAATAACTTGTGTTGAGAATGGGCGATACTTATTAAACTTAATTTGCAATATAGCTTTTGGTCACACCAAAGGAAACCTCATTTCCGGGTTCTTACGAGCAGCAGATTTGATTTCAAAGGTGGAAATAGGCAGCGCTGCAGTTTAAATAATCTTTTACACTTAATGGAATGTAAAAATTTATTTTAATGTTAATAAAAGTTATTATAAAGGAATATCTATGGTTTACAGTGAAGAAAGTATGTGGGTTCTTTTCTGAAATATCGGCAAAACAAGTTTAAACTTGGTTCAATGAGCCGGTATGATTATGTCGGACATGAAACAGGTTGATGAATACACATCCTCACATGTTTAACATGCTTCTAAAGCCTAAGAAATGTGATATATAAAAATAAAAACTACCACTAGACATGCAATATGTGTCTTTACTGCTTAAATTATTAACCCACATACAATAAATAATAATAATCTTAATTTAGTATGATCATATTCCATATCAAAATTAAAAAAAGTAAATGTAGTGTGCTACGTTTAGGAGCAAGTTTGGTTATTAGCAATAATTAATAATTATCAAAGATAATTACTAATTATTAAAATCAATAGAACATTGATGAGAATCAATGTTAGCTTTTTAAAATCCTTTAAATCAACAATTATCAAAGATAATCGTTAATTGTTAACATCAATGAAACGTTAATTAAAATTAACACTAGCTTATTGATCATTCAAATTCAACAATCATCAAAGATAATTATCAATTATCAAAAATCAGTAGAATATTAATAAGGATTAACGTTGACGGGGCACCACCCTGGAATTAGGGACTAATAACCAAATAGTAAAACAGTCTCAACATTAGATTGTTTTCTTAGGAAAATCGGCATCCGAAGAATATCGATTTTCGGGAAAAAAAAAACAATGAATAAAGGTTTGAATCCGAGCACTGACATCCCATCAGCATGACACAGGCGTATGCAAAACAAACCAAAACACTTCTCTTTGTAATATAAACAAAGTTTATTTATGCAGTAATATCAATTTATAATTAATACAATGCAGTCCATAAACTTCCGACTTACAACTACAAACTAAACAGTGATATGATTAGATATGGAAATAAAATAATTCTATAACACATAAGGTGTGTGTGTGACAGTGTGTGTGTGTGTGTGTGTGTGTGTCAGTGTGTGTAAGGAGGGATGCGCACAAAATAGCGGACATGACTCTCGTGGAGAGTATGTCACGCGAGACTTCCGGCCAGGGAATGTGACCGCGAATGGGGGCGGAGATGGCGTCTACCAATTACCGCGTATATCTGCTTGTACGATAGCTTAGGGACAAAGCTGGGCTTTAGCATTTAAGCTATCTACGAGCCAAAATGTGTGCCAGAATGTTTGTGAAGGGTCGCGTGCCTGCGTGTGTGTGTGTGTGTGTGTGTGTCATTAGTACGAGAGAGAGAGAGAAGTGACAGCCCTAAAGCTGATTTCGCGATCGTGGGTGAGAAAGCAGCTGTTTAGTTCATCGCTCAGAGACGCGGTGGACGGCTCGTAAACAGTCCCGCGTTATTTTACTCTTTAATGGATGAACTCAGTTGCTGTCTCACCCACGATGGCGAAATTGCACAACAATCCAATTTGGTTGGACCACAATACAGCAAAACAAACTTGTGATAATTAATACCCTGAGTATTAATAATGAGCAGACATGGCGGTCCGTAAACTGCACAAGCAAAAACCTTGAAACACAAGAATAACACACTATAATATTCTATCTCTGCCCAGACGTAAACCTCTTACTTGAATCGCATGAGGACACAGATAGAATGTGTTTTCATCTGTCCTTTAACTCTGACTCGGTTCCTTGAGGCTCAGGTGATGACGGGAGGCCGTTTCCTCGCTCTGTCGGCGGGCGGTACGGTTGTTGATTCTCGGCGGGCTGGCGGAGAACTCAGAAATGTCGACTTGATTGAAGATGGAAGAGAAATCTTTAATCTCTTCACTTCTGTAGGCAAAGGGATGAAGATGTGAATTGCTCGGCGGTCTCCTTCGGATCCATTAGAGTGTTCGGTTGAACACAGAGTAATCTCAACTCGTCCAGCGAGATGGAGACTGTATGGCTACAGTTTCAAGTCGGACATTACTTCCTTGTGCCACGAGGTTGCACCTGAGAGCAGCAAAAAAAGCTACGTCTATATTCGGTGAACAAAGTCGCTGGAAGGAAATTCTGGAAGCATTTTAGAGGTATTTCAACTCCTGATGAAGTCATGTTTGAGGGACGTTCTGTTGTGTGCCTCATCCAATAGGAGTTGAGAGTTCGATCCTTTAGTGAGCAAGGCTTCATGGATTTGTAGTCTGTTTTGGACTCCCTTTGTTTGATTTTGGTGCGATTTTTATCAGTAAGATTTACGACTTAGAAGGTGGGGGCTTGAGTTATGTTTTTACGACTGTGTTAGGCCTGCCTGTGTTTTCTATCTGAATACATGAGGCCCAACAATGTTCTGTGGTGTTGGAGACAGGATCTGTTCCTCCTGTTATATCGTATATGGTGGTCTTGATCATATAATCTTTAGATCATATTTGACCTCATATCTGTCACAGCGACAGCACTTTGGAAACTGTCGTTTGCGATTAGAGTTTGCGTGATTTCTTCGTAAAAAAGTTAATATCCACTAACCGCTGCTGCAGGTCAATTGGGTTTAATAGAGCAGACGCGATAACAATCACGGTGACACGTGAAGTATCATCATGTATGTAAACTCCTGAGTTTTTTTTAAAGAAATTTAAATTTAAAGAAGCCCTAATCTCCAATAATCTGTGGAAAATGGGGTGTTTCAACCCCAAAAACAGCACTTTTTGGGCAGTTTCAGCGCAATTTGAGCAAAGTGCCCATAGACAGCAGTTCTTTTCTGGGCAACCAAAAGAACCAGGAAAGGGCAGGGCGGAGCGTTTGTAAACAGTAACTTCATCTATAGGAAGAGTAGAACCGATGTTTTCTGAAATCGCACCTTTTATGTAAATTTTTATAATAAAGGGCAAAGGGCGTATATCAGTGTTGCACAGAAATTTTTCCCAGAATGTTCTCGCAACCCGGTAGCAACTCCTCCACGGCCCGATACTGGGTTGTGCCCCGGGAGTTGGGGACCTCTGAATTAAAGTAACAATTTCCTTCTGAAACAGCTAAATCTGTACATTATTCCAAAATTTTGGCCACCAGTGTGTGTAATATATATATATAACTTGCACTAATCATCAAGAATGACTTTTTAATCAAAGCAGACCATTTAAAATAATCTTTTACTAGCGTTCATCGTTGCTGTGCGACTAGAAACGCCGTGTTTCATGAGCATGCCGTTGTTATTTTGCTAGCCATCTTAAACTGATCTTTAACTTTATATGTCGTTCTTTTGATAAACACAGTTAACTGATGAACACAGTTACACATGCTTAGACTATACATAACAGACTGCGCATGTGTGAGAAGTTGACGAAAGAGGGATCCCTTCTAGACATGACCAATTTTGCGATCTTGCAAATTCAACCGATCTATTAATACAGTAGACTACGAATCTGAAAATGGCAATATATGCTGAACACTTGTATGCTGACAGTAAATGTTTTTACTGATATTAAAAGGTCACTTATATAGATATTTGCAATATACTGTATATATCAATATGAAAAAGAAATGGCAATTTTCATATATGTAACGTGTTTTTAAACATATGTGGAATTTAAATGTGTACATATATGCTCAAATATATGGCCATATACCAGATTTAAATATCAGACAATATAATAATTGCAACAGGCCTAATTACTGAATCCTCATTTGTGTTTTTAGTTTACAGATTTATTGAACGTCTATTTTAACCTTAGATAAGTTTTCTTGCATTACCTAACTGCACCGTAATTTGATGACCAAACTTTCGTCGTGGCAACGTAACTGATTACGTTGTGACAACTGGAAAAGTGACATTCCTGGATTCGTAGCCACAACGTAACTTTGGAACTGTGCCAGTCCGTTATGATGACGTTGTGGCAACATCGAGGTACAATAGTTGTTTGTTGATTACCAGTTGGTAATTTTTGCTTTTAATGATTATTCTATGGGCGGACATGCAGTAGACTGACCTAATTTATGTCCTTATTTTCCCAACATAATTTAAAAGCTATTTAAACAGTTGTGCATATGAATAATGAATGCAGACTAAAAGTTAATGTACTTCATTTATTTTGAAAGAGAACAGAGAAAAAATGCAATACAAGAAATTGAGAACTATTGCCACATAATTGCAATGAAATTACAAGGCTAAAAGACGTCTGTGCTCATATTAAACTCTACTTAGACCAACTTAACACCTAATGCATTGAATTACATTTGTTAATTTAATTTAAAGCTATTTTAAGGATATATACAAATGGTATGGGGCCTGGGAAGCTCAGCAAATAAAGACGCTGACTACCACACCTGGAGTCGAAAGTTCGAATCCAGGGCATGCTGAGTGACTCCAGTCAGGCTTCCTAAGCAACCAGTTGGCACAGTTGCTAGGGTGGGTAGATTCATGTTGGGTTAACCTCCTTGTGGTCGCTATAATGTGGTTCTCGCTCTCGGTGGGGTGTGTGGTGAGTTGTGCGTGGATGCCGTGGAGAATAGCGTGAACCTCCACACGCGCTATGTCTTCGCGGTAATAAGATGCACGGACTGACGGTCTCAGACGCGGAGGCAACTGAGATTCGTCCTCCGCCACCTGGATTGAGGCGAGTCACTATGCCACCACGAGGACTTAGAGCACATTGGGAATTAGGCATTAGGCATATATATATATATATATATATATATATATATATATATATATATATATATATATATATATATATACACACATATATATATATGTGTGTGTGTGTGGCAGACCTCTGCCTTTCCTATGAAGGAGGAAGCGGGAGTCGGGTGAACAATCCACGTGAGACTTTAATGCCACACTTTTCAGTGTACATCAAAACATAAATGTGCTTTTAGAGAGAGCATCTCTCTCTCCCCATCTGCCGCTGTCTTCTCTCCTTAAATACTCCCGCCGCTCCTCCCTGGAACTTGAGACCGGAGTGATGCACAGGTGGAACTCGTTTACCACTTATCTCTCCAGCCTCGCTCTGCCCTGACGCTGCTTAGCCACGCTCTGCTCGCCACAAATAGATAGATAGATAGATAGATAGATAGATAGATAGGTTGATTCACATTTATATTATATTATGTATACATTTATTTTAACAAATAGCATCAAACATATTTACATACATAAAAGCTTATCCTGTATAATACATTTCCGTTAAAAACATTTGGCAAAATGTTGGCGGACATTTCAGGTGATTAAAGCCAAATAATCACAGATGCAAAAATATCAACAGAACTTCAACTAGAAGGTAATAATGTTACTTAAACAATCTGATGTGGTTGTTGCATTTTAATCAGTGGACCCTCACAATGAAATGCATGCTGTTTTTTCTTCAATCATTGGATCGGATCATAAGCAGAGAACATGAAACATAACTGTTGCTCTCTTTTAACATTTTAAAATATTTTCACTGTAATCTAATTGCAAAATAGACTGCAGAAGATGAAAGTTGACTTTTTAAGCTTTAATTTGATACCAAGTTTGTGAACATTAATGAAGTTTTTGATATAATACAAAGCATTTATTTTATAGCCACACTCAAACGGCCCACCTGTTGGCCAGTGACAGTTAACAGGTTTAAAATGGGCATGTAAGACAGCCTCTGTAGCACCCCCATTTTCACCTACAGTCACCAAAATTGGTACATATATAGTTCTCATCAAGCTGGGCAACTTTCAGAATTATAATTATTAGCTCTGCCCAACAGGAAGTCAGCCATTTTGGATTTTTTTAATATTGCAGTCTCTGTACTTTTAAATACTCCTAGGGGATTCATGAGACTGTCACCACATTTAGACAACATTATGCCAAGACATGAAGATGCAATATTGCAAACAGATTTTTGATATATTGAACGGTGTTGCCATGGCGAGGCAGTAAATTAATGGTAAAAGTGGGAAACAGGAAGTTTCCCATATTCTCTGTGTTTTCTGTGAATTATATCATATTGGTGCTGTCTGTTTGTTCATGGGGGCTGATTGCATTTATGTGGCTATTGTGGGTCACGGTTGTAGCGCCACCAACTGACAACAGGAAGTGTGACAATTTGTGTGACTTTGAAATATTCCTCTTATATTTACCCTCTCAAATGCATGCGCCCACCATGTTTTGTTTTCCTAGAGCCACCAGGTGGCGATGGCACTGTAGTGCTTGGGCCCGTCATCACTGCTTGCAGCTATATTTATTATTGTCTTCAGATATGGGCTTCAAGCAATGGCTTTTCTTAAACAATTCTCCTGTGAATGAGATTGTAGGCCAATCATTCTGAGATAGTTCATCCTGAAATGAAAATTCACGAAAATGCACTGTTTGTAGGGCTGCATGATTTGTAATATATGTAATAAGTAATATTTTGCCCATGCTCTATTGCCAAAAGACTTAGTGGCACAACTGTTTAGTGAATCTGACCCTTTTGCGCGTGGTATTTCAGTGCAAAAACCTGTGTCGTATTCACTAACCACCCGCAATCTATTTTAACATGCACAATCAGCACTGAAATTGCATTGCTTCTTGAGAATTTTATTTAAAAGAGATGTTTGCGAACATTTTCAGCCTATCATATCAGCAGTAATTAATCACATAATCATCAAATGATGGAGAAGAGCGTTATAACCTGGCATATATCCAGATGCGCGGTGTTGTCAGGTGCACGTTCTGCATGTTTAAGAGGTTAATTAGGTGTCTGGATCACAGTGATGATGTACAGTCCTGGCAGGGTGTGTACAGTCGTAAGTTCGGTACGGTGGCCTGCGGCATCCTCCGCTATATTGCACTCAGAATCAGACTGCAAAATCAGAATTGTGCATGCAAATTGCGATTTTGTGGGCATGTTTGCATCATTGCCTGACCTGCATAATTTCTTTAGTAAATCAGGCGCTAAATCAGAGCAGAGAGCGCATGCTAAAAACTGGCACTTTTGCCAACCACAATTCATTCATAGTAAATCTGCCCCTTAGTCTTTAGGATGTTCTCACATGAGTCATCTTAAAAAGAAGCAAACTCAGACCTTCTTCTCTTCAGCCAAAAAACAAACAAATAAGGAAGCAAATAAATGGATAAAACAGTGAAACACAGAGGGAAGAAAACATCTTCTTTGCCAAAGCATTGCACCTGTCCACTGTGTGCCTTTTTTGTCCATTTAGTGATAGGGTCTTTCTTTACCTTTTTTGGAACACATTCAATTTGAATAATATTTTATTGCAATACTGAATTAGATAGTGGGACTCTGCCCCAAGTAAAACTAGGCAACCCCATCTCTCTACGAAGTTCTGGTGCTGAGATACGCCTGAGTCATTTTGCTGTACGGTTGCTAAGGTGCTCTGGATGGTGGCTATGGCATGGCTAGGCAGTTGCTAGGGTGTTAATGAATGGCTTCTTGCTGGCTTTATCTCTATTGCTGTTTCTCAATGTGTGTTCTTATGCGTTTTTACGTTCTTGTGGACTCTTTTGACATCATCCACCACCAAAGAATAAAAAAATAGGTACTGTGGCGGAATGATTCGCCCCTCTGGCTTGCCATCGTCGCCCCGCCTCTTAGGGCCACCCTTCAGCCAGGCTTACGACGGGAGTTGGGCAGGAGAGCGAGAAGGGGTGCATAATTAATAAGCCTTGTTTGGTCAGCGGTGAATGAAGCACACCTGATGTGAATAATGCATCATCAACCACTGTCTTTAAAACGCAGTGCGCACCTCTTCTCGGGGAGCCGGCTTCAAATCTCCCTGTGTGCACACACTGGCATCCTCGCACGCCCAGGACCAGAGCTGGGAGGGATCGGACGAGCGGACGTGCTGCCGGACCCGTTCTTCAGACCCCCGGACGCCGTAATGAGTCGCTGGGGGTGAACAGCTCACGTTGCCGCCGACGGGCTAGATGCCGGGCCGCCTTCCCCTCATGCATGCCGCGGGCCTGGGAAGACAGGCCGCCAGTGACGCCGCTGCCCCACGCGCCGTGGACTTTGGAGGGGAGCGTGAGCGGCCGACTGACCCAGCCCGTGCCTGGGCTTTCCTATGGACACTACCCCGCCCCTTTCACGGAGCCCCGTTCTCCACGAGGATGCCAGATTCCCCCTTTTATTATGAACACTATTCCCCCTTGGACACTTTATTACCCCTTTTGGACATTTTTACGATTATTATTGTTTCCAATAAATGCCTCTCCGAGGCTTGACACCACACCCACTGTGTCTGTCTCTTGCTCACCCTGCCACAGTACAGTATGAGGTTGTTGAATCTACACATCGCAGCACATCTCAAAACTCACAGAGATTAATTCTATGTCCTCCTGTCATTGAGTTTGTTCTTTCAAGTAATAGTCAGATGATATGGGTTTTTTAATGGCCGATGCTAATATCCAGAGAGCAGGGTGTCCGATATAATGCCAATAAATCATACAATTTAATGTATTAAATAATATGTAACACTGCTAATGAGAAATTGGCGGAAAATTTGGCTTAATTGTGATGTAAATCATGTTTTCACAGTACAGTAAATATCTTAATGGTCCTAAAAATAGGCCTCACTGTCCCTCTGCAAAATGCTGTTTATTCAGAACATAAATTCAAGCTCGTTTAATCAGTGGACTTGGTTTTGAACTGGTAGACCATGTTGGTCAAGCTAATTAGAACTAACTGGTAAACCCAACCTGGTCTCATAGAAAGCCTCAAAGTTAACAAGTTAATGCATGTGATTAATTAAAAAGTTTAACGCATTATTTTTCTTAATCGCAATTAACACATTTAACATTAACAAAGCATAAACCAGCATATACACAGGTCGGAGCAGGGCTGAACCTTTTTCGATGCTTCTGCTCGGAGTCATTATACTGTCCCACACACCACAAACACATACACAACAGCTGTATCAGTGATCAAATGGTGGAGAAAGGAGCGTTTAATGCTATTTGTTGTACAAAACAAGCTCAGATGGTACTTGTGACAGAAATCAAGTATTTTTCAGCCTCTGTAAGGCGCATTTTAATTACCACAGAAGAAAGTCAAGTGTTAACTATCACCAAAACGCAGAATGAGACGTTTTTGTCTGTAAGCGCTTTTCATGTAGATTTCAAAGCACCAATTGACTTAGCTGTACTTTGCAGCCTCTGTAAGGCGCAATTTAATTACCACAGAAGCACATCAAGTCTTAAATATTACGAAAATGCAGAACGAGACATTGTTTGCAGGCTCCTTTCCTTTGGAGTTCAAAGCAGCACTTGATGCTGGCATTGACGCCCTGACTTGAATCATGAATGTAGCTACACAATTGCTGTAGCAAAGCGGATAGCGACAGTCTGTGGAGGATGAGAGTTTAAGAGATTTAATGCACATTGCAATGAATATGCAACCTATGGTTATTTAGTTCTTTCAATTAGTTAACCTCCTACTTAGACTTAGCAAAATGTTTAATGTTATATGAATTGGTGCTATTTTAGTGCATTTTTATCTTTATATTGTGGAAGGATTGGAAAGTGTTAATAAAACATTATAGTGTTACATATTGTTTTGTTTTCTATCTTAAGAAAGAAATGTGCTTTTTGGGTAGAAAATAATTATATTAGAGTACAATCTCAACACTTTTGAAATCTGTGATTATTCACAAATAATTATGAAAAATCATGCGACTAATTGTGATTAACTGTGACAAATTATGCGATTAAACCACTGGCAGCACTAATTACTATACCTACAGTGCATTTTTGCTAAATTATTTTATGTGACTCGTACTTGTTGCAGCAGTTTCCTGGTGAAATGAACACTAGAGGCGCTATAAATAGGGTTGGGAACCGAGAACTGGTTCTTGTTCAGAACTGGTTCCATTCTTTTTTGGGGAGGGCTTCTGGCTTTTTAATGGGATAGGGAAAGTATAGAGGTGACAGGAAATGAGAGGGAGAACAGTGGAAATGGGATTGGGAAAGAACTTCACGAGCCAGGACTCAAACTTGGGTCACCCGCGATGCATCAGCACTACATGTCATGAGCGCAGCCCGCTAGGCTACGGCTCTGACAACCGGTTCCATTCTTTAAAAAATACCAGAATTGTATGATCTTCGTGACTTTCGGTTCCAATAACGGTTCTCCAGTGTCTCCGATGTGGCTGGAACACCGTCCTCAAATACTCTGACAGTGCCCTCTACTGACTCTACAGCATATAAACACACAGTTCTACCACAGTATTTAATTCCCAAATGAACGAGTCTTGAGCCAGCTCTTTTTACAACACGAAACGAATGCGCTTCTGGTACAGTTCGATTCCCAAAATAATTATTCAAAGGAGCCGGTTCTTTTGAATCAACAGTGCAAAACACATGGTGCTTCCGGTATAGTCCGATCCCAAAAGAACCATTCTAATGAGCTGGTTCTTTTGAATCTACAGTGCGGAAGCAGCCTGACCCGTGGCCTTGTAAGCCTTTATTATTAAAGAGGAAGAGAACTTACAGGCCTTGGAAGGGAGCCTTGGTCGGTCGCGCCAGGTGGCTGCGCCCTGCGGGCATAAATGGACAGCTACGGCGTGCTCTACCTGGGGGAGCTCAACATATCCCTGAAACGCTCTGCCGTCGAGGGTAGTCAGAGTGGACGAGCCCGCGAAGCATGTACGGGCAGTAAAAGGTGCCTTCCACGACTTCGTTATCTCCTCGTGCACTTCCGGGAAGAAAGGCACCAGGGCGGGGTGTGGCTGTGAGTTGCGCTCCGAGCCCAGAAACCAATCATCCAGCCGCGAATGCTCAGGGCAGCGTGGAGGGTTCCACTTCAGCCCGATGTCCGCAGCCACCCAGGCAAGCACGGCTGCCATCTCCAACATCTGTTGACCGTTGGCGCTCAGAGCTCCTTGGTTGGGCTTTCCACTTTCTCCTATTCATTTTAATAGAAGTGTCTGCTAAATAGTCTCTGGCCATGTTCACACAGCAGTGGAATATGGCTGTCAGTCCTGTATTTGTGTGTTTAATACAGTTACGTTCACACACAGTTCGGTTATTTACGAGAGTGACAACCGAATTCTGTAACTGAACTGAAACCTGCAAATTTTCAGGTTTCACAACTGCATTTTCAGCAAACCTTTGCTGTGTGAACGGAACTGTACTGGGCAACTAGTTGTCTGTCACGTCATTTAATGTGAGAGAGCCATGCAGCACTGTACACGCATTTCTCGTGTGTTTCAGAAGGGGTTTCGTTAGATCTCGGAGACAAAGAAATGAGCTGCGTATCATCCCAAGATCCAGCCACTGTCTCCCACCATAGCAGCTCGCGGGTGTGAGGCGTGCGACACAAAAGCTGAGTGCACTCTGGAAAAAAATCATTCAAAACCACTGTCGGTAAATTATGATCTGATGGATAAACTTGCGCCTCAATTGGACTTGTTTATTTAATAATGTGGTGTCAATTGTGTAAAGACTTGCCGGTGTTATGGCTGTTGCCATTTTTTATATGTACTTTAGTGACTGTCACTATAAGCTGTTGTATGAACAGGACATTTCAAGACTCACACCTGTAAGTAAATACGGTTGTCAATCCCAAACATTGGCTGTGTAAACGTAGCCTTGTTGTCTTGACTGGTTTGAACATTCTGTCACAGCCCCACTTTACACATGGTATTAACATGAAAGTCCCTTTCAAGGCAAGTCAGTTCACTCGGCAGCCATCTTTGGAATGCTCCTGGGCTGGGCAGCTATGTCTATGGATACCAGCTAATGCGCTTGCTCATTCTGGAGTTGACTGACAGGCAACTGCTTGGCTAGCCAGAAAAGGCATGACAGATGAGTGAATAATGACTGGTCCCTTTCCCCACCTGAACTGAACCCAACTGAGAACTTGTGGACCCTTCCGAAACGTAAGATTTACAGTGAGGAGAAACAATGCACGTCTTTGCATGACATCTGGGAGTCTGTGGTGGCTGCTTGAGCTAAAACTGGTTGAGAAGAGAACACATAAAAAAACTGACATAATTTATGGATTGGAGGTTCATGAAAGTTATTAAAAAGAAGTGTACATGTATTGCCCACTGAATATATTGAAATGCCCAAAATGTTACTTGGTCATTTTATGTGATATTTTACATTATTTATTTACTAAAACCTACTTTTTTACTGTTAAATTTTAAGGTTAATGGAGAAAAAAGCAAAGTGTTAGCTAGTTGACTAATAATTGTACACACTAATATTTGAAAGAATTGCTGCAACTCCCCAGAGAAACACAACTCTTTTGCTTTGTTAAATATTCAGTTTTGGTATAAAATAGGAATCACTGACAACATTGTATCTATTTTGCAGTAAAATTGAGAAACACTAACTGCCTAATAATTCTGCATGCAGTGTATGAACAAACAGACATCATATCTCCATTAAAATATCTTTGTGTTCTGCGGTTGAAAGAAAGTCATACGAGTTTGAGACAATATAAAGGTGAGTAAATGATAAGAGAATTATAATTTTTGGGTGAACTATTCCTTTAACAAGAACAAGTACATGAGCAAAGGATCTTTGCTCTGATTCCAATTCACCTGATCCCAGTCCTATAACAAATACATAATTCTTTTTGTGTGGCGCTTCATCCGTGGAAATCTGGAGTATTCCAAACCCCTGTTGACAGGGCCGGTCAACCCATTAGGCGACATAAGCGACCACCTAAAGTGACATTGCTTCGGGGGCACCGATCTATCAAGACAATTTTAGCATGTGTCCAATCTGTCGATCAAAATGCGCTATATTTAATACTAAATGCCATACTACCATACTTCTCTTACACTTTCTGTTTTATCTGTGTATGACAGAAACAGTGAGAGATATATGGAAAGTATGCCATTGTGAACACGGCCATAGACTCTTGAGTGCAGGGCTCATGAATCGGAGCGTGAAATAATCACTATTTTGTGTCAGTACTTCTCAATGAATTTGTCTAACTTGCGGGCTAAAAAGTTTGAAGCACTTTGTCACACAGTAAAAGAGTAATGAGATGCTTTAGAGCACAAAAAACAAAAACAACGCTGAATGAAGTGGATATTTACTTACAGTTCATTGAAACAAAACCTGCATCTACATTTAATCATCATGTGCGAGTGCAATATGTGAATAATAATCTACTGCTGGGAAAGACATTTTCTAAATAAAAGTGTATCAAAGTACTAAAATTACATTAAATCACTTAAAAGTACCAAAAATTACCAAGCCAATACCTTGTTTATTGGAAAGGTTCTGTGGAGTAGCCTACCATATTAATACCATGGTATATTATTCCAAGGTTTTACCATAGTGTACCATCACTGTACCATCATACTGCCACAGCAGGCATTTGTGTGTGGGCGTGTGTGTGTGTGGGGGGGGGGGGGGGGTAACGTCTAGGGTGCCAAATGGGTTAGGACTAGCACTGCCTGTTGAACTCTGTCAGTGGATTAGGTTGGTGGCGACTGTGAAGAGAATGCACTAATGGAGACGATGCGCTGTGAAATGTGGATGTGCATCATAGCTACAATCATTGTTCAGAATATGAATGTCATATAATTTCTCAATAGCAGGCCAAATTCTGTTCTATTTCTAAAATCTTTTGCTGGCCACATCAGAACAGCTGGAGTTTGGACACCCCTGCAGTATACGAAGCTAAATAATATAAACGAAAGTTACGGTCAGATAAAATATGTATTTTTGGACTGCTCTATAGACCAATAATTTGTCAACGTCACAGCTTACGTTACAAACTGAAGTGGTGGTAAAAAGTCTGAAACTTTGTTAAACTGTATTCATCTGTATTACTGACACAAACTACGCAACCTACCTATGCTAGCTAGTGAAAACTAACTAATGCTTAGCAGTTATCGTTGTAGCCTACACACATTTTAGTCTCAAAAAGCGATGAAAACACAACTTACCCAGCCATGCAGGTGCAGTTCACAGTCAATATGTTGGGAGTGTTCCGTCAGAAGTGATCATCCCTATGCCCTATTCATTTTTAAGACTTTACCCTCAACTGTGAGAGCTTTGGATGGCTGAAAGGTGTGGGTTGCACCCACTGACAGAGTACATCTTGAGGAGACAAACCATGGAAAGAGTCTGACCCATTTTCTTTGGAATTCATTGCGACCTCTTGGCAAGCTAGCTACTCTTTTACATTGAACACAGCCACACTTCACTGGCTTTTTTTTGCCACCACAGTGTGTAAGTGCTGCAATGGTTGTAAACACTGGTATTGGTCTTATTTTGGTATCAACTGTATGTGAGAGCAAAACCTTTGACTGTGTCTTCTTGTTGTCGTCCTCATGCAGGAAACTACAGATTGGTCCATTGGTGTATGCTGCAAACAGAAGGGGACCTGATCATACTTCAGAAGCACAAGCTGTGATCAAGCTTTTTGGAGCTGTATGTCGATGATAGGAAAGCAGCAGAACTTCATCCAGATTTCTTGTTTAGAGTTGGTTTTCACTGGCAAGAGAAATACAGCTTCTGCTGCTGGTGCTACAATGGCCAGTCTGGTTCTTAACGAGACTGGGATGGAGAATTGTGACATCGATGACTCCTTCAAGTACAACCTGTACGGTGTGGTGTATAGTGTTGCATTTGTGCTAGGACTGGTCACTAACTGCGCCTCCCTTTTTGTGTTCTGCTGTCGCATGAAGATGCGCAACGAGGCCACGCTCTTCATGACTAACCTCGCTTTATCGGACTTAGTATTTGTGTTTACGCTTCCTTTCAAGATCTTTTATAATGTCAATCGCCACTGGCCTTTTGGTGATACACTGTGCAAGATCTCAGGTGGGGCCTTCATCACCAATATCTACGGTAGCATGCTGTTTCTCACATGTATCAGCGTGGATCGCTTTCTGGCCATCGTTTACCCCTTCCGGTCACGTTCCATCCGTACCCGCCGCAATACCGTTATCGTGTGTGCTACCATCTGGTTGCTGATACTGGGAGGGGGTATGTCCGTGACCTTCTTCTCTTCCACCAACCAGTCCAAAACCAGCACAACCTGCTTTGAGGGCTTCTCCAAGAAAACATGGAAGACATATTTGTCCAAGATCACCATCTTTATTGAAGTTGTGGGGTTCCTCATCCCACTGATGATCAATCTAGCTTGCTCATCCATGGTACTGAGGACCTTACGTAGGCCCGCTACGCTATGTCAGATTGGCACCAACAAGGAGCGAGTTCTGCGCATGATTGTGGTGCATTTGGCCATCTTTATCATTTGTTTTGTGCCTTACAATTCCGTTCTGTTCATCTACGCCATGGTGCGTACTCGAGCACTTGCAAGCTGCTGGGTGGAGAGGTTGGCGCGAACGATGTATCCCATAACGCTTTGCGTGGCGACCTTCAACTGCTGCTTTGACCCAGTGGTCTACTACTTCACCTCTGAGTCATTTCAAAAATCACTGACCACCGGGAAGTGTCAGAGCAAGCAAGAAAACACACTGCGCAGTGAAGCTCCAGTGTTTAGCAAGGAAAACACTGACACAGAAGTAGCCTTTGAACCTAACACACTGATCAGCAATGGAAAAGATCAGGCTGGTGAGACTCAGTTCTGACCAGGTTAAGTGGAACAACATTTGGAAAGAATATAGAGTATGTGCACAGGAGTGATGGGGAGATCTGTGAGGTTCTCATTTCAGGATGTAGTGCCAATTCAGGGCAATCTTATAATGAAGATGGCACCATAGTGACTTTTTGCCTGCATCATGAAAACATTCTTCATGCTCTGTTCTCACCCCATAGGCTCACCAATTTTCAGATTTATCATGTGTGTTACTGCAATATGTTTTATTAAACTTATAAATATTATTTTACTTATATGATAATGTCATATCAATATTTTAGATCTGTTCTCTTTTTTAATTTATTTTCTTATATTGTTCAATACTTTGGGTAAAGAATTTAAACCTCCGGAATGAGTTAAATACGGCATCAAAGTGACATTTAAAATATGGACAAAGGGTGAAGTTTTGGAGATGTAGGCAATGGACCAAGTTACATTTGGAATACAAGAATATCTTTTGGTGGCACAGGCAAAAAGTCATTATAGGGATGTATCATAATGAGAGTGTGTTTGGTCAATTAATACTGGTTAAAAGACTTAAATTTAGACTTTTGCACTGACAAGTAGAAGTATGGACTGTTAAGCTTAAGGACAGGCTAAACACAGTTTTGTATGTCTTTTAAGGGAATAGTTACCCCCAAAATGAAAATTCTCTCATCATTCCATCCCATATGTCTATGATCTTTTATCTGCTTTTATTTTAGATTTTTAGAAGAATATCTCAGCTCTGTAGGTCCATACAATGCAAGTAAGAATAAAATAAAGGCAACATAAAAGTAATCCATACAGCTCCAAAGGTTAAATCCATGTCTTCAGAAGCAATACCATAGGTGTGGGTGAGAAACAGATCAATATTTAAGTCATGTTGTATTTGCACCCTCCTAAGTGCTCTTCACGGTGCAATTTTCGGCTGCCGTGCGAGCTCCCGTCTGATTTTTACCAGTGGGGAGAGATTGCGTGGAAATCGTTGGTGCTTGTGTGGTCATGGCTCGCATCATGTGAGAGGAATTATGAGTGGAGCCGAGTGGCTTACGAGCAGCTCATTACCGCCTGATAATTTTTTTAAATGTCTAAAAAATGTGCCCGCTGACGGCTTGAATTCAGGAGGTGTGTGCAGTTGAATGAGCCAGTTTGGTGATCTACCTGAAGCTGACCAATCAGGAGAAGGTGTTACAACTCACACGATCAATGAAAACTGAGTGTTCATGAAGTTTTTACACATTTTGAGAAAATTGATGTGTTAAAACACTTTTTCCCATATTATTCACGACCACATCACTGAGAAGGATTCTACAGAAAGCCATGCTGTTCTCTGATCTTCAAACAAATCAACCAAGTACTTCTAGGTTGAAAGTTCTACCTGTCAATCAAGCGCTGTGCTAAAACAAGACTTTTTAACTACGTGTGGCTTGAAAGCGCATTCACATGGACAAGGCCTCATGGATCAGAATGTCTGCTAACATGCAAGCAGTGACACAGATGAGAAGGACATAGCCTACATCTAAAGTAGAATAAAACAATTCTGCACTAAACGTCATGTTTGCGCTTAGATTAAATCCAAGTAAATGGCAGAAACAGTGTGTGAATTTTCTGCACTTTCTTTTTAATCTTGTACATTTTGTACACTTTATTATCATGCAGTAATTGGCAGCAGCAACACACTGATGTTATGATTGATGTATGCAGTCGTGAAATCACACAGTCTCCCTTCGAAATCTGAATCTGTCAAATGTCAGACAGCATTTGTAATAATTATATATATATATATATATATATATATATATATATATATATATATATATAAAATTTATATACAGTTGAAGTCAGAAGTTTATGTACACCTTAGCCAAATACATTTAAACTCAGTTTTTCACAATTCCTGACATTTAATCGTAGAAAACATTCCCTGTCTTAGGTCAGTTAGGATCACTACTTTATTTTAAGAATGTGAAATGTCAGAATAATAGTAGAGATGATTTATTTCAGCTTTTATTTCTTTCATCACATTCCCAGTGGGTCAGAAGTTTACATACACTTTGTTAGTATTTGGTAGCATTGTCTTTAAATTGCTTAGCTTGGATCAAGTTAAGCTAACTGGCTAATTGTCTAAAGGCTAAAAATGTCTAAAATAATTTTCTGGAATTGTCCAAGCTGCTTAAAAGCACAGTTAACTTAGTGTATGTAAACTTCTGACCCACTGATATAGTCAATTAAAAGTGAAACAATCTGTCTGTAAACAATTGTTGGAAAAATTACTTGTGTCATGCACAAAGTAGATGTTCTAAACGACTTGCCAAAACTATAGTTTGCTAATATTAAATCTGTGGATTGGTTCAAAAATGAGTTTTAATGACTCAACCTAAGTGTATGTAAACTTCTGACTTCAACTGTGTGTGTGTGTATATATATATATATATATATATACACACACACACACACACACACACACACACACACACACACACACACACTACCGGTCAAAAGTTTTGAAACATTTACTCATTCTTTATTATAATTTTTTTCACATTTTAGAATAATAGTAAAGTCATCAAAACAATGGAATAACATAAATGGAACTATAGGAATTACGTTGTGACTAAAAAAAAATCCAAAATAAATCAAAACTGTGTTATATTTTAGCATCTTCAAAGTAGAAGCCTAACCCTAACCCTGACCCTTTGCCTAGATTTTGCAGACATGTACTCTTGACATTTTCTCAACCAACTTCTTGAGGTATCATCCTAGGATGCCATCTATGTTGGGCACTTATTGGCTGCTTTTCTTTATTATTTGGTCCAAGTCATCAATTTCAAAAAAATTTTGTTTGTTTGTTTGTTTTTTTGTTAAATTTTTGTTTTATAATTAAATAAATTAATATGGTGGCACAATTATATTTTTGTCTACAAATCTCATTTCAAACATTTAAGCATACGCCTTCAGATCAAAGGATTTTTAAGATCATGAGAAACATTTCAGTCAAGTGTTTCAAAACGTTACGGTCAAAAACGGTAGTGTATATATATATGTAAGTTTTCAGCTAATGCAGCCCCTGGCCATGCCAGTCTTCTTTTTTATTTCTAAATCGCAAGCTACAAGGAATTAAAGCAATCTCCTCCTCTGGCTTTATGTCTTATTATGAAAAACAGTGTGAAAATCCATGCGATTGCTTTGGAATTCGCAGGGTCATAAAGTCGTGTACCACTGTATCTGTACGATTATCAGATAAACTGACTCATAATGTGTGCAGGGGCTCACAACCTCCCGAGCGTCAGAACTTGCACCGGCCTAAGAGTTCTGCTTTTGTTTTTGCTGATTTGCATTCTTCGTGCATATTGCCCCCTACTGGGCAGGGAGGAGAAGTTATAGGAAAAAAGGACTTAAATATTGATCTGTTTCTCAACCACACCTATCATATTACTTCTGAATACATGGATATAACCACTGGAGTATAGATTACTTGTAAGCTGCCTTTATGTGCTTTGTGGGGCTTCAACGTTTTGAACCCTGTTGACTTGCATTGGATGGACCCACAGAGCTAAAATATTCTTCTAAGAATCTTAATTTATGTTCTGAAGAAAAAAAAAAAAAGTCATACGCATCTGAGATGGCATGAGGGTGAGTAAATGATGAGATAATTTAAATTTTTGGGTGAACTGTTCCTATAATATGTTTCCGCTATTAAAAATACATGTTTACTAAATGTAATGTGTTTTTACACAGATGTATCAATGTGCTAAAACTCACATCATTGTGTTTGGTTGATCAGTATTACCACACTATTTTTATTTTGTCATTATGAAACAAATGTCTTTTGTATGTGTATACGAATCAGTGTTAATACATCTTTATGTGCTCATGCGTACATGGACAAATGCTCATGATAAACTAACAGACCCAACACTGTTTAAGGATTAAGCCCCGTTCACACCACGGGTGGCATTGATGCTTGGTGTCGCTAGACTTTGTGATCTGTGTCATTGGTGGGCATTCCTATTGCTGCCACCGCTCTAACGTTATTGGTGGACTGCACAACTGTCCTTAGTTAGTAGTGTTTGAGATGCTGATTACAGATGATACTACTGATAAAACTAAGATATCATTCTAATATGACAATGATCAGTTATTTTACCTCTAAAAATGCACATTCTGCAGGGGAGAGTGTTTTAAATAAACTGCAGCAGTTCTTAATGCATCATATCATTAAACAAGATGAACGTTATATCAACATATGAATCAAACTCACTCAGAATGCCGACACGGTTTTCCATGCATAATTTTATTTGCTCATATCCATGCACGTGGTTACAGACAAATGATACAGAACAATGAAATCACTCACAGAAACTTTTTACTTTTCCATCTTACCTGCATTCGACTCCAGTATCACATTCACTGCCTGGAGACGGATGATGTGAGCTCCACTGTCTTCACTCTCATTTTTAGTTGCTCGCAAATGTCACTTGTCATTTGCATAAAGTTGAAATTTTCTCATTTTCTTGTCACTCCTCACTCCTCAAGGTTATGACAGAATTTTCATTTTTGGGTGAACTACTCTAAAAAAATTTTTTAAATGTGTCTTTTTTATTGTATGTAGTAATGTTTATGTAAATATTGCGCTGTAAATAAGCAAAACCTTGTTTGCCTTTTACTAAGAAAAAATTATGTTAAGCAGTTAAATGATAAATCTTTATTATATATATTAATATATTTTGTAGTTTAGTGTGGCACAAATTGGAGATTAATTAATTTTATAAAATAAAACAATGGAAACCAGACCATATTTGCAATGGCATTTCACTGTAATTATGCAAGACTCTTTCAGGTGTGATATGTCAAGCCAAGTGACATTTCTATTGGCCAAAAGAGGGGAGAACACTTACAACAAGATTCAGAGGTTAGGGCGCTTAAACACCCAGTCTCATTAGGGAGACATACCTGCAAAACTAACCAGAACAAAAAATAACACAACAGTAAACAGCATAAAGCATGTATAATTACTGTAATAATTAACATAAACAGCACTGTGAGTGTGGTGGTAGATTAGTGGTAAAACATCTGGGCTGGTAACCAGAAGGTTGTTGGTTGAAACCACAGAAGAGAAGAGCCATAAACAAACTGCTGGTTCTTAGCTGCTTTTGCATCAGGACCCAGATTTTCACAACATCAGAGGTGGTGACCCAACACTCCACAAAATTGCTTCAAATTTGTTCCAAAATACAGTTTGTTTGGTTATATGACCTTTGATGTTAACAACAAAACATATCGGAAGTGTTTTCTCCTGCCAATGTAGTTTGCTATCTTAACTATGCATGATGATATTGTTAGTTACATTTTATTATATGCACAAATCCCCCCCCCCCCGCCCCCAACAAGGTTTTGCTTAGAGGAGCAGCAATATGAGTTTTCAAGGGAGCTACAGAGTGGCTTATGCAAGAGAATGTGGGCTATGAAAAAACTGGGTCTTATGTGAAGGCAAGGGAAAATCCTCTGGTGTTTCATTCTCTTCATGAAATGCTGATTATGACTGCAGCAATAGGGCTATTGTCTAAGGCTGAATGAGCGTTCTCTGGCTTATTGGTGCCCACGTCTTGAGAGCTGCCATAATTCTCTTAAATATGTTGTTACAGACCCTTTCTGGCACGTAACCTTCATTAGATTAGAAAAAAGGACTCCAAATCATTCTCACTGAGTTATTTTACATGGTGCTCCACTAAGTTCTGAACAATACACATGCTGCAAAGGCACAATGAATTGTTTAGAGTTTAATTATCTTAAAAAAAATATATTTTTGGGGGTAATCAGCATTTTCACAAATGCTGTTGATTGCACTTAACTTGTTTTCTTACCCCATTGCCATTTTTTTATTTATCTTATTTTAAGCATAAACCTCACTACATTTTGTATAAATCTTATGTTATTTTGCATCTCAAGTGCTTGACCTGTAGGGCACAGGGCAACTTGCATACATAACTTGCTTATGTCCATCATATCCAGTTATTTAAGTGAACATGAAATCAAGTCAACATGAAACAGCATTCTAAAGCCATTTAACTTCTGTCATGCAACATATTTCCGAGGGAGACAGCATTCAATAAGACAAAAATTAGGACTTGATTTTATTCATAGGCAATTGATTGGATTGTGAAAAGTGATTTCTTTATGTGTGAAGGGCTGGGATTGAAAAATAAGAGGGCTTGGTGTCATCAGCTGAGAAGGAAAGTTGTTTCCTATATATTTCTCTATAAAGAGAGTTATATTTATATCTACAGTATATTTTGATGAAATATTTCAAAGATAAAAAATGTTTGTATTTAAAATAATATACACTAAATAATACACAATAATACCAAGAAGGTGTATTAAGAAAGTAAAAAGAGTTAGCAATCAGTGATTAGTGAATTATATTTATTTTTAAAATGTATACATGTTCTTATTTATGGAGGGCCAAATTACAAAAAATTAAATATTTAAATAAACCATTAAATACATAATGAAATCATTAAATAGTAATAATAATTCAGTTAATCATTAAATCACTAAATAAATCTATAAATGTCTCTTATTTCCTTTTAGCATTAGTTTGCATCCATTTTCATTTTAGCATTATCTTTGAGTGTTTTTTTTGTTGTTGTTGTTGTTGTTTTTAATCTACACATGAGCTTTGTGTCTTTTCATTTTCTGGGTTAGTGCTATCAGCACGTCAATCAATGACAGTGAGTGTCACCTTTAAAAATCTATTTCTTTGGACTTTCTGGTTAGTGAGTTTAGGTGCGTTTTTTTACACTGCAAGTATGGCTGAGCTTTTACAATAAGAGATTTGCAGATTATGTTGCCAACCAAAACATTGCCAGTTACTTAATTTAAACCCATATAGAGAATGTAAGGAAAATGTTGGCCGAAATAAATGCTATTAATGATGTAACATTGGCTTAGGTGTTGATTCTGTAAGAGAAGGTCATTATGGAAGAGGATGTCCTACTTTGATCCGTTGAGTGACATGCTGATATCCGTAACCCTGAATTTAAAATGAGAAGACACGAAGCTCATTGTGTAAATGAAAAATAATCTCAAAGATAATGATAAATTGAAAATTGATGTAAACTAATGCTAAAATGAAATACAAGGGACATTTATTGGTTTAATTATTAATTTAATAATTTTATATTTTTTCTAATAATGTATAGTGTGTTTACTTTCATAATTTAATAATGTATTTAATAATATATTTCAATAATTATTTTATGTGTTATTTTTGTGTAAATTGACACTCCATACATGTTCTCTAGGTAACACAGTTTTTAAGTGTTTAAGGGTTTAGCAAGCGATGAGCAAATAGTGATACAAGACTGTGATAGTGCACTGAAATATTAATGAAACATACTTTATTCTATTGTTTTTGTAATTAACATTTTTATTAAATCATACAATAACAAGATGCAAAACATTTATAAATAATATATATATATATATATATATATATATATATAAATAATATATATATATATATATATATATATATATATATATATATACACACACAAACATACATACACACACACACACACACATATTTATATATATACACACATACACGAACACACATAATAATCATACAAACTATATTACACTACTCTCTCCACACCCCACCCGAGAGCCCTCCAAAAACTCCAAATACCTGCCCCATTTCCGGATAAACAAATCCAAGCCACCCCATCTTCCTGATGACACCTCCTCATAAACCGCCACCCTCCCCACCTCTGTGCACCACTCCGGATATGGGGGCGCACCAGATGACCTCCAACCTCTCAAAATAACCTGCCTGGCGATCATCACACAGGTCAGAACCCAATTCTCTGTATGACTATCCCCCACATCAATGACCGCCCCATCGCCCAGACCACAAAGTCTGGGGCAAAACGAAACTCGAGTGCCTACCACGTCAGACACAAAATTCTGAACCTTCAACCAGAATTTCTGGATCTCAACACCACCAAAAAACATGGGCCATGTCTCCATCCTCTGATTGGCATCGCCAGCAGATGGGTGTGTCTTTAAGACCAAGCCTATAAGATCTAGAGGGGTTCCAATAGAATCTATGCAAAATTTTGAATTGCATAAGACGCACCCTTGCATCTCTAGATGCAGACTTAACGTTTTTTAGAATCCTAGCCCACACTCCCTCCTCCAATACCAAGTTGAAGTCTTTCTCCCCTATTCTCTTAAAAGAGGTTAAAGCTCTGTCCCCAAACTCTGAATTAACTGAATTACACTGATGCCTCATGACCTTTTCCAAAAACAGTAATCACCTCTCCTAGAGTATCTGCTGCTTTAGGGGTGGGTGTGCTACTCCCAATGTCAGTACAAAGCAGGTGGCGCAGTTGTAAATACCTATAAAACTGAGATCTGGGGATCTCAAAATGTTGAACCAGATTTTCAAACAATTTCAAATGGCCACGCGGTGTGTCCTGTGCCGCCATGCCCGTCTCGGGACTCGAGTCTGGAGCCAGTGCTGAAGCGGCCTCATATGCATCAACCCAAGCGGGGTGGCCACCGTCGAGGATGCCATATGCCTCAGGAGCCTCTGAAAAAGTTTCAGTGGAACCGCTGTTCCCTGCTTGAACGCCTTCAAACAGGCCAGCACCGACTGGGTGCACTCGTTTGTAAGGCGTGCCGTCAAGGAGACTGAGTCCAACTCCAAACTGAGAAAAGAGATGCTCTGAACCAGGAGGAGCTTGCTCTTTTCCCAGTTGGCCTGAAGCCCTAGTCGGCTGAGGTGTGAGAGCACCAGGTCCCTGTGTGTGCATAACTCATAGTCTTGAGAGTGAGCTATGATTAGCCAGTCGTCGAGATAGTTGAGAATGCGAATGCCCACCTCCCTTAACGGGGCAAGGACAGCCTCTGCGATCTTCGTAAAGACGCGAGGAGACAGGGACAGGCCAGAAGGGAGGACTTTGTATTGATACGCCTGACCCTCGAACACGAACCACAGGAAGGGTCTGTGTTGAGGAAGGATCGAGACGTGAAAGTACGCATCCTTCAGGTCTACCGCCGTGAACCAATCTTGATGCCGGACGCTCACCAGAATTTGTCTTTGCGTCAGCACCTTGAACGGTAGTCTGTGTAAAGCCCGGTTCAGTACTCGCAGGTCCAAGATTGGCCGCAACCCACCGCCTTTTTTCGGTACGATGAAGTAGGGGCTGTAAAACCCTTTCTTCATCTCGGCTGGAGGGACAGGTTCTATCACGTCCTTCCGTAGGAGGGTAGCGATCTCCGTGCGCAGGGTGGCAGCGTTTTTGCCCTTGACCAAGGTGAAGTGAATACCGCTGATCCTGGGCGGGCGCTTGGCCTGAATCGCGTAGCCGAGTCGGACAGTCCGGATCAGCCACTGCGACGGATTGGAAAGTGCAAGCCACGCATCCAAATTCCGCATGAGGGGGACCAAGGGGACAACGTCGTCGGATGTACCGGCAGGTGGGGCCTCGTGGTGGGGCGGTGCACGAGGAGCCACAGCACGTCGTGCATATACCGCAGCCACTTGGGCATGCAGCGAAATCAAACAAAAAGGCAACAAAAGATTTTCCACACGGCCCTCCACCGGGGGATGGAGTGGTCTTCCTACCAGCTCCACGTGAGTGGGTTCCCTCGTCCCTGGGTTGCCCGTCTCAGGGGCGCATCGAGGACCTCCATGGTTTCTTCGGCTCCGGCTGTGAGACTGGTGGCGTCGGCTTCCTACGGTGGGCTCCACGCCGGGGCTGGGCCGAAGGTGCGGGCTGCGGCGGAGCCGGTGCAGTCACCGCAGGGGGACGCCCTTGGCGACGAGCAGATGGGGTGCGGGATCTTGAGCCGCGCCGGGGCAGGATGTGCCGGATTGCCTCCGTCTGCTGCTTCACCGTCGAGAACTGCTGGGCAAAGTCCTCAATGGTGTCGCCGAACGGCCCGCCTAGGAAATGGGGGCAGCAAGGAACTGTGTCTTGTCGGCCTCGCCCATCTCGACCAGGTTGAGCCAAACGTGGTGCTCCTGGACCACTAGTGTGGCCATCGTCCACCCGAGAGACCGCGCAGTGACCTTCATCACCCGGAGGGTGAGGTCGGTCACCGAGCACAGTTCCTGCATCAAATCTGGGGCAGAACTACCCTTGTGCAGTTCTTTCAGCACCTTGGCTTGGTGGACCTGCAGGAGAGCCATGGTGTGCAGGGCAGAGGCGGCTTGTCCAGCAGCACTGTAGGCTTTAGCCGTCAGGGACGACGTGAGCCTACAGGGCTTGGATGGGAGCTTAGGGTGTCCACGCCAGGTGGCGGCACTCTGCGGGCATAAGTGCACCGCGAGCGCCTTATCCACCGGGGGAATCGCCGTATAGCCCTTGGCCGCCTCGCAATCGAGGGTAGTGAGAGCGGGGGAACTGCGGAGTCAGGGCCGGGCAGTGAAAGGTACCTCCCATGACTTCGTCAGCTCCTCATGCACTTCCAGGAAGAATGGCACTGGAGCGGGGTGCGGCTGCTTTGAGCGGCACCGCAAGCCCAGAAACCAATCATCAAGCCGTGAGGGTTCAGGGGAGAGAGGAGGGTTCCACTCTAGCCCGATGCTTGCGGCCGCCCGGGAAAGCATGTCAGTCATTTCGGCATTGGCCTGCGACTGGGCGATCGTCCCCGAAGGGGGAAGCCCAGCTGAGGCTTCTGCGTCCGACTGGACAAGCCCGCTCTCCGATGCTGCGCTCGAGAGCTCATCATCTTCGCGAGCTCCGAACAAGAAGCCAGACTCGCCGTGTGACAAGCTGGTGAACTCATCCGGAAGCCCGATTGGAGCAGATGAGCGTGCTGGGGAATAGGAGGTCCGCGGGGGGATACCCGGCGGAGACGATCCCATTGGGGTCCCCAAATCACCCCCAGTGCTAGACGCGCTGGCCTCATACCCGTAGGTAGAAGGATCGAGGCGGGGAGCCGCTGGGGTGACCACAACGTTGCCATGGTCATGTTCTCGCAGTGAGAACATGAACCATTCACAAATGCTGCTTCCTTGTGGGTCGCACCCAGACACGAAAGACAGCGATCATGACCATCCGAAGTTGAGAGATAATGACCGCAACCAGGAATAACACACAATCGGAAAGGCATCTTTAGAAAGACGTGTCTTTAAAAAGACGTTCCGTGTGTGCACTCTTTTAGAGAAATATACTCTTTTAGAGGGAAAAAATGCTCTTTCATAAAATATACTCTCTAGTTTTTCTACCGAAGCGCCTAGGGGCGTTCTCTGCAGTGCACCAGTGCAGAGGAGGGAGAAGCCGCTGAAATGTGCCGTCAGATCCAGCAGAGGTGAATGAACAGTGATATTCAGACAATGAGCATGACCGTTCGGCTCCGAAGAGAAAATCTGAATGAGTGGTTGCATACCAGCTCCTTTTATACCCATATGTCCGGGGGATTGGCATGCAAATACCACTCGCCAATTTTCATTGGCCTTTTATCAAAGACCAGATGTGTCTTGGGCTCCCAAGAGTGACCCCTAGTGTCACTACATCGACACCAACGTCGAGTGAGTGACAGATAGGGAACAAAATCTTGGGTAGGCCTAGCCCACCTTTGTCAATCGGCCTATGTAACTTATTGAAATGCAATCTGGGACGCTTACCATTCCAAAGGAAGGACTTCACTATGCTATCAAACTGCTTGAAATAAGAGAGGGGGACATCTACAGGGAGAGATTGTAGCAGGTAGTTACATTTTGGAATACAATTCATTTTAATAACATTAACCTTCCCAATCATAGATAAATGTAATGATGCACACCTGCCCACATCGCTCGAAAACCTTTTTATTAAAGTCGTCAAAATTAACTCTAATTAAATCAGACAAATTTGCTGGGAATAAAATCCCCAAATACTTAATGCCCTGTTTGGGCTCTGGAAGGTGCCCGGCTGGAAAGCCATTACTGGACAATACGCTGTCAGAGCTAAAGCTTCGGATTTAGACCAATTGACTTTGTATCCTGAGAGCTTGGAAAAAGAGTTAATAATTCTGTGGAGGCAAGGCATAGATCTAGCAGGGTCAGAGACAAATAATAAAATATAATCTGCATAAAGCAAAAGTTTATGCGCCACACCTCCCGCCAGCACCCCTGGAAAATCATCCTCCTTTCTTATCGCGGCTGCTAATGGTTCTAGGGCAAGACAGAACAATAATGGGGAAAGAGGGCAACCCTGCCGGGTGCCCCTATCCAGAGTAAAATAATCTGAAATTAATCCATTTGTTTGTACCGCTGCTACAGGTTGTCTATAAATGAACTTAATCCATCCAATAAACGTATTCCCGAACCCGTACATTTCCAAAATCTTAAAAAGATAATCCCATTCTACCATATCAAACGCCTTTTCGGCATCAAGTGAGATGGCAGCGACCGGAGTCTGATCATTCGCTACTGACCACATGAAATTGATGAAACGGCTAATGTTATCAGAAGAGCTACGGCCCTGAATAAACCCCACCTGATCTATATGTGTAAGTGATGTCATAACTTTACTTAATCGGTTAGCCAAAATTTTTGACAACATTTTTACATCTAGCTGGATCAGGGAAATTGGACGGTAACTCTTACACTCGTTTGGATCTTTGTCCTTTTTAAGAATCAGACTGATCCAGGCTTGTGTCATGGTTGGCGGAAGTTTTCCATTCTTTAATGATTCCGTATAAACTTCTTACAAAAGTGGAGCCAGTTCTGTAGCATAAGATCTAAAAAAATTTAGCGGCAAAACCGTCTGGCCCTGGAGCCTTGCAAGGCCTTCATTACCTCGTCAAGCTCCTCCAAGGTTATCTCAGAATCAAGATAATTTTTTTGCTCAGTTGTCAATTTAGGGAGATCTAATGATTCCACAAATTTTCTAAAATCTTCATCAGTAGACGAAGACGTGGAACTATGGAGACTTTATACTATTGTTTAAGAAGATCTGTTTCTATACATATACAGGAATACAAACAGGGGAATTCACTAATTATGAATTACAACCTATAAAAGCGCCATTTATTTGCACATGCTGTTTAGTGCCTGATCCACTAAAGGAATTATCCAGATCAGGCAACGATGCAAATGCACACAAAAATCTGTTCTAAAGGCAATCTGCGTCCCAATTCCAATTTAAATACTCAAGATGCAGTGCTATTTCAGCACTGATTGCACCTGCTTAAATTAGATGGGTAATTACTGAATAAGACGCAGGTCTTATTCAGTAACTACAGGTTTGTGCTGAAATACCATGCATAAAAGTAGCACAACTGTTTATTGAATTTGCCCCACAGGGTCATTTTCTTTCTTTAAATGGAGTACAGTTATATAGATTCTAGGTTGAACACTCATACACTGTAAAATTTAAAAGACATTCACCATTTGTGGTTCCTCAGAAGACTCTGAAGGGTTTCTGAAGATCCTCCAGAAACCCTTTCACTTCTCTCTCCCCTTTTCCACCAATATGGTTCCGGGGCTGGTTCCTGGGCCAGGGCAAATTTTCTGACCGTTTTGAGCGTTTCCACTGCAGAAAAGGCATTTCCAGGGTGGAAAAACTGGTTCTGTACCAGCCCCAAATGCTTGCTGGTCTTTAAGCAGGATCCAGTTATGCCAGAGGGTGGAGATCGGCATAAAATTTCATCCCCAGGTAAAGTTTTTATTCAATAAATACTTTAGATTAGTTTTTAAAGTCTGGCTAGCTACCATCTACAGCAAGGAGTACTTCACTCTATAACAACAACAAAAAAAATGTCAGACATCAAAATTCAGCAGTGGTCCATGGTAGAAACAAGTGCTCTACTTGCGAGTTGGTCTTCCACAGAGATCCAAAATTCTAGAGCTTGTAAAGGAAAGTAAGAGTCTACGAGGAGATATGTCAAGAAATGATGAACACCAGATTCAATCTGTCAAATTGACAAAATTTTAAAAGTAGTACAGGGACCCAGAGAAGGACCTAAGCAAAAGCAGCAATGGATGGAACACTAAAACCATTCACTATGATGTCTTGGACTCTGCGCTCGGCCACTAACCAGCCTGCCAACTAAACCCAACTAACATTGAGTCACGCTTGAGACAAACACCGAATCGCTGGTGTCCTCTGCAGCTGATCTCAGTAAGTTATTTCATTTGCCAATTTTGTTAGCATTCCTTAGACTCTTCTTATCATATTTTGTGCAATGTTTTTGTTTTTAAGGGGATTTTTGGCCAGCAACTCATTTAGTTTGGAAGATTGCGGAAGATCTGTAAAATAAACCAGTCATCTTGTGATACCATAAATAAGTTCACCTCACTGCTCTCAGATCCATCCATAACTTAATTTAGTCATGGAGGCCATAAAAGCATAAGTTAGATGAGCAATGAGTTTCAAAACAAAAAGCTGCTAATGGATGCCCTCTTGTGAAACTTGAACAGAATTTCACCTGCAGCTGAACAATGCAAGTGACTTCTGTTATTCACCCTGCAGCTTTAGTTACATCGCTTAAAACATCCGAGATAACATGACGTATTCCAGATCTTCTAATCATGAATATTCCTCTTTAGCTAATTTGGTTCTTGGAAGGTGTAGGAACCCTATTGTATTTCTTCTGATTTTCTTATTATTCTTATTATTAGGGGGCCAAGCAGCGAAGCTGCTGGAACCCTATTGTATTTGTACTGATTTTCATCTTTTTCTTATTTTTTTTCTTAAGTTGTGGAGAAACTAAACTTGGCAGGATAGTCCCAAATCCCCCCACAACTTGGGCACACAAAAGCACACCCATCTGACCCTAGGTGGCACTATAATAAACACTTTTACCTTTTTGGCTCATATCTCTGGGGCCGTAAAGGCTAGAATCAAAATTATTTTTTCCTCTGAAATTTGGTATACATCATCTGCATTTACATTAATTTATATTTATTCATTTAGCAGATGCTTTTATTCAAAGCAACTTACAAATGAGAAGAACAATAGAAGCGATTCACCCAACAAAAGGGGTAAAAATATAATAAGTGCTGTAATACAAGTCTCACATAGCTTAGAACAGTACACATAGCAAGGAAAGTTTTTTTTTTTTTAAAGAACTTGAAGGTAGTGCGTTAGTATGAATCAGTTAGGTGTTCATGGAAAAGATGTATCTTTAGCTTTTTTGAAAGAGGCTGAAGACACAGCCGCTCGAGTGGAATTAGGCAGGTCATTCCACCAGCGGGGAACAGTCAAGGTAAAGGTCCATGACAGTGATTTTGTGCCTCTATGAGATGGCACCACAAGGCACCGTTCACCCGCAGAATGCAGGCTTCTGGAGGGCACAGCATTCTGAGATAGTGGGGTGCGGAGTTAGTGGTTGTTCTGTAAGCAAGCATCAATGCCTTGAACTTAACGCGAGCAACCATTGGCAACCAGTGCAATTTGATGAAGAGAGGCGTGATGTGCAATCTCTTGGGCTCATTGAATACCGCCCTCGCTGCCGCATTCTGGATCAATTGCAGAGGTTCGACAGTACATGCTGGAAGGCCTGTCAGAAGAACATTGCAATAGTCCAGCCTGGATAGAACAAGAGCTTGGATGAGGAGTTGTGTAGTATGCTCCAATAGGAAGGGCCTGATCCAGGTCACTACTATCAGATCATCAGGCTGGAATGTGAGGTAGAGTTGTGTGTCATCAGCATAGCAGTGATAGGAAAAGCCATGTGCCTGAATGACAGATCCTAGTGATGACATGTACAGGTGCATCTCAATAAATTAGAATGTCGTGGAAAAGTTCATTTATTTCAGTAATTCAACTCAAATTGTGAAACTCATGTATTAAATAAATTCAATGCACACAGACTGAAGTAGTTTAAGTCTTTGGTTCTTTTAATTGTGATGATTTTGGCTCACATTTAACAAAAACCCACCAATTCACTATCTCAAAAAATTAGAATACATCATAAGACCAATAAAAAAAACATTTTTAGTGAATTGTTGGCCTTCTGGAAAGTATGTTCATTTACTGTATATGTACTCAATACTTGGTAGGGGCTCCTTTTGCTTTAATTACTGCCTCAATTCGGCGTGGCATGGAGGTGATCAGTTTGTGGCACTGCTGAGGTGGTATGGAAGCCCAGGTTTCTTTGACAGTGGCCTTCAGCTCATTTGCATTTTTTGGTCTCTTGTTTCTCATTTTCCTCTTGACAGTACCCCATAGATTCTCTATGGGGTTCAGGTCTGGTGAGTTTGCTGGCCAGTCAAGCACACCAACACCATGGTCATTTAACCAACTTTTGGTGCTTTTGGCAGTGTGGGCAGGTGCCAAATCCTGCTGGAAAATGAAATCAGCATCTTTAAAAAGCTGGTCAGCAGAAGGAAGCATGAAGTGCTCCAAAATGCTTGGTAAACGGGTGCAGTGACTTTGGTTTTCAAAAAACACAATGGACCAACACCAGCAGATGACATTGCACCCCAAATCATCACAGACTGTGGAAACTTAACACTGGACTTCAAGCAACTTGGGCTATGAGCTTCTCCACCCTTCCTCCAGACTCTAGGACCTTGGTTTCCAAATGAAATACAAAACTTGCTCTCATCTGAAAAGAGGACTTTGGACCACTGGGCAACAGTCCAGTTCTTCTTCTCCTTAGCTCAGGTAAGACGCCTCTGACGTTGTCTGTGGTTCAGGAGTGGCTTAACAAGAGGAATACGACAACTGTAGCTAAATTCCTTGACATGTCTGTGTCTTGATGCCTTGACCCCAGCCTCAGTCCATTCCTTGTGAAGTTCACCCAAATTCTTGAATCGATTTTGCTTGACAATCATAAGGCTGCGGTTCTCTCGGTTGGTTGTGCATCTTTTTCTTCCACACTTTTTCCTTCCACTCAACTTTCTGTTAACATGCTTGGATACAGCACTCTGTGAACAGCCAGCTTCTTTGGCAATGAACGTTTGTGGCTTACCCTCCTTGTGAAGGGTGTCAATGATTGTCTTCTGGACAACTGTCAGATCAGCAGTCTTCCCCATGATTGTGTAGCCTAGTGAACCAAACTGAGAAACCATTATGAAGGCTCAGGAAACCTTTGCAGGTGTTTTGAGTTGATTAGCTGGTTGGCATGTCACTATATTCTAATTTGTTGAGATAGTGAATTGGTGGGTTTTTGTTAAATGTGAGCCAAAATCATCACAATTAAAAGAACCAAAGACTTAAACTACTTCAGTCTATGTGCATTGAATTTATTTAATACACGAGTTTCACAATTTGAGTTGAATTACTGAAATAAATGAACTTTTCCAGTCTCTGTAGAGTGCCCACTTTTGAAGCCAGACTGGTTGCTGTCTAGCAGGTTGTTCTGTGTAAGAAAAGATGAGACTTGGTTGAACACGACTCGTTCAAGTGTTTTAGCGATGAATGGGATGAGGGATACTGGTCTGTAGTTTTCTAAAAGTGCAGGGTTTAGGGTGGGTGTCTTAAGCAGTGGAGTTATCGGAGCCTGCTTAAATGTGGTGGGAAAAGTACCAGTGAGAAGAGACATATTAATGATGTGAATGAGTGCAGGTAAGATTGAAGGAGAAATGGCTTGAAGGAGGTGGGAGGGGATATGATCAAGAGGGCGGGTAGTAGGATGGCTGGAAAGGAGAAGTTTGGAGACTTCTGCTTCCGAGAGGGGAGAAAAAGAAGGAAGAGTGAGTATCTGATGTTAATGTGTGTTCGTGGGTTTGTGATGTGAAGAACTGACCACTGTTGGTTGTTATTTTATCTATGAAAAATGTGGCAAAGTCATCAGCTGTTAGAGATGATGTGGGAGGGGGAGGAGGTGGGTAGAGGAGAGAGGAAAAAGTTTTGAAAAGTGTGCGAGTATCAGAAGAATTGTTAATTTTGTTGTGATAGTATGATGTTTTTGCAGTGGAGACATTAGCAGAGAAGGAAGAGAGGAGTGACTGATACATACTTAGGTCAACAAGATCTTTCGATTTGTGCCATTTCCTCTCTGCTGCTCAGAGTTTAGAGCAATGTTCACAGAGAATATTGGATAGCCAGGGGGTGGAGTGTGTAGCGCTGGCTGGCCTGGATGAGAGGACAGTTGTCTCTTTTGAGACCAGCATGCATTTTTGTTAGCTGTTTCATCAAACCCTAACTTACCAGTGGAGATTCAAGTTTGATAACTTTGTTGACAATTGTAAGACCTAATAGTCTACTTGAGCCATTGGTGCGTGGACCCCGATTTTGTTACTTGGAGCTATATTTATAAGGTGTTCAAGCCCGAAGGTGCGTAGGTCCCTATTGTTTCTCTTAGTGTTCTTTTATTAAGGGTCAAGCCCTGAAAGGGCGAAGACCCCTATTGTGTTTGTTAGTGTTCTTATTAGGGGCTAAGTGCCGAAGGTGCACAGGCATCTGTTGTTTCTGTTAGTGTTCTTTTTATTATTATTAGGGGTTCAAGCCTGAAGGGCTAGAAACCCTATTGTTTTTGTTAGGATTTTTATTATTAAGGTTTCAAGCCTGAAGGGCTAGAAACCCTATTGTTTTTGTCCGGATGTTTAGGGGGCCAAGCAGTGAAGCTGATTGAACCCTATTGTAATTGTACTAATTTTCTTATTTTTCTTATTTTTCTTTTTCTGCCCTAAAAGTGTCTGGGCATCAGAGACCATATGTCGTGGAGACACCAAACTTGGCAGGATGATCCCAAATTGAAATGATATTCAATTTCATTTCCATCTATAATTTTTTTCCGCAATTTTGCATTTTTTGAAAAACCTACCTTTTTGAACTCCTCCTGGGTTGTAAGGGCTAGAAACAATTTATTTTTTCCTCTGATTCCTTGCATCATGCTGAACAGTTTTACCCTCTGGCAGATTTTTGCTCCACCCCTTCATTTTCCCACTATTTTGGATTGTTTGAAAAAAATTCAAAATGAACTCGTCCAAAGCCTTTGCCCGATCGGAACCAAACCAGTGCAGAAAGAGTCCCAATATGAAAAGTTATCAAAGGAATTTTAGAAAAAATATTGCACGCCTTTGCCTCTTGGTGGTGCTATAATAATTAAAAAATGAAACTATGGAACCGTTGGTCCAATCAACTTGTTGGACCAATCAGCTTTTAACAGCTTTTATACAGGGTTAAATAAGGCCGATCGGAACAAAACTTGGTAGGCCTATTTGTCCCTTGGCCCAAGAGGTCTATGCAAAATTTGGCAAAAATTGGCCACCGGGAGACGCTATCACATTTTACATGCATGTAAATTGTTGTATATACCGCTGTATTTCAAAAAGAAACACGTTATTTTGCCCATGCTGTAAGCATCCTCATTCTGAACAACTTTGCCCTGAGTACCATTGGTTTGAAACAAAACATTCAATAAATACTTGAGATTATTTTAAACGATTACTTTTTCGAACTAGTCGTAGGCCGTTCATCCGATTGGAACCAAACCAGTGCAGGAAGATTTTCTGGAGTCCCAAAATGAAACATTATCAATGGTATTTCACATTTGTAATTTATCGTCAAATGGTATGCCAAAACGTTCATAATGGGTGTGGCCACTTTTACTAAAATGGTTATAACTCTAAGAGAATCAGATATTAATCACCAAATTTTGTGTACATATGTATAGAGCCTTTCTAGGGACACACGAAAACAATTGTGCATGTGCTGGAACCCAATTTTATCTGTACTGATTTTCTTTTTATTAGGGGTCCGAGCACCAAAGGTGCAGGAACCCTATTGTTTTTGTTTTGATTTTCTTATTTTTCTTATTAGGGGTCCAAACACCGAAATTAAATGTCTAAACGTAGCGAAACTTGATACACATAGACAACACGACATTCTGAGGCTGCACGCCAAGTCGCGTCAAATTCTGCCTATAGGGGGCGCCACAACTTAAAAATGCTCATAAATCTGCAGCTGTATGATCAATGATGTTGAAAATTGGTTTGCATCTTCTGTGGCCCATAGGCTAACAAATCACTCAAACATCACTCAGAAAAATCAACAAACATGGCCACCAGCAGCCAATCAAATTTCAGCAGCTAATAACATCAAATCTTAATGGCCGGGCATTACGAAACTTGAGAAATTCATACACAGTGTCAAAATGAGGCTGTGTACCAAGTTTTTTGAGAATCGGCCACAAGGTGGTGCTATAAAAAACATTTACGTTTTTGCTAATTACTTCGCATTCGAGCACATTAAAATCAAAATGTTTTTTACCTCTAAATCCTTGCGTCAATTCCTACAAAATGTATATCTCAGTTTTATTTCATTTTATAAAATGTTTCTGCCATTCTAATTTACTGAAAACCCTACTTTTTCGAACTCCTCCTAGGCGTTAATCAGATGTTTCACCAAACTTGGTCCAGGTCAGCGCTAGACCATCCATTAAATCATCTAGAAGTTACAATCCAATATATTTGAATAGTGTGGCATAGGTGTATGAATGCATATAAATTTATTTGAAGAAACGTGGTACACTGACAATGTCTTCTGACTTTTATAATATTAGTTTGCAAATAAATCTGTGATTTCCAAAATGATTATAGATAATCAAATGTCACCTTAATTTTTACATATCCTAAAAATATTGAAAACATATTTGTCAAATTGCCAGACACGTCACATTGTTTTAGGGATATGTTTACATATGTCTGGAATTATATTATGTGTTTATTTTTCCATTATACCCGTTTCTGTCTCGCATCATTTCTATATGGCTGCGTCAGAAAACTGTAAAATGCTGCCTTAAAACCAGCCCAAAAATGCCCCATAGGCATACTATTGCAAGGCTTTTTCCCATGAAAACAATTGTTTTTCTTATGACAAGACAATGAATTTTGTGGGATCATATCTCCCAATCAGAATGTTGTAGAGAAATAGAGGTGGGCTCATTTCACTCAGGCTACCAATCAGTCTTTAAGTATCATCTTGGAAATCACATAGCCACACCCTAGCAACCATTTACGGCACTCTAGCAACCACCCTTATAGACTTCCATTCAAAATGGCTCAGAAGGGTATCTTCAGAACAGAATTTTGTAGACACTTGGCGATTGGATCTTTTGAGTCAGGTTAGTAATCAGCCAATAATTATCTCTCTGGTCACTGGCTAGCCATGCCCTAGCAACCATTTAGAGCACCCTAGCAACCAGCCCTATTGATTAAAATGGCTGAGAGGGATATCTTTGGAACAGAATGGACTACAGACATGGCAGTTGGCTGGTAATGGACTACAGACATGGCAGTTGGTAAAATTTCTCAAACTATGGAACCGCTGGTCCAATTGAATTTTGCATACAGTTTCTTTGTCAAAGGTGACATCAAGGTCTATGAGGACAGTTGCATATCTTGAAAAATATAGCCGCCATTAACACATGAACTTTTAACAGCTATTTGAACTAGGCCATTTGCCTGATCGGAACCCATCCAGTGCAGAAATATTCAGCAGAGTCCCTATATGAAAAGTTAAAGGAATTTTGAAATTTTGATTTACCAACAAATGGTACACCAAAATGTAGGTAATGGCCATGCCCACTTTTACTAAAATGGTTATAACTTTTGAACAGATTGACATCTATCATTTTGCTTCAAAAGATATGGATTCAACCACTGGATTTGTATGGATTCGTTTTATGCTGCCTTTATGTGCTTTTTACAGCTTAAAAATTTTGCTACCAAATTTTCAACAAATTTAGTTAAGGCAGGATCTATTCTGTCAAAATTATTTTTTCTTGTGATTCCTTGCATCATGGCAAATCTTGTAATATTGGACATTTTTGGCTCCGCCCCTTCGTTTTCCTGCTAGTTTAGATTGTTTGAAAAAAATTCAAAACGAACTCATCCTAGGCCATTTGCCCGATCAGAACCAAACCAGTGCAGAAAGATTCTCTGGTGTCCCATTATTAATAATTATCAAAAAAAGTTTTAACCTTTGATTCAATGTCACACCAAAACACAAGTTGTGTGCATTGCCACTTTTACTTAAACAGTTATAACTCTTGAATGTAATGAGATATTTCCACAAAATCTGAGACACTTATGTATGGGGTCATTTGGAGGACATATGAAAATAATTGCATACCTTTGCCTCTTAGTGGCACTATAACAGTCAGTAATGTAAAAAATACCAAATCTGTGTGATACCGCACCTAATGTTTCTCAAAATTAAGGCACTTTAACATTGTTTTAGTTGTTTTCAGGCTATCTAATTAGGTTGGCTTGACTCGTCCTGTACCGTTCGGCATAGACTCACGAATTATGACTTTTCAAAGGGATGGGGGGTACGGTGCACCCCTGGGGTGCAAAAAAACATCCCGAAAAATCCCATAGACTTTGCATTGCGACAGACTTTGATGGATCATATCTCCGGATCAGAGTTTCATAGAGAAATGTGGGAGGACTCATTTCATACGGCCTAGCAAGCTGTTTTGGAGCATTACATGAGATTGGGGGTAAGATGTACCCCTGGGGGGTAAAACTGGCCCACAAATGTCCCATAGGCATACTATGGCAAGGGTCTCACCCATGAAAACAATTGTTTTTTTTTAATACTATGACAAGACAATGAATTTTGTGGGATCATATCTCCCAATCAGAATGTCATAGAGAAATCGGGGCAGGCTCATTTCACTCGGGCTATCAATCAGTCTTTAAGTATCATCTTGGAATGGCATAGCCATGCCCTAGCAACCATTTACGGCACCCTAGCAATCGCCCCCATAGACTTCTATTCAAAATGGCTGAGAGTGATATCTTTGGATCAGAATGTCCTAGAGAAATGACAGTTGGCTTGTTTTACTTGAGTGAGCAATCATTCTTCAGGTATCATCATGAAAACTACTTAGCCACGCCCTAGCAACCATTTAGAGCACTCTAGTAACCAAACCCCATTGACTTCCATTCAAAATGCTTAGATGGTGATCTCAGGATCAGAATGTCGTAGAGACTTCTGGTTTCATTCATTGGACTCAGGGTAGCAAGGAGCCTTTTGAGTATCACCTTGGTAACTGCCTAGCAACCAGATGGGGTTACTCTAGCAACCAAGTAACAAATCACATATCTCTGCACCAGAACATCGTAGTGACTTCCGGTTTCATTCATTTGTCTCAGGGTAGTTAGGAGCCTTTTGAGTATTACCTTGGTAACTGCCTAGCAACCAGATGGGGTTACCCTAGCAACCAAGTAACAAATCACATATCTCTGCACCAGAACATCGTAGCGACTTCCGGTTTCATTCATTTGTCTCAGGGTAGCAAGCAGCCTTTTGAGTATTACCTTGATAACTGCCTAGCAACCAAATGGGTTTACCTCAGCAACAAATTAACAAATCACATATCTCTGCACCAGAACATTGGAGAGTCTTCCGGTTTCATTCATTTGACTCAGACAAAACAAATAAAATAAACAAAAATCACATTTTGGGCCAAAACTCTTGAATGATTTTGCTACAAAAGATATGGATTCAACCAATGGAGTCGTATTGATTAATTTTATTATTCCTTTATGTGCGTTTTACAGCTTCAAAATTTTGTCAATTTTGTAATTTCTGTCAATTCTGATTATATTGTTTATTTCTTCACATGTGTTTGGACCCCGATGATTGCCGTTTGCGGCTATATTTATTATTCTTTTCTGCCTTAAAAGTGTCTGAGCGTCAGAGACCGTAAGTCGCAGAGACTTGGTGGGATGGTCAGAAATCCCCCCCACTACTCAGGCACCCACACACACACCCGTCAGACACTAGGTGGCGCTATAATAAGCACCTTTGCATTTGTGGTCATAGCTCTGGTACCGTAAGGGCTAGGATCGAAATTATTTTTTCCTCTGAATCCTTGAGTTAAGATTTCATTTCCATCTATAACATTTTTCTGCCATTTTGAATTTTTGGAAAATTTTCTTTTTCGAACTCCTCCAAGGCCGTATGTCCGATTTGCATGAAATTTGGTATGCATCACCTATGGAACCTCCTGACAAAAAGCTATCAAAATAATTTTATTTCGTCGAAGTGTTACGAACATATAAGCCAACGAACTGGTCAGGCGTCGTCCATGTAATCGAAATTGACCTATATCTACCAAACTAAAAGTCCAAACGTTCTGAGGCTGCACGCCAAGTCGCGTCAAATTCCGCCTATAGGGGGCACTACAACTGAAAAACGCTCATAACTCCACAGCTGTATGATCAATGATGTTGAAAATCTTGGCCCAGGTCAGTGCTAGACCATGCAGGCGAAAGTTATCAAAATAATTTTGATCCATTAAATTGTCTAGAAGATACAATCTGATATATTTGACTAGTGTGGCCCATTATGACTAATATTCCTGTATCTTGTGTTCAAAAATGCCAAACTTCACAAAAATATGGAAAACAGGACATTCTGCGGAATCATACCAAATTTCATGGATTTATGATGAACGGGGGGCTAACAGCAAATTTTAAATAATCAGCCATTTCAACTTACCAATGAAAGCTGTAATACTATTTTTTGTCCACCAGAGGGAGCCACAGGATAAGAAATCCTTTTAAGTCTAAGGCAGGGGTAGTCAATTATTTTTTGTCAAGGTTCACATTTCTTGGTCAAGGTATAGCCAAGTTCTCATCCGAAAGTCAAGGTCCAAAACATTTTTCTTGCTGCAAGTGCCTCTGTCCAACAAACACATACAATGCTGTGAATTAGTAATATACCCAATTGCTTATATTTTTAGTCCATTAAAAAAAATCTAATAAATTAAATCTGAGACTTTGAGAAAGTACATATATAAAATGTCAAACAGATGTAAATATTAGCATTAAAAAAATTTCAGATAACCGTTTTAAGTTTTGAATTAGAGTTTACAAAGTGTTTACAAACTTTGGTTTTGTTAAATAAAATTATAGTAGGCATATATTAATATAGATAATCTACAAAGCCTTGTTGCGAGTTTGAAAGAAAATAATACATAGTACAGATGAACTCTATCTTAGCTTTATGATTAAAGTCTTTCCAATAACAAATACACACCCACACACATGTTTTAAGCAAAAGAATCATGAATAATTACTGTGAAATATCTCTTAACTATAGTATGGTATCACTACTGAAAATGTAATTTTATACAGCAATACAATTTGAAATAAAATATATTTGAATAATGCAGAATTATAATACTCACCATCAGTGGGAAAAATGACAGGTGCTCTGGTGGAGGTCTTGAAGTTTGGAGTGAGTTCAGTCAAGGCAAGACGGAGGCAGTTTTGATTATCAGTCAAAATGGAGCGATTACGCGATTTAATGTTGTTCATTGTTGAGAACGCAGACTCACACACGTATGTCGAGCCAAACGTAGTCAAGATGTTAAATGCCACCTTCCTCAAGTGTGGATACTTGGAGTCCAGCACAAGGGTTGTCCAGAAGTTTCACATGTAGTTTCAATGTGCCACATCTTAAGCACTTCATCAGATTGTAAATCAATAAGCTCCAGTTGTAGTTTTGCTTTTTCAACATCTGGAAAGGATGCTTTTGCTTGATCGCACCAAGTGCCGTTTGCTTGCCCCACGAATGGGTTCTTTACAAACAGGAAGACGTCTTTAACACTTTCAAATTCTTGGAACCTGTGCTGGAAGTTTTGAAGAAGTCTGTCCAGAGATGACGTCATCTGATTCAAGTCTGCAGTGTCCCGGCAGCTTATCAGCATTGGGAAATGCAGCATCCCCCCAGTTTCCAAATCACTTTTGAATAGACTCAGTTTGTTTTTAAATGAAGTGACACTACTATGGAGATCTACTACATTGCGATTTCTCCCCTGTAGCTTTAAGTTGAAATCATTTAAGTGGCCAGTCAAATCAACAAGGAATGCCAGGATGCTCATGCTTGCGACATTTCTCAAAAATGTGTATAGTTCTTCTGCCCTTTTCCCTGGAATTGTATGCAGATATTCTTCCACATGAACTTGAATTTCCCACAGCCTCCTTAGTACTTGCCCTCTGCTCAGCCAGCAGATATCATTATGGACCAAGAGGTCATCATAATCGGCAGCCACTTCTGAAAGAAAGCTTTTGAACTGCCTGTGTTGCAGTGCTGACTTTGACCGAAGGAAGCTGACAAGTTTTATCACCATTGACATCACATTAGAATACTCATCGCTGAGCTTTGCACAAAATGCGGTTTGGTGGATTGCAAAGTGATAGGAAATCAAATTGGGGTTCAGGTCTTGCAGATGTTTCACAAGCCCTCGGTGAGTACTGATCATAGCACCATCTGTTGTAATAGACACAATCTGATTCACGTCAAAACCTTCATTAAACAAAAAAGTTTGAACAGAATTAAACAAATCCTCACCTGTCGTGCGATTGTTATGTGGTGTAAGCAACAACAAATCCTCCACAAATTTCTCTCCATCAAAAAAACGGACATACATTGCTAGCTGACCTGAGTCCCTGATATCAAAGGGTTGGTCCACTGCCATGGAAAATGTTACCATTTTCAGTTTCTCACTTATCTGCTTAAAAACGTCTTGTGCCATGATCTCAGTGCACCTAATAGTAGTTATATCTGAGAGTGGTAGTTGTCTGAAAGCTTCAACAGTGTCTTTCTTCTCCGCGAAAAGGGTTTCAGCTGCAGTAACCATACATTGCTTAACCATGTCTGCATCTGTAAAAGGTTTCCTGTGTTTTGCCATAACCCACACACACCTCAGTGAAGTTTCAGTTGCCTTTTCTTGAGCACAAGTAGCCTTTGAAATAATATTTGTGCTATGAGAATATCCATCTTTTAATGAAGTGATCTTGTCTGATCTTTATTGGGAGCCCGGTGGATATTTGTGGTCAAAATCCATGTGCTTCTTTTCATAGTGCCGTTTGATGTTCCCACTTTTAATAACAGCAACAGCCTCTGTACATATTAAACATACCGGTCGAGCATTTGGTCGCTGTGGCAAAACAAAACAATAAGCATTGGTCTACTCTTCTTTAAATTAACGATTTTCAGTATCAACTTTCCTTTTTTTTTTTTTTTTGCTGCCATCACAATGCTGATAACTTGACATCGAAAGCACTGGAGGCAGGACTACAGCGTTCAACAGTGCGCACGAGTGTATAGTGGAAGGTGTATAAAAAAGGAACTCTTGTTCATTTTCTTTTTTATTTCTTGGAAACTGACGATAGTTCAAATTAACAGTACACTGGATCAGAGATGGCATTGTGAGGGAATGAGAGGGTAAAATTAAATTACAATAATGATAATATTAAGTAAATAAAACAATTTCGCGGTCCGTTCAAAAGTGTCTGGTGGTCCGGATTTGGCCCGCGGGCCACCTATTGACTACCCCTGGTCTAAGGGTTTCATTAGTGTAGTAAATATACATTTATTTGAAGAAACGTGGTACACTGGCAATGTCTTCTGACTTTTATAATATTAGCTGGCAAATAATTCTTTGATTTCCAAAATGATTATAGATAATCAAATGTCACCTTTTTTACATATCCTAAAAATATTGAAAATATATTTGTCAAGTTGCCAGACATGATTAACTGTCACATTGTTTTAGGGATATGTTTACATATGTCTGGAATTATATTATGTGTTTATTTTTCCATTATACCCGTTTCTGTCTCGCATCATTTCTATATGGCTGCGTCCGAAAACTGTAAAATGCTGCCTTAAAACCAGCCCAAAAATGCCCCATAGGCATACTATGGCAAGGCTTTTTCCCATGAAAACAATTGTTTTTCTTATGACAAGACAATGAATTTTGTGGGATTATATCTCCCAATCATAATGTTGTAGAGAAATAGAGGTGGGCTCATTTCACTCAGGCTACCAATCAGTCTTTAAGTATCATCTTGGAAATCACATAGCCACACCCTAGCAACCATTTACGGCACTCTAGCAACCACCCTTATAGACTCCCATTCAAAATGTCTCAGAAGGATATCTTCAGAAAAGCATTTTGTAGACACTTGGGGATTGGATCTTTTGAGTCAGATTAGTAATCATCCAATAAGAATCTCTCTGGTCACTGGCTAGCCATGCCCTAGCAACCATTTAGAGCACCCTAGTAACCAGCCCTATTGACTTCCATTAAAAATGGCTGAGAGGGATATCTTTAGAACAGAATGGACTACAGATATGATAGTTGGCTTGTTTCACTTGGGCGAGCAATCAGTCTTCATATATCCACTTGAAAAACTACTTAGCCACGCCCTAGTAACCATTTAGAGTACCCTAGTAACCAGCCCTTTTGACTTCCATTCAAAATGGCTGAGTGTGATATCTTTGGATCAGAATGTCCTAGAGAAATGACAGTTGGTTTATTTTACTTGGGTGAGCAATTAGACTTCATTTATTATCATGGAAACTACTTAGCCACGCCCTAGCAACCATTTTGAGCACCCTAGCAACCAAACCCCATTGACTTCCATTCAAAATGGCTGAGTGTGATATCTTTGGATCAGAATATCCTAGAGAAATGACATTTGGCTTGTTTTAAATGGGTGAACAATCATTCTTCAAGTATCATCATGGAAACTACTTAGCCACGTCACAGGAACCATTTAGAGCAACCAAACCCCATTGACTTCCATTCAAAATGCTTAGATGGTGATCTCAGGATCAGAATGTCGTAGAGACTTCTGGTTTCATTCATTGGACTCAGGGTAGCAAGGAGCCTTTTGAGTATCACCTTGGTAACTGCCTAGCAACCAGATGCATTTACCCTAGCAACCAAGTAACAAATCACATATTTCTGCACCAGAATATCATAGAGACTTCTGGCTTCGTTCATTTGACTCAGGGTAGCAAGGAGCCTTTTGAGTATCACCTTGGTAACTGCCTAGAAACCAGATGGGGTTACCCTAGCAACCAAGTAACAAATCACATATCTCTGCACCAGAACATAATAGAGACTTCCGGTTTCATTAATTTGACTCAGGATAGCAAGGAGCCTATTGAGTATCACCTTGGTGACTGCCTAGCAACCAGAATGGGTTACCCTAGCAACCAAGTAACAGATTACTTTTCTCTGCACCAGAACAACGTAGAGACTTCTGGTTTCGTTCATTTGTCTTAGGATAGCAAGGGGCCTTTTGAGTATCACCTTAGTGACTGCCTAGCAACCAGAATGGGTTACCCTAGTAACCAAATAACAGATCACTTTTCTCTGCACGAGAACAATGAAGAGTCTTCAGGTTTCGTTAATTTGACTCAGGGTAGCAAGGAGCCTATTGATTATCACCTTGGTGACTGCCTAGCAACCAGAATGGGTTACCCTAGCAACCAAGTAACAGATCACTTTTCTCTGCACGAGAACAACGAAAAGTCTTCCGGTTTCGTTCATTTGACTTAGGATAGCAAGGAGCCTTTTGAGTATCACCTTGGTAACTGCATAGCAACCAGATGGGGTTACCCTAGCAACCAAGTAACAAATCACATATCTCTGCACCAGAACATTGTAGAGACTTCTAGTTTTGTTAATTGGACTTAGGGTAGTTAGGAGCCTTTTGAGTATCACCTTGGTAACTACCTAGCAACCAGATGGGGTTACCCTAGCAATCAAATAACAAATCACATATCTCTGCACCAGAACATCATAGCGACTTCCGGTTTCATTCATTTGTCTCAGACAAAAAAACAAAAAACAAAAAACAAAAAAAAAAAAAATCACATTTTGGGCCAAAGCTCCTGAAACATTTTGCTTCAAAAGATAGGGATTCAGCCACTGGAGTCAAACATTTTTGTACCCAATTTTCAATAAATTTAGTTTAGGCAGGATCTATTCTGTCAATTTGTATTATTTGGCATCCACTGGATCATTTCTGTCAGTTCTGATTGTTTTATTTATTTCTTCATATGTGCTTGGACCCCAGTGATTGCTGCTTGCAGCTATATTTATTATTATTATTTATTATTCTGCCTTAAAATTGTCTGGGCATCAGAGACCGTAAGTCGCAGAGACACCAAACTTGGTGGTATGGTCATAAATCCCCCCCAATACTCAGGTACCCACACACACACCCGTTGGACACTAGGTGGCACTATAATAAGCACCTTTGCTTTTGTGGTTATAACTCTGGGGGCCGTAAGGGCTAGAATCAAAATTATTTTCCCCTCTGATTCCTTCAGTTAAACGCGATTTGAGTAATTGATAACTATCTACTCAACGCAAACTCCAAACGTAACCAAACTCGGGACACATGTCAGCAAAGTTTTGTACAATTCCATCCCTAGGGGGCGCTACAACTAAAAAACTGTGATACTTTTGCAGCCATTTGACCGACAATGTTCAAATTAAATATGGATATTCTTTGGTTCAAATACTAACATATTCTAAAAAAATTGATTCGACAAATTAACAAAAATGGCCGCCAGCAGCCAATCAAATTTCAGCATGTATTAACTTGAATTCTGAATGGCTGATGGTCCTGAAACTTATTATACACAAGGTGGGTCTCTACCGGAAGCTGTATATTCAATTTTGTGAGAATTGGCCACATGGTGGTGCAATAATAAGCTAATTTTTGTTTTTGCTAATAACTTCCGAACTGTATAGGCTAGAATATATATGTTTTTTTGTTTTTCCAAATCCGTTAGTACCCTTAAAGGATATGATCACATGGATTTTTGTTTCCACATGAAATCTTTTCTACTATTTAGATTTTTTGAAAAAACATACTTTTTTGAACTCACCTTAGTCCGTTTGTCCTATTTGCACAAAACTTGGTATATATCATCTGCAGACCCTCCTGACAAAAAGTTAACAAAATAATTTTGATATGTCAAATCATTTTAAAGATATAAGTGAATATGTTTTAGGGGGTGGCCTGTAATTACTAATTGGCCTGTATCTTGTGAGCAAAAAATTAAAACTTATCAAAACTTTCTGAGGTAACATGACAATTTTCATCAATTTGGCAGAGCTATAACATAAGAGATAGCTATTTTTACAGAAATATCTTCAAAGAGTACTAACAGTTAATACTAAAATATTTTGCCATTCAGCCACTCCTTGTAAATCAGACAAATAAATTATTACATTTACAGCTTTTTTATAATTAATTTCTTTTTTGGAATAATAGCTTCTGTTTGTCAGTTGCTTTGGATAAAAGCATCTGCTTAATGAAGAAAGGTAATAACAGGGTTCGCACAAGGTCCTTAAAGTGCTTGAATTTAGGTTTTCAAAATTTAAGGTCTGGAAAACCTGGAAAATCAGCTTGTTTTGTGGAAAAGTTCTTGAAATTAAAAATGGAATGTTTATGCGATTTGTACAAATTATAAAAAATCCATTAAAGTCTATAATGATATTTGTTATATTAACCGTAGGCAGGACACAAACTGCCCTTGATTGGAAGGGCTGTGTGACTGACAGTACAGCTGCCTTCTACCTTGAATTAGTCGTTAACAGTGGAGTCTCCCTCCCCCACCCTTTCACAACTACCACTGCGGTGGATGAATTTGATAAAATTTAGTGACATTTTCATGCTCAGATTCAGTTGATTTTGTGTGCTCATTTTTGTTAATCGGCTAATTTGAACCTTAGTAATGGTCATGGTTTAGATAACTATCATGACTGGTCAGTGTAAATTCAATCCAGCATAGCTGGACATTGCTCTTGTCTGGCAAGAGCCAACCATAATAAAGTGTCAATGTATATAGAGCTCGTTGTAATTTGTGCAAAAAAAGACTTCGGGCTGTCAAGTATGGGGAAGGCCACTGAAGAGCCACCTAAAGGGGGCGAAACATTTGGCGGCAATTTCTAAAGTTAGATCGTCTTCAATTTGTGACTTCGTGGGACATCCATCACATGCGAGAGAACAGGTAAGAATACAGAGCAGTTAAGTTAATACTGTGGGTGCAGTAGTAGTGTGACACGTCTATACTCTTAAAGTTGTGCAGCTTTTTCAACAAGTAGTGGAGTACCATCAGTGTCAAATTACTACATCACGTTTAAGTGATATTAATTTATGTGTTCCTAGTGATGGGTAGTTCATGAACGATTCGTTCATTTTGAACTAACCTTTTATATGACTCGGAAAAACGAGTAGTCTCGGAGAGTGATTCGTTCAATATTTTGTAGCTGCACATGCGTAAAATCCGTGCTCGTGATTATTTAATTTTAAAAACATTTGGGAAAAAAAACATGCACTTCCATTTAGCTATTTATATTAATACATGAATGTTTGTATTATTTGTATTAATTCAACTCATGTTCACATGGATTGTTATTAAAAGTACTTGTAGTCTGTTCAAGTGCTCTTGTATTTTGCAAGAATTTATTCATGTTCCTATGGATTATTAATATTAGTTGGAGTCTATTTTAAGTGCTCTTTTGTATTTTGCACTATTCCATGTTATGAGGGAGGTAGATATAGCCAGGGAACTAATGGCGATCAGGTGCCACTCACTGGCAGCAAGCTGGCATGATCAGCATTACTATGGAAACAATCACGGCTTCCATGGCAACGTAGATTACACGAGTCAGTGACACATGAACTTAACAGAGAACGTGATGACAAAAAAAAAAACAACAACAAAAAAAAAACAACAACGGACTCACTGAGACAGTGACAACAGATTCCTCACATCTCATTTCTACATCCCTTAATGATCAACATGGAAATTATTTAGCAATGCACTAGCAACCATTTAGAGCACCCTAGCAACCATTCAAAATGCTTAGTTGGGGATCTCAGGATCAAAATGTCGTAGAGACTTCTGGCTTCATTCATTGGACTCAGGGTAGCAAGGAGCCTTTTGAGTATCACCTTGGTAACTGCCTAGCAACCAGATGGTATTACCCTAGCAACCAAGTAACAGCTCAAATTTCTCTGCACCAGAACATTGTAGACACTTCCGATTTCATTCATTTGACACAGGGTAGCAAGGAGCCTTTTGAGTATCACCTTGGTAACTGCCTAGCAACCAGATGGGGTTATCCTAGCAACAAAGTAACAAAACATATATCTCTGCACTAGAACATCATACAGACTTCCTGTTTTTTTTATTTTATTTAGGGTAGCAAGGAGCCTTTTCAGTATCACCTTGGTAACTGCCTAGCAACCAGATGGGGTTACCCTAGCAACCAAGTAACAAATCAAATTTTTCCCAATTTTCAATAAATTTAGTTTAGGCAGGATCTATTCTGTCAATTTGTATTTGTCATCCACTGGATCATTTCTGTCAATTCTGTTTATTTTGGTTATTTCTTCACATGTGCTTGGACCCCGACGATTGTTGCTTGCGGCTATCTTTATTATTATTTATTCTTTTTCTGCCATAAAAATGTCTGTGGGTCAGAGACCCTAAGTCACAGAGACACCAAACTTGGGGGATGGTCAGAAATCCCCCCCACTACTCAGGCACCCACACACACACACCGTTGGACACTAGGTGGCGCTATAATAAGCTCCTTTGCATTTGTGGTCATAACTCTGGGATCGTAAGGGCTAGAGACAAAATTATTTTTTTCCAGTGATTCCTTGCGACATGCCGAAGAGTTTTGCCCCTGTCAGATTTTTGCTCCGCACCTTCGTTTTCCTGCTATTTTGGATTTTTTGAAAAAAATTCAAACCAAACTTGTCATTCGTCCAATCAGATCCAAACCAGTGCAGAAAGATTCAGCAGAGTCCCAGTATGATTTTTTTATTTTTATTTTATTTTGCTTCATCGTTAAACAGTATGCCAAAATGTAGGTAGAGGGCAGGGCCACTTTTACTTAAACGGTTATAACTCTTGGACGGAATGAGATATTATCACCAAATTTGGTATACTTAAGAAAGATGTCATTCTAAGGACACCCAAAAAAATTACACACCTCTTACTCTTGGGGCCAATATAATAATTAAAAATGGCAATAGGTATGGAACAATTGGTCCGATCGACTTGAAATTTTGCATGCAGTGTCTGTACAAGGTGCCATCAAGGTCTATGAGGACAGTCACATATATTTAAAAACATAGTCCTAGGCCGTTTACCCGATTAGAACCAAACCAGAGTCCCAAAATGAAAAGTTATCAAAGGAATTTAGAAATTTTGATTTATCATCAAACGATATGCCAAAATGTTCATGATGAGCGTGGCCACTTTTACATAAATGGTTATAACTCTTGAATGGAATCAGATATTGTCACCAAATTTGGTACACAAATGTAAGCAGTCATTCTAAGGACACACAAAAATAATCGTGTATCTCCACCTCTTGGTGGCACTATAAAAGTAAAAAACATTCAAATGGATCTAACTATGGATCGGCTGGGCCGATTGACTTGAAATTTTGCATGCAGTGTCAGTAAGGACAGTCACATACCTAGAAAAACATGGCCACCATAAACAAAATCATCTTTTAGCAGCTATTTGATCTAGTCCTAGTCCATTCAACTGATCGGAACCAAACCAGTGCAGAAAGATTCTCTGGAGTCCCTTTATTATTAATTATCAAAAAAGTGTAACCTTCGATACAATGTTACAAAGCTGCACCAAAACATACACTGTGGGCATTGTCACTTTTACTTAAACAGTTATAACTCTTGAATGGAATGAGATATTTTCACAAAATTTGAGACACGTATGTATGATATATGAAGAAAATTGCATACCTTTGCCTTTTGGTAGAGCAAAGTTCCCCTGACAACAGTCAGGAATGTAAAAAAATACCAAATCTGTGTGATACCTCACCTGATGTTTTTCGAAATTAAGGCATTTTAACATTGTTTTAGTTGTTTTCAGGCTAATTAATACTTAATATCTTTTGCATGTGATCTTAAAGGACCGTAAAGGCTTGTACCCCATAATCGCTGCTTGCAGCTATATTTATTATTATTATTCTCCCTTAAAACTGATCGTGCAGACCAAACCCTAAGGCCTAGAGATATGAAACTTTGGGGAATGGTAGTACTCACACAATAAACTCATATGCATGTTCTCAACCCGATCGTCCAATAGGTGGCACTATAACAAAGCAAACTCATTTTGGGCCATAACTACTGAACCATAAGGGCTAGAATACTATTTTTCCTCTGAATCCTTGAGTCAAGCCCTATAAAATATATCTCCTATTTCATTTCCGTCTATAATTTGTTTCCGCCATTTTCAAGTTTTTGAAAAACCTGCTGTTTCAAACTCCTCCTAAACCGTTAATCCGATCAGCACGAAATTTGATATACATCAGACCCCCTGTGAAAAAAATTATCAAAAGGATTTTGACACGTAAAATCGTTCCGAAGATGTCAATGATACAATTCCTTTGGTTTAACGCAATTTGAGTAATTGATCAATATCTACTCAAAGCAAATTTCAAACGTAACCAAACCCTATATACATAGTCAACAGAATGTTTAGAAGATGTCAGAAAAGTTTCGTACAATTCCTACCCTAGGGGGCGCTACAACTAAAAAACTATCATAACTTTGAAGCTATTTGAGCGACAAAGTTCAAATTATAAATGCATCTTCTTTCGGTTCAAATGCTAACATATTCTTAAAAAATGGATTCAACGGGGGCCTGGGTAGCTCAGCGAGTAAAGACGCTGCCTACCACCCCTGGAGTCATGAGTTTGAATCCAGGGCATGCTGAGTGACTCCAGCCAGGTCTCCTAAGCAACCAAATTGCCCCGGTTGCTAGGGAGGGTAGAGTCACATGGGGTAACCTCCTCATAGTCGCTATAATGTGGTTCGCTCTCATTGGGGTGCGTGGTGAGTTGTGCATGGATGCCACGGAGAATAGCATGTAGCCTCCACACGCGCAACAAGCCACGTGATAAAATGAATGGGTTGATGGTCTCAGGTGGCGAAGGTAACTGAGATTCATCCTCCGCCACCCGGATTGAGGCGAGTCACTACGCCACCACGAGGACTAAGAACACATTGGGAATTCCAAATTGGGGAGAAAAAGGGGAGAAAAAAAAATGGATTCAACAAATTCACAAAAATGGCCGCCAACGGCCAATCAATTACTTCTATTAATTGATCAATATCTACTCAAAGCAAACTCCGAACGTAACCAAACCCTGTATACATAGTCAACAGGAAATTTTAGGGGGTGCTACAACTAAAAAACTTTTAAGTTAAATTAAATATGCATCTTCTTTGGTTCAAATGCTAACGTATTCTTGAAAAATCGATTAGAAAAATTAATAAAGATGGCCACCGATGGCCAATCAATCTTCAGCACCTTATAACTCATATTGTGAATGGCCGAGGGTTATGGGAATTACTATACACAAGCAGGGTATCAAATTTTGTGACAATCAGCCATACGGTGGCTCTATAATTAGCTAATTCGTGTTTTTGCTAATAACTCTGGAACCATATGGGCTGCAATAAAACATTGTAGCTTTTCTGAATCCACCAGTGCCCCCAAATCATATGGTCACTTGAATTTCTATTTCCACAATAAATGTTTTCTACGATTTTGATTTATTTGAAAAACCTACTTTTTCGAACTCATCCTAGGCCGTTTGCCCGATTCGCACGAAACTTAGCATACATCACCTACAGACCCTCCTGACAACAATTTTTTGATACGAGAATTTTGATACGTCGAATCGTTCCGAAGATATAAGCAAGTATGTGTTGGGGTGTGGCTGATAATGAATAATTAGCCTGTATCTTATGATTGCAATTTTGAAACTTAACAGAACTTTGTACACATAGACAAGGGAACACTCTGAGTTAAGAGACTGAATTTCATTCATTTCTTATGCTAGGGGGCACTATAACTTAAGAAAATCCTAATTGTGCAACTGTGCTCAAAGCAGTTGAATTAACTCCAGAACTGTATAGGATTATATATATATATATATATATATATATATATATATATATATATATATATATATATATATTTTTTTTTTTTTTCTATGAATTCATCAGTACCTCCAAATCATTTGGTCACATGAATTTCCATTTCTGCAAAAAACTTGTCTACCATTTCGATTTTTTTGAAAAACCTACTTTTTCGAACTCATCCTAGGCTGTTTGCCCAATTCGCATGAAACTTCATGTACATTATCTACAGACATTCATGACAAAAAATTATCAAAATAATTATAATATGTCAAATCGTTCAGATGAAATTAGCTGATAGGTCTTTGGGTATGGCCTATAATGACTAATTGACCCATATATTGTGAACATATTTTAAAGTTAACAAAATTTAGTATGCTTGCTCAAAAGAACATTCTGAGGTAACATACAAAATTTCATCAATTTTGCATGGCTATAACATAAGAAATGCATAATTTCTCAACTGTATTTCAGGCAATCATAGCCATAAAAGGCTGTTGTAATGTTTTTCCACCAGAGGGAGCCATATCACAATAAATCATTGAATGTCTTCAAAGAGTAAATAAGGGAAATATTAAAATATCTTGCCACAGCTATTTACTGTAAATGAGACAAATAAAAATAATTATAATAAAATATTTTTTATTGTTTTATATATTCAGAGTGTGCTGATGTTTATATAATTTTATTTTTACCTTTATTATTTTCCATGTTCATAATTGTGTAGTCTTTTACACACTCAACAGATTTACCATTTATTTATCATCAAAGGTGTTTCCTTATCTTCTCAAGTTTATTATTTGTTTTAGATCTGCATAAGAACAGGTTAGTGTTTGACAAAGAAACGCTTGGTGCAGGTGTAACCTGACACCAGTACTCGCTCACACTGCAAAGCTTAATGCACAGATCCTATCTGATCATATCCAAAAAAAAATTATCCACCTGTTATTTACTTAAGACATATTTGACTATGTTTACAGAGTTTTTACAGAGTGTGTGCTCCTGTGCTGGTAAAAAAAAAATGCAGCATGTTTTATCTACTTACTATAAACTGCCCTGTAATTATTAAACTATTAATCGCCTTCGAACTGACACATTGGTAAAAAGCCTGTAAAAGCAGCACCTGTCAGCGATGTTGGTCAACAACAGACACCAGAAAATGTAGCTTTGTAACTTCAGATAACACTGACTGTTTTATGCTGCTGTGTTCACCCCACAAACCATGGATAAAAACAGACGGATGCTGCAGATTTCGGCTTTGTGCCATTCAAAACTGATAGCATCCATCTGACCAAAGTAAGTTCAATTTGTTATGTTAATGTTGCTCCATAAAACAATTTAACCATGAACAGAACTTAGCCAATGACATACGTGAAAGAATAAAACATTTTAACTTTCGCAGTGGGTTCCGCAATAGATGATAAAAAGTTCTCGTGAACGAGAATGACTAGCAGCGGTGCCTCTGTATACCATGCATACCGCCTTTACACGCTACTAAAAGATTGTTTGTCATTCTATGACCCTGCTCTATTTAAACATGGATCTTTTAGCTTGTACATCATTTTTCATTTTATTGGTTCAATAAATATTTATTTTTTATAATCTGTTACCCTAATTTGTATTTATTTAATCAAAATCTATTAATCAAAACAGACCATTTAAAATAGATTTACTGTGAAACTGTTGAGCACAGAAATGATGTGATGCTTTTTTCATGCTTTCATTTAGTTATAATACGTTTTGCTTACGCTTCAAGCAACACATCATTCATGCAGTAACAGACTAATATAATGATTGATCTATAAAGTAAATCCAAACACAATTGGTCAAAATAGACATATTACCTAATGTCCATGGTATTGGTGTCTTTTAATAGTTGCGCCTATATTTCTGCGACTGCTGTCTTTTTTTAATTTTTTTATCCCCTTTTCTACCCAATTTGGCATGCCCAATTCCCACTACTTTCTAGGTCCTCATGGTGGCACAGTTACTTACCTCAATCCGGGTGGCGGAGGACAAGTCTCAGTTGCCTCCACTTCTGAGACAGTCAATCCACGCATCTTATGTGCATGACACCGCGGAGACTCACAGCATGTGGAGGCTCATGCTATTCTCCACGATCCACGCACAACTTATCACGTGCCCCATTAAGAGCGAGAACCACTAATCACGACCACGACAAGGTTACCCCATGCGACTCTACCCTCCCTAGCAACTGGACAATTCAGTTGCTTAGGAGAGTCACTCAGCACACCCTGGATTCGAACTCACGACTCCAGGGGTGGTAGTCAGCGTCATTACTCGCTGAGCTACCCAGGCCCCCCTGCGAATGCTGTCTTAAGGTTCCTTGGGTCATGCTGAGTACACTGATACTCAATTTGCCACAACTAGCCATACTTCCTGTATGCCATTTTGAATTTAATTGAAAACCTACTTTTTCGTACAACTCCTAGGCCGTAAGTCCAATTCACTCGAAATTTGTCATGTGTCATCTAGGGACATTCAAAACAAAAGTTTTCAAAAGCTTTTTGATAGACTAAACAGTTTTTAAAAAGCACTTCAACAAATTAGATGGCAAGATGCCAAAAAGCATCAGAGGCTGTATCTCGGTGATGCTTTGCTGTATTGACATGAAATGTTGTGTCTCATTGGCATCAAACCCTGACAGCACCACACAAATTCAGTGACAGTGCCAACAATTGGTCAAAAGTTATCATGAAATGTTTTGCTTTATAACAATTTCTATTTGATTTTTTTACAGCTTTTCTTAAAATCATTATCAGAAATGTCCAATCATATTTGCTTACATGCTGATGGTTTGCTTGGCCCTGTAATTGCTGCTTGTTATTTTTATTCATGCAGACCAAACCATCTGCTGGGTGCTGGAATTCCTGTCAGGCAGACGCCAGGTGGTCAGAATGGGCAGCAACATCTCCTCCTCACTAACCCTCAACACTGGAGACCTGCAGGGCTGTGTTCTCAGCCCACTCCTGTATTCCTTGTACACACATGACTGAGTGGCAACACACAGCTCCAATGCCATTATCAAGTTCGCTGATGATCCGACGGTGGTAGGTCTGATCACTGACAATGATAAAACAGCCTATAGAGAGAAGGTGCACACTCTGACACACTGGTGTCAGGAGCACAACCTCTTCCTCAGCGTCAGTAAGACCAAGGAGCTTGTGGTGGACTTCAGGAGAAAAGACAGAGAACACAGCCCCATCACCATCAATGGAGCACCGATGGAGAGGGTCAGCAGCTTCAAGTTCCTCTGTGTCCACATCACTGAGGAACTCACATGGTCCGTCTACACAGAGGCCATTGTGAAGAAGGCTCACCAATGCCCCTTCTTCCTGAGACAGCTGAGGAAGTTTGGAATGAACCACCGTATCCTCACATGGTTCTACACCAGCACCGTAGAGAGCATCCTGACTAGCTGCATCACTGCCTGGTACAGCTACAGCACTGACCTCAACCGCAAAGCCCTGCAAAGGGTGGTGTGAACAGCCAGACACATCATCGGAGGTGAGCTTCCCTCCTTCCAGGACATCTATACCAGGCAGTGTGTGAAAAAAGCTCAGAGGATCATCAGAGACTCCAGCCACCCGAGCCATGGGCTACTCTCACTGCTACCATCAGGCAGGTGGTATCGCAGCATCAGGACCCGCACCAGCCGACTTCATGACAGCTTCTTCCCCCAAGCAGTCAGACTTTTGAACTCTTGATCTCTCAACATATATCAGCACTGCACTTTATTAATCTCACACTGGACTGTCATAAAGTCTCTTAACAACACACTGGCAACTGACTATCAACCGACAGCTTGAATGTCAATACAACACTATACAACCTTACTGCATATTTATATATATTATTTTTATTGTATACTGTGTGTTCTATATTGTGTGTATTGTATACTGTACATTGTATATTATTATTTGTATATTGTGTTGTGTGTAATTATGTGTATATTAGATGTGTAAATTGTGTTGTGTAAATCTTATGTTTATTGTAAATTGGTATACTGTATGTCTCATCACTGTCATGTCTGCTATGTTGCTTGGAACTGCACCCAAGACTTTCACACACTGTTGCACTTGTGTATATGGCTGAGTGAAAATAAAGTGATTTGATTTTTATCATAAATATCACAATAAAATAAATGAAAAATAAACAAATAAAATGATATTGCTTTAGTTCTATTTTAGGTGCTTACAAGCTATCTGAATAATGCTTTAACATTGTGACACAATTAAAGGCCCTATGCCGCTTGAACCATGATAATTGCTGCTTGCAGCTATATTTATTACTATTACTACTATTACTACTGGAACCTTTTTTTAGCACTATAATTACTATTATTTTCTTGTCACTCTTTTTGAGTCATTATCAAAATATGGTGACAAACATGCCCCTTAACTTTTCAGTCATGAAAAGGATTTCAAATGGCCAAAAAAAAAAAAAAAAACAGTTTAAAAGACATCGTTTTATAACATAGACTTTTGAACAGTACTGTATAATAAAAGGTTGACACATAAGATGTTTAACAAAAACATTTGTCTTAAGATGGTTATTTATATCTTTAGCTGTAGTGTGTCAGTAGGTAATATACATTTTAGACATTCCTTCTGCAAATAGAATAGAATAGAAGAACATGTAGCCCTGCAACAGATGGCATGGCCCCACAGAGACCCCCACTGAACATCAAGTCAGTCTGGGATTACATGAAGAGACAAAAGCAATTGAGATATAAATATATAGAAGAACTGTGGCGAATTCTCCAAGAAGCTTGGAACATCCTATCTGCCAGCAACCAAGAAAAACTTTGTCCAGGTGTCCCTAGGAAAATTTAGGCTGTTTTGAAGGCAAAATTGGTCACACCAAATATTGATTTAGCTTTTTTATGTTTACTAGACTTTGGATGATGTTAATTGAAAAATGAAAACTAATTATGGCACAATTTTTTGAAGAAATCCTCACTAGGCAACATTTTTCACAAGTGCCTAAAACTTTTGCACAGTACTGTATAACATGAAATGGTTTGACTCTATATGTTTTTACACATTTTGTTGAAAATATATTTGAATTTGTCAATTGCTTGAAAAACCTTCCTACAGTCCTACAGTCATAGCCTTACACAGATTATTGTTTACAGATTTTATTGTTGTTAATTTCAGTAAATTCACATCTGCCTCCCAATCTGATTATGCAGTATTAATATTGATAACTGCATTTGCAGTTTAATAATAATATCAAATATACTATATTATCAACCCTATTTCAGTGTGTTTTGTGATGCTATTGACACCATCTTAGAAAATGTATCTTTTAAGAAAATTTGTCACTGGTGTTACAACCCTTGCTTTATTCATTAAACAAAATCAAATAATTAAATAAACAACAAAAATCAAGTTGTCCTTAATGAGCACAAATAATGTCAAGATATTAAAAATGTTTATCCACAGCTTTTATGGGTGAAAACTGAGCTGACTTGAATGGAAAATGTTAACATTTGCAGTCGGAATGTTGAATTTTTTTGAATATGACCTTTTTGTTGTATGTGTTTATACTATGACAATTTTGTATAAAACAATCAAAGTACAAAATAAATAAATAAATAAACCACTCTTATACCCAGTCAATTTTAGAATGCCATCTTGTGGCGGAATGGCTCACAGATCCCCACCTTATGGAAGAATGTTGCTTTAAATCTTAAATACATGGGAATTTTCCCTAAAACACTTAACATTTTTAGAGACCCAGCATGTATATCTACCAAAAATGTATGTACAAAATGCCCAGATAGTGTAAACTATTTAAAATATTTTCAAGACAATATATATATATATATATATATATATATATATATATATATATATATATATATATATATATATATATATATGTATATTAATATATTTTGATGTTTTATTTTTCAGAATTTAAAAAGATAATGCAACAAATCAGGACAAATCAAGAACAGGATAAATTATTTTCACACTGAAATTTCATGAGATGCAACTGGCTGTCAAACACACATTGAGCTACACATAAAACATAATTTTGACAATTTTGTCAAATTGTCTAAATACACATACACGTATGTGTAACTTATGTGTAGCTTATCTGTATCTTATGTGTATTTTCACAGGCACTTGTTGAGTCTAAATACACATGTGTAATGTATGTGTAACTTATGTGTAGCTTATGTGTATTTTCACAGGCACTTGTTGAGTCTAAATAGACACACAACTTACATTATTTCAGTAGTACACCCAAATGACAATAGCCATATCATACTGTTCATGTGTTGTACTTGCTACAGTATTAGTTGACTTCAATGTTGTTTCTTCTTGAAATAGCAATGTCAAATGTAAATCAGGTCAATCACTGAAACAACAGCACTACCTTGAGTAAGAAATTGCATGTATATTATGCATGTGTATACGCACATATAATACTGATAATTCACCATTGTTGATAATTCATTGTTGCACAGAAAGTCAACATGATCTAGGATTTATTTGTATGAATATAGTACTCATTTCTCTTGTAAGACAAAAAGAAATATAGACTAACGGTCAAAAGTTTTGAAACACTTGACTGAAATGTTTCTCATGATCTTAAAAATATTTTGATCTGAAGGCGTATGCTTAAATGTTTGAAATTAGTTTTGTAGACAAAAATGTAATTGTGCCACCATATTCATTTATTTCATTATAAAACTAAAATTTAATTAAAAAAAAGAAAAAAAGAAAAAAAAAAGTTTTTGAAATTGTTGACTTGGACCAAATAATAAAGAAAATCAGCCAATAAGTGCCCAACATAGATGGGAGCTCCTTCAATACTGTTTAAAAAGCATCCCAGGGTGATACCTCAAGAAGTTGGTTGAGAAAATGTCAAGAGTACATGTCTGCAAATTCTAGGCAAAGGGTGACTACTTTGAAGATGCTAAAATATAACACAGTTTTGATTTATTTTGGATTTTGTTTAGTCACAACATAATTCCCATAGTTCCATTTATGTTATTCCATAGTTTTGATGACTTTACTATTATTCTAAAATGTGTTTCAAAACTTTTGACCGGTAGTGTATATCCTGTGATAGTAAATTTAAATAGATATGAAATCATTATAAAAAATATAAATTGAGGAATACTAAAGAGGTGTGGGCACAACTCCAAAAAATGGATGAGGTACAGGGGGTTGAATGAGGTCCCGGGTCTCTAAAGACCCGAGGTATGCATTTAAGGGTTAAACAAGAATGCAAAGCCAGCATTTATAAGAACAAACACTTCATAACTTTACATTGGCTACTTTTCCTTTGCACAGTTGCTTACTGACAGAGATCTTGTGCTAGCAGGAGGCAAGATACAAATCTTCAATATCATAACACATGTTGGAAATATCTCTCTGTATCTATGACAGTTTCTCTTTGGTTTGGTCACATGGTACAAATTGTTTTAGCTAGACCTGCAAGCTGTGAACATACTGTAGCAACAGTGATATAAATTAGTTTTAAAATAGGTAATTAATTAAAAATGAATTTATATCCAAAATAATCTGTTTTATCAGTAGTTTTAGATGAAGTTTACTGTAGATTTAGATTAGTAATTTGGTTAAACAGCATCATGTCAGTATTTTTTATGCTAAAGTTTGTGAGGTCATTTTTAATCAACATCACGTGTTGTCACTGTGACTAAACTAACAGACAGGAATTATTCATGATGTTTATCTAACACATATAAAGAAACAGTTTCACTTTCATGCAATGGCTTGTTAGTGTGACTGCAGTAATCGACAATAACTTGTCAAATCACAGGGCATGCCACATGCAGATAACTTCCTCCTTTCCTACATGCAGTGGCTGTTTGAGTCGCATGAGAAACACACTCGACTGGAAAGCACCAGATACATGCAGACTGCAGCTCAGCCCGACAGGTACGAAAAACTGCATCGCACAATGAAACTTGTGGTCATTTATTCTTCATTTATAATTTCTTGACATCAAACTTGTAGCAAATTTGCGGCATATATATATATATATATTATCTCATGCTTGCATGAATTTGTTGTAGAGTAAATTATTGTTGAATATTGATTATTGTAATGTAGATGATTATTGTAGTTTGTATTGTGTTGTTGCAATTCTTAATTGCTGTTCTATTTATCTGATGATGAAACATAATGCAGGATTGCTATACAAATTTTCATGAATTAAAAGTCAAAAAGCTTCAGAACAATGCCATATCATCAGTGTATCATCATAGGTGGGAGAAGAAAATGAATATAGTGAGTTCTAATAATTTGGAGAACTAAACTGAATTTATCTCAGTGGTTTGGTTGCAACACAGTTGTCTCACAGTGAGAAATAAAATTAGTCCAAAGAAAGAAAATGATAAAATGAGCAGTGTAAGTGTACTTGTGAAAACACAGTTCCTCCATTTCCTTTCTGTTTTAACCAGCACACCCGGTCTTACATGACACATCAATGCTCTGATGAACATGAGAATACTGTAATTCAAGTGAAATATGTGTTAAAGTGGAACACAAATGGAGATGTTCAGCAGAATGTGAAGGACTGACACTGTGCATGCACTGTATAAAGGTCCTAAAACTCAATTTCACAAGTTCCATAACTTTTTGTCGACAAAAATTTGAAAGATGTATTTTCAATGTTTCATCAGCTGAACAACCAACACCAATTTGAACAGACTGTACTTTCCCTCAGCCTTGTTTTCATTCTAGTGACGTCAAAAATTACACAAGGCGCTTCTCTGACTAAGGCCCAAAGTGAACACCTACACACACACACACACACACACACACACAAACACACACACACACAAACACACACACACACACACACACACACACACACACACGTTTTGTTTTATATCATCGTGGGGACTTTCCATAGACTTATATGGATTTTATACGGATCTAACGATAATTTCTAACCCCTAACCCTACCCCTAAACCTAACCCTCACAGAAACCTTTTTGCATTTTTACATTTTCAAAATAACATCGTTTAGTATGTTTACTAAGCTATTTCCCACATGGGGACCGATGGCTGGTCCCCACAATGTAGGTGATCTCAGGTTTTACTATCCTTGTGGGGACGTTTGGTCCCCACAATGGAGGTTAAACTTGCACACACACACACACACACACACACACACACACACACACACACACACACACACACACACACACACACACACATCCGTTAGACCTGTACAGGAAGGGAGTTGGCACTTGTGAAAGATGTCTTGATCTGCAGATGAATGATATTAATTTGCCCTGCAGAGGTTAAGATAATAAGCTACATTCAAAGTAACCAATCCTTTGGATATATACAACAAGTATATGTGTATATATATATATATACAGTTGTTGTATTGTTTGTGCACTGGAAGCTTCTGTCACCAAGACAAATTCCTTGTATGTGTAAGCATATTTGGCAATAAAGCTCATTCTGATTCTGTTCACTGTGAAGTCAGTATACTGTTGTCTTTTAATTTTAATAAATTGTCGAAATACTACTGTAAAATATACTGGGAAAGTCATGCAACTAGTAGCCAGGAATTTACTGTAAACTCACACTAAATTTTTTTACAGAGTACTTTGAGTTGTTATGACTGCACAAGTTGAGCCTGAAATACATTTTTACTCCAAATAACACTTAAATGGTTGTTGTTCTCTGTCTGCATTGCTATTTTCTGTAGTTTTTACATTGCTTCTCAAGACCAGATACAGAGAACAGGCAATTAGAATCATCATGGCGCCACCCAGTGGTTGCTCAGGAAAACTGTGGATTGATTACTTTGAATTTATATATATATATATATATATATATATATATATATACACTTGTTGTTGTATTGTTTGTGCACTGGAAGCTATATATATATATATATATATATATATATATATATATATATATGTATGTAAAAATACAAATATGTAATATTCAGATAGTGCGAGGGAATGTAATGGCAGAAGAGGTAGGATATGTTGGATAAATATAAACAGACTAAGCTGTGTATTGCACATAATTATTGCTCAATGGGGCAGTTTTAACTGTTCAAAACTGTTCTTCTGCCTGATGGTTCTGGTGCTCAGAGCTCTGTAGCGCCGGCCAGAAGGCAACAGTTAAAAAAGGTAGTGGGCTGGGTGAGAGAGGTCCAGAGTGATTTTTCCAGCCCTTTACCTCACTCTGGATGTGTACAGTTCTTGAAGGGAGGGCAGGGGGCAACCAATAATCCGCTCAGCAGTCTGAACTGTCCTTTGTAGTCTTTTGATGTCTGATTTCATAGCTGAACCAAACCAGACAGTTATTGAAGTTCAGAGTACAGACTCAATGACTGCTGAGTAGAACTGTATCAGCAGCGCCTGTGGCAGTTTGAACTTCCTCAACTGGCAAAGGAAGTACAACTTCTGCTGGGCCTTTTTCACAATGGAGTCAATGTGGGTCTCCCACTTCAGGTCTTGCGAGATAGTAGAGCCCAGGAACCTGAATGACTCCACTGCTGCCACAGTGCTGTTCAGAATGGTGAGTGGGGGCAAATGTGGTTGTGTTCCTCCTACAGTCCACTATCATCTCCACTTTTTAGAGCATGTTCAGCTCCAGGTTGTTTTGACTGCACCAAACAGCCAGCTGTTCAACTTCCCTTCTGTATGCAGACTCATCGTCATCCTGGATGAGGCTGATGACAGTAGTGTTGTCTGCAAATTTCAGGAGCTTGACAGAGGGGTCCTTGGCAGTGCAGTCATTTGTGTACAGGGAGAAGAGTAGTGGGGAGAGCACACATCACTTGGGGGCACCAGTGCTGGGCGTACAGGTGCTGGAAGTGAATTTCCCCAGTCTCACTAACTGCTGCCTGTCTGTCAGAAAGCTGGTGATCCACTGACAGATAAAGGTGGGAACAGAGAGTTGGTTTAATTTAGTCTGGAGAATAGCTGGGATAATGGTGTTGAAAGCCAAACTGCAGTCCACAAAAAGGTTCCTTGCATATGTCACTGGTCTGTCCAGATGTTCCAGGATATGATGCAATCCCATGTTGACTGCATCATCCACAGACCTGTTTGCTCAATAAGCAAATTGAAGGGGATCCAGAAAGGGTCCAGTGATGTCCTTCAGGTGGGCCAACACTAGTCTCTCAAATGTCTTCATGACCACAGGTGTCAGAGCGATGGGTCTGTAGTCACTAAGTCCTGTGATTTTGGGTTTCTTTGGTACAGGGATGATGGTGGAGCATTCAGGGAACTTCACACTGCTCCAGTGATCTGTTTAAGATCTGTGTGAAGATGGGGGCCAGCTGGTCAGCACAGGATTTTAGACAAGTGGGTGAAACACCATCTGGGCCCTGTGCTTTCCTTGTCTTTTGTTTCCAGAATACCCGGCACACATCCTCTACACAGATCTTAAGTACAGGTTGAGTAGCAGGAGGGGGGAGGAGGGTGGTTGCTGGAGGTGTTGATGTTTGTGTGAAGTGAAGGTCAAAGCGGGTGTGGGGTGTGAGACTGAGATTTCCAAATCTATAGTAAAACACATTCAGGTTATCAGCCAGTTGTTGATTCCCTACAGTGTTGGGGGATGGTGTCTTGTAGTTAGTAATGTCTTTCAGGCCTCTCCACACTGATGCAGGGTCGTTAGCTGAAAACTTGTTTTTAAGCTTCTCAGAGTAGCTTCTTTTAGCCACTCTTGTCTCTTTTGTCAGTGTGTTTCTGGCCTGATTGTACAAGATTTTATCCCCACTTCTGTAAGCATCCTGATGAAGCTGCCTGAGTTTTGCTGTAAACCATGGTTTGTCATTGTTGAAAGTTAAATACGTCCTAGTAGGAATGCACATATCCTCACAGAAACTGATATATAATGTCACAATATCTGTGAGCTCGTCCAGATTGGTGTCTGCAGCTTCAAAAACACGCCAATCAGTGCAGTCAAAGCAGGCTTGTAGTTCCAGCTCTGCTTCATTTGTCCATCCTTTTATAGTCTTTACAACAGGTTTAGCTGATTTAAGTTTCTGCCTGTAGGTCAGAAGAAGATAGACCAGACAGTGATCAGAGAGTCACAAAGCTTCTCTAGGGACAGAGTGATATGCATCCTTTAATGTTGTGTAGCAGTGATCCAGAATATTTCTGTCTCTGGTGGGGCATGTAATGTGCTGTCTGTATTTTTGCAGTTCATAAGTGAGGTTGGCTCTGTTAAAATCACAGAGAATAATAATAACTGAGCCTAGGTATTGTTGTTCCGTGTCTGTGATCTGATCAGCCAGCTGTTGCAGCGCTGCACTCACACACACTTGTAGGGGAATATAAACACTCACCAGAATAAACAAGAAAAACACAAGTGGCAAGTAGAATGGCTTACAGTTGATAAAGAGTGCTTCCAAATTAGGACAGCACATCTTCTTTAATGTTGTTACATCTGTACACCGACTTTAATTGATGTAAAAGCATGTTACACTGCCTCTCGTTTTACCCGTTAATTCCGCAGTGCGATCCGCTCTGAACAGCTGAAAGCCCGGCAGATGTAATGCGCTGTCCGGAATGGCTTCACTCAGCCAGGTTTCTGTGAAGCACAAGGCAGCAGAGTTTGAAAAGTCCTTGTTTGTATGGGTGAGGAGATGTAGTTCGTCCGTTTTGTTTGCAAGAGAACAGAAATTCGCTAGATGAATACTTGGCAGCCCTGTTCACGATGACGGAGCTTGGCCAGCGTGCCGGCTTGCTTCCCTCGCGTCTCATAGCGCGCTTGAACAACACAGCTGTGCCTCCAACTAAAATGTCCAGGAAAATGTTCGAATAGTCAAAAACCGGGAAAAAATGTTCTGCCGAATGTTCAGCTGTTCGTTCCTGGTAAAACTGATTGGAAAAAAAATGACCAAACACAGAACAAACAAACAAAACCAACAAAAGAATTGGAGAGCTCCACACCGAGGCTGCCATCCGTGGCGCCATCTTGAGTGTTGAACAGGGCCATGAAATGACTGTAATGTAGTAGTGCTGTGTTGTAGAATCACAGTGATCTTCTGTATTTTTTCTTTTATCTACAGTGTTTGTTAATTGTCACCATAGTTGAGCTTTGTATGCTCAGTTTTAATAATATCTGTGCATGCTTGGTCGACTATTTTATTTTTCTAAAAGTTCATTAAAGAAATATGAATCATATCACAGACTAGCACTGCAATCATCCCTCCCTCAATGTTCATTTAAACTGATAATATTTCTTTACTTTCAAATTTATCATATAGTGTAGACTACACATCATGGTCCGACATACAGTCAACGACTAAATTGTCTAATTTTCTCCATATATCACAGCACAATAACTTGTGATCTTAAACACAACTGCACTAACTGGGAGAAAATTAATTAAAAAATAAACAAGACAAGTTCCCATCCAAAGGGAACACTATACACCATAATGGTGACTTCAAATGAAACACCATTTTCCCACAATTCAGTGCGATATTCTACTTTCTTTTTTCAAAGTAATTTGTTGTGTTGTGAAAGAGAATGACATAGCCTGCATTGATTTTACAGTAAAATACTGAAAACAATATTTTACTGTAAGAATTTACTGTTAACCTTGTAAAATCCTGGCAATTTTTACATTGTAGTTAATGATATCAATGTAACTCACCTCTGACCATCGCTTCATGACATCTACACACTCAGGTGAGGATCTGTTAATACAAAAATGGTCATCTCGTCTCTATGATGTATCAGCACTATTCAGCCACAGGTTTTTTGGTAATTTTTACAAATGTAATACTCTAAACATCACATTACCCACTAAGAATAAACAAGATGCGAGTGAAAACACTGGAGACCGGAAATCGAAAACTTGCGAATTGTAGAACACTTCCGCCTTCAGGAAAAATGTGGATACACAGAGGGAAAATGTTATTGCTCAAAGCAGTTTGCTTATTCATTACTCTGGAGACTTAATGGAGTACATGGTTATGTTCCTTTTAAGTTCAAACTTTGTCTAGGATGTTTCTCATCCTCAAGAGAGAGAAAAAAAAAATAAATAAAAAAATAATGGTTAAACTGGGCATCTTAGATTAAAAATTAGCATGTGTAAACTTAACAGTAAAACTTTTTCATAAAAGTAATTCACACTTGTCAGTTGCGGATGCTGGTCAAGGTGGCATATTTGAGAGCAGCACCAGATGGCTCGACTCTGAATACATACGAGTGCTCCGCTGTCTGCTCTCTGTTCAGATAAATCACAAAATATGCCACCAACTGTGCACACATTTCTGGCAGTTACAGTTTTGCTTGGTTTATTAAAATGCTGAATAACCGACAGTTGAAGGGGTTTTGCAACCTGCTCTCATAAGAGTTGTGTGAAATAGTAAAAACTTTAAAAAATCATATGAGTTGGCTCGTATAAACCATTTCAAGACGGTTTAAGGAAATGACATCTTTTTGTTCCTTGAACATTTCCTGCTAGTTGTCGAACTCAGACTGCATTCCAAATGGGATAAATCACTCTCCGTAGGGTACTTTGAAGGGAGAACAATCATGATAGTCATGTTGTAAGATCATAAAATATAAAATATCATTATTAAAATGTGGATCATGCTCATCGGTGACTGGATGCTCCCTGGATGCCTGGAACTAACGGAAATTAAAGAGTTTAGATCTCCGAAAAAGCAATGACAAATGGACGCATGAACAGCTTCAGTGAAGCAAGACGGCTTGATATGTGCAGTAATAACAGCTGTACCACACGTCTTATCTTTAGTAGGTGAACAAAATGTATGCCAACTTATTGTAATTTTGATAGATAGAGCTCTAAAAGTGACTATAGATTGCTACAATTATAATGAATGAAGCTGCACAAGTCATTTACTACTATCACATTTATTAATTAAGCAGACGCTTTTATCCTAAACAACTTACAAATTAGGAACACAAAAAAATAAATCCTTCCCTTGTCCGCAGGTCACACAGAGAGCTTCACTGAATGGCTTCACTGATTATAACAGGAGCAATCCAATATACCCTGAGTTTAGATGCTCAGTTGTGAGCATCTAAACTATGATACAATTTCGTCGCCTTTCTCACATAGATGCTCAGTATCAACAACACGTCAGCATAAGACACTTAAGGTAAACATTTTATGTTATTTGAGGAAAATATGTACTCAGAACATTATTTAAAGGATCAGGTAATATATCGGAAGTGCTTCAGGAATAGTTCCGTTCTAATTCCTTTGTTATTGTTTACATCCTTGAAATGGCCTATAACATAAGACTGTTTTGTATAATGAAGAAAGAGAAACAGCTGTGTTTTGGAAGAGCATTCTGATGATTTATCTAAAGTTTACCCCTTAACACAAAACCTCCATAGGTGTAAAGTAATTATACTTCATTACAACACGTAAGTATTTTTGGGGGGAATTTGTATTTTACTCAAGTGTAATTTAAATTGAATACTTGTACTTACTTGTACTTAATCACATTTCCAAAGAAAAAAAAATAGTACTTACAATTAAATTTAGAATTTAAAAGTACTTGTTACATTTTTGCAGACCGTTTTCTTTAGTCTGACTGGACTGCAAATTGACAGTTCATTACAAATGCCACCAGGGGGAAAATATGACATATGACATTCGAAACATTGAAAGGGCAGTTTAATAAACTAGTCAAAATATTATTTATTTTGCCAATAAAATCAAATCAATCAAATCAAATCACTTTATTTTCACTCAACCATATACACAAGTGCAACAGTGGGTGAAAGTCTTTGGTGCAGTTCCGAGCAACATAGCAGTCATGACAGTGGTGAGACATATACCAATTTACAATAAACATCAGATTTACACAACACAATTTACATATCTAATGTACACATAATTATACACAACACAATATACAACTAATAATATACAATGTACAGTATACAATAAACACAATAAAGAATACACTTACACACAATATAGAATACACAGTATACAATAAAAAAGTATATATAAAATATACAGTAGGTTGTATTGTGCTGTATTGACATTCAGGCTGTCAGTTGATAGTCAGTTGCCAGTGTGTTATTAAGAGAAGTATAAAATGTGAGTCCAGTCTGAGGCTAATAAAGTGCAGTGCTGATATATGTATCATGAGCGATCAAGAGTTCAAAAGTCTGATTGCTTGGGGGAAGAAGCAGTCATGAAGTCGGCTGGTGCGGGTCCTGATGCTGCGAGACCGCCTGCCTGATGGTAGCAGTGAGAGCAGCCCATGGCTCGGGTGGCTCGAGTCTCTGATGATCCTCTGAGCTTTTTTCACACACCGCCTGGTATAGATGTGCTGGAGGGAGGGAAGCTCACCTCCGATGATATGTCTGGCAGTTCACACCACCCTTTGCAGGGCTTTGCAGTTGAGGGTGGTGCTGTTGCCGTACCAGGTGGTGATGCAGCCTGTCAGGATACTCTCTACAGTGCTGGTGTAGAACCGTGTGAGGATGTGGTGGTTCATTCCAAACTTCTTCAGTCATCTCAGGAAGAAGAGGCACTGGTGAGCCTTCTTCACAACAGCCTCAGTGTGGACGGACCATGTGAGTTCCTCAGTGATGTGGACACCGAAGAACTTGAAGCTGCTGACCCTCTCCACCGGTGCTCCATTGATGGTGATGGGGCTGTGTTCTCTGTCTTTTCTCCTGAAGTCCACCACAAGCTCCTTGGTCTTACTGACATTGAGAGAGAGGTTGTGCTCCTCTTTGTATGCTGTTTCATCATTGTCAGTGATCAGACCTACCACCGTCGTATCATCAACAAACTTAATGATGGCACTGGAGCAGTGTTGACACACAGACATGTGTGTACAGGGAATACAGGAGTGGGATGAGAACATAGCCCTGCGGGGCTCCAGTGTTGAGGGTCAGTGATGAGGAGATGTTACTGCCCATTGTAACCACTTGGCGTCTACCTTACAAGAAGTCCAGGATCCAGCTGCACAGCGAGCAGTTTAAGCCCAGAGCCCGGAGTTTCAAATCAAGCTTGGAGGGCACTATGGTGTTGAATGCTGAGCTGTAGTCTACAAACAGCATTCTCACATATGTGTTCCTTTTTTCCAGGTGAGAACACCACCAGTGTGTAGTGTAGATGCAATGGCATCATCAGTGGAGCGGTTGTTGTGGAAAGCAAACTGCAGTGGGTCCAGTGAGGCAGGCAGAACAGAGCAGATGTAATCTCTGATTAGTCTCTCAAAGCATTTGCTGATGATGTGGGTTAGAGCAACAGGACGCCAGTCACTTAATCAAGTGATTTTGGATTTCTTTGGTACAGGCACAATGGTGGATGTTTTAAAGCACGTGGGGACCACAGAGAAGGAGAGGGAAAGGTTGAAAATGTCCATAAAAACACCAGCCAGTCAGTTCACGCACGCTCTGATGATGCGGACTGGACCTGTGGCTTTACGGATATTCACCTGTCGGAAGGATTGGGTTACATCCGTGACAGAGACAGAGAGTGAACTAACCTCTGTAGCTTTGGCCGCGAGAGCTCTCTCCGCAAGGGCGGTGTTATTTCCCTCAAAACGGGCATAAAAAGTATTAAGCTCATCCGGGAGAGAGGCAGCAGTGATCACGGTGGAGTTTTTATTCCCTTTGAAGTCCGTGATGATATTAATTCCCTGCCACATGGTTCTAGATTCAGTGGTGTTGAACTGTCCTTCAATCTTGTCCCTGTACTGGCATTTGGCTGCTCTGATAGTTTTGCGGAGGGCATAACTGGTTTGTTTATGCTCCTCTGCATTCCCGGAATTAAAAGCAGAGTTCCCCGCATTAAGTGCCGCACGAACATCGCTATTAATCCATGGTTTCTGGTTGGGGTAGATCCGTATTGTTTTGGTCGGCGCTATGTCATCTATGTTAATCCATTTAACGTATAAGGTAATTGGCCACAACATGGTATAACGCTTAAAGAACCATTCAAATAATACATTTTTTATTTTACATTTAAAAAATGTTTATTAATGTTTATTATAGAAAATCAATAAATTTGCAACTACTGTAGATTAAACTTATACCAAACACCACAAAAAATATTATTACAATAAATATCACATTTAGCTTGGTCGATCTTTGGTGGAGTGAATTAACTCCAGATGATGTTTCTCTGTATGTCATTAACTCATGATTTGAGACTTTTGAATTCGTTCAAAAGAGACTATCACTCCGAAAATATTTTTTATTTTCAATAGAATAACCCTGGTAAAATAAAGGAATTATGAAGTATATATATATATATATATATATATATATATATATATATATATATATATATATATATATATATACAAACCCATAGAAATCTGAAATCTGATTTATCACAACATATGATATAAAAAAAAGTAGGCCTACACACAAATATGTGTCGGTTAGTTGTTTTCAGTGCAAATATTTTCTCCACTTCCATCTGCGTGGATGAGCATGAGGAGCAGGGTTTATCGCATGGACTGATTGACAGCGTATTAGACAAATCAGCGCTAATCTGAGCCAGTGTCTCCCCTCACGTGACTTTTCTTCTATATTCGGCAGTTACCTACCTCACATTCATGCCACATTGAGGAGCTCAATGATATTGCAATGAGCTGAAGGGAGGATTGAGAGACACTGCCTCACTCTGAAACTTTATCTGCTGGTGTCGCTGTTTGACAGAGTGACTTTAGAATTATGACATTATTTGAGCTCACATTTTGCAATATTTTATTTGTTTTATTTATGTACAGTCGTTAATTTTTCTCACCCAAATTTTTGAGGAGACACTGCCTCCCTTGCCTACTCCCAGAAATTGATATATATATATATATATATATATTTATATATAAGATTATTTCAGAATTGTTTACTTATTCGTTCAGGTAACCATTTATGTAAATCACACTTTTACGCCATGTCTTTCATATGTTTTGAGTAATTAAACCATTGATAAAGCACAGAGACCAATACAAGTCTAATTATCCTTTATTTAAATCAGCATGTCTACTAAGAGACTTTAGCAGTGTTTAAATATCACAAGCATTTTCCCTTCAAATGACAACAAACATTATCATTTTGTGAACTGCTCTGCATGACCATCAAGGAATATGCAAAAAAGATGACATAGCCTAAAAGTAATTACAGGTTTTAATTATGTCCTGTAGTCATTGTAATGTCATTAGTCCCTTTTACTCTTAATTAATGCAGTCGCTTTCTCTCCTTTTTAAACGAGATTACCGAACTAAATGAGCGACATGCCTCCTCTCTGTCAATCGGTCATAATAACGTCACTCGTTCATGAATCGAATTAGGAAATGGGTCGTATTCTTTCAGTGGGTCAAACAAATGATATGCTTCTTCACAGCCCACACTCCAATGGTATTGGCTCACACAACAGTCAGTCTTTACAGGTGGGAAAAGGCACCAAAGCGCCTCGCGATTCAAACCATTGCGGCTGCAGCTGTTTAAAACACTTATTAGCTGATTGCAAAGTCACATATTTTTAGGGGGGCTGAGATGAATTTTAGAGGGGCTGAAGCCCTCCTAAAAAGGGTCTAGTAACGCCTATGTTTAATAAGGATTCATTCAAGATGAATTGCTTCCTTTGTCTCCCACTCACCAAGGAAATTTCTGCCTTCAAAAGTTCACCATCAGAGCTTATCACATGTTGAGGTAAGTTGCTTTTTAATTTTTTACTGCTAATGTCATCCGAAAGTCTTTTAGTTATTTTCATCCATTTTGGCATTGATTAATTAAGACTGATTTTCTGTTATTTATCTGAACAATACAGTGCAACAATATGTTTCCGGAAGTAAAAATCCCCTTCAAAATTCCATTACCAATCTCCTTAAAGAAAGTAATTTTTAGTGATAACATGTAAACCTTTCAAGACAGGCCTACAATGAGCTTTGAGGTTTAAGAGGTGTGGTATATTTTTCTGTAGAAGTCAATGTGACTTTTTTGTGAATTTTTAAAAGTATTTAATAGGGGAGCAGTGACTGCCCACGGCACTAAGAATGACAATCAAATCAGTCCAGTCTTTCACCCTTACAGTAATGTGTTTCATTGGTGGGAATTGATAGAAAATTGCATATTTTGATGGCTACTTTTAAATTGTATGCATCTCCAAAAGTATTGAGTATTTAAGCTATTTAAAATGATAAATCCATTGTAAATGGCTCCTGTTTATTGATGAAGTGGTGTTTTAAATATTGAGTAACATTCAGCACTATTTATTTATTTATTTTTGCAGAGAATTCACCCACATGCCCTTAAAAACTACTCCAAATTGACATCTGTGGTGCAGAAGAGAAAGATTGATACATACATTCACACCAGCCACAAGCATCTGATAAGTGGATTCTGACTTCCCAGTCAAACATGTGTCTCAAGTCACTGTGAACAAAGTTATATTGAAGTACATAGTTCAAGGACTTTACTCTTCTAGCATTGTTGATCTGCCCTCATTTAAAGAGATGATTAGTACACAGCAGCCTGGCACTTCTGTATGAGGCCTGCTTTACACTCAAACATGATATACACATCATGATGGCGCTGCGGATGGCCGCCTTGGTGTGGAGCGCTCCTATTGTTTTGTTGTTTTTGATTGTTTGTCCTGTGTTTAGTAATCTTTTTCCAGTCAGTTCGACAGCTTATACCAGACAGTCTTTTCCCGGTTTTTGAATATTCAGATGTTTTGCTAGACATTTTAGTTGGAGGCGCGGCTTTGTTGTTCAGGAGATGCAGGCGAGGAAGACGAGCCGGTGTGCTGGTCAAACTCCGTCGGTGGGGCTTTCGAACAATGCTGCCGAGCATTCATCTTGCGAATCTCTGCTCTCTTCCTAACATAATGGACGACTCCATCTCCTCTCCCGCACAAACATGGACTTTTCAAACTCTGCTGCCTTGTGCTTCACAGAAACCTGGCTGAGTGAAGCCATCACGGACAGCGTGTTATATCTGCTGGGCTTCCAGCTGTTCAGAGCGGATCGCATCGCAAAGTTAACGGGGAAAACGAGAGGCGGTGGAACATGCTTTTACATCAATGAAAGTTGGTGTACAGGTGTAACAATGTTAAAGAGGATGTGCTGTCCTAATTTGGAAGCGCTATTTATTAACTGTAAGCCTTTCTACTCGCCGCAGGATTTTTCCTCCTTTATTCTGGTGGGTGTGTATATCGCGCCAAACGTGTGTTTGAATGCGGCGCTGCAACAGCTGGCTGATCAAATCACATACACGGAACAACATTACCCGGACTCAGTTATTATTATTCTTGGGGATTTTAACAAAGCAAATCTCACACGTGAACTGCCCAAATACAAACAGCACATTACATGCCCCACCAGAGACAGGAACATACTGGATCATTGCTACACAACAATAAAGGATGCATATCGCTCTGTCCCTAGAGCAGCTTTGGGACTCTCTGATCTCTGTCTGGTTCATCTTCTTCAGAAATTAAAATCAACCAAGCCAGTAGTAAGGACTGTAAAGAGATGGACCAATGAAGCAGAGCGGGAACTACAAGCCTCCTTCGATTGCACGGATTGAAGTGTTTTTGAGGTTGCAGCCACAGAACTGGACAAGCTCACAGATACTGTTACATCATATATCAGTTTCTATGAGGATATGTGCATTCCTAGTAGGACATATTTATAGTTCAACAACGACAAACCATGGTTTACCGCAGAGCTCAGGCAGCTTCGTCAGGCCAAAGAGGATGCTTACAGGGGTGGGGATAAAGTCTTGAACAATCAGGCCAGGAACACACTGAACAAGGAAATCAGAGTGACTAAAAGAAGACACTCTGAGAAGCTGAAAAACAAGTTTTCAGCTAATGACCCTGCATCATTGTGGAGTGGCATGAAACAACTCACAAATTACAGGACTCCTACCCCCAACCCTGTGGTGGACCAACAACTGGCTGACAACCTGAATGTGTTCTACTGCAGATTTGAAAGGCCCAATCTCACACCCCACACCCACTCTGACCTTCACTTCACACATACACCAACTTCTCCTGCAACCCCCCTCCTCCCCCCTCCTGCTACTCATCCTGCACTTAAGATCTGTGAAGATGATGTGAGCCGTGTCTTTCGGAAACAAAAGACGAGGAAAGCTTCAGGCCCAGATGGTGTCTCACCAGCGTGTCTTCGATCCTGTGCTAACCAGCTGGCCCCCATCTTCACACAGATCTTCAATAGATCACTGGAGCAGTGTGAAGTCCCATGCTGCTTCAAATGCTCAATCATTATCCCTGTCCCAAAGAAACCAAAAATCACAGGACTTAATGACTACAGACCTGTCGCCCTGATGTCTGTGGTCATGAAATCATTTGAGAGACTGATGTTCGCCCACCTGAAGAACATCACTGGACCCTTTCTAGATCCCCTTCAATATGCTTATCGAGCAAACAGGTCTGTGGATGATGCAGTCAACATGGGATTGCATCATATCCTGCAACATCTGGACAGACCAGGGACATATGCAAGAATCCTTTTTTTATGACTTCAGTTCGGCTTTCAACACCATCATCCCAGCTATACTCCAGAATAAATTACACTAACTCTCTGTTCCCATGTCTATCTGTCAGTGGATTACCAGCTTTCTGATGGACAGGCAGCAGCTTGTGAGACAGGGGAAACTCACTTCCAGCACCTGTACAATCAGCACTTGTGCCCCCCAGGGATGTGTGCTCTCCCCTCTACACTTCTCCCTCTACACCAATGACTGCATCACCAAGGACCCCTCTGTCAAGCTCCTGAAGTTTGCAGACGACACCACTGTCATCGGGCTCATCCGAGATGATGATGAGTCTGCATACAGAAGGGAGGTTGAACAGCTGGCTGTCTGGTGCAGTCAAAACAACCTTGAGCTGAACATGCTCAAAACGGTGGAGATGATTGTGGACTTTAGGAGGAACACCCCAACACTGACCCCCCTCATCATTCTAAACAGCACTGTGGCAGCAGTGGAGTCATTCAGGTTCCTGGGCACTACCATCTCACAGGACCTGAAGTGGGAGACACACATTGACTCCATTGTGAAGAAGGCCCAGCAGAGGTTGTACTTCCTTCGCCAGCTGAGGAAGTTCAACCTGCCACAGGCGCTGCTGATACAGTTCTACTCAGCAGTCATTGAGTCTGTCCTCTGCACTTCAATAACTGTCTGGTTTGGTTCAGCTACGAAATCAGACATCAGAAGACTACAAAGGACAATTCGGACTGGTGAGAGGATTATTGGTTGTCCCCTGCCCCCCCTTCAAGAACTATACACTTCCAGAGTGAGGAAAAAGGCTGGAAAAATCACTCTGGACCTCACTCACCCTGCCCACTACCTTTTTGAACTGTTGCCTGCTGGCCGACGCTTCAGAGTTCTTAGCACCAGAACCATCAGGCACAGGAACAGTTTTTTTCCCTCAGGCTATCCATCTCATCAACAGTTAAATTGCCCCATTGAGCAATAACTATGTGCAATACACAGTTTAGTCTTTTTTTATATCTATCCAACACATCCAGCCTCCTCTGCCATTTCATTCCTCTGAACTGCACTGTACATAACAGATAACAGATTTGTATTAGATTGCACTACGTATGTGTATGTGTGTATGTATGTATGTGTGTGTCTGTGTGTGTGTATGTACGTATGTGTATAACTATTTTTTTTTATTATTATCTATGTCTTGCTGCTTGTTGTACACTGGAAGCTCCTGTCACCTTGACAAATTCCTTGTATATGTAAGCATACTTGGCAATAAAGCTGATTCTGATTCTGAAACAGGGGCAGACTGGGAAGAGAAATCGGCCCTGGATTTTACATAGAAACCGGCCCAAAAATTGTTGAGTTGGGTTGCTGTCCTTTTCTGCATATCACGGTGCCATTTGGCGGCCCTCTTCAGCCAATCGTTGCCCTTTCGGCATAACGCGGCAAGCCGTTTCAGATTCTTGCCACCTGTTTCTGCCCCATTTCGCAGCCGGCCTACCAGGAAAAGTCCCGGCTCTCCCTATGGCCAGTCTGCCCCTGCACTCAAAGATAACTGAGGCTGCTCAAATCATGATACAGAAAGCGACAGCTGCCATGAGAAAAGTTGAATGGATTGCAACCACAGTTGATTGCTGGACTGCCAGAATAAAATAATTAATTTGTGTAACAGAACACTGAAAGTCTTGAAAGACATTCTGCTGCACTTGCCTGGAAAAGACTGAAGTGCTCCCATCCTTGTGATGCACTGGCCAGTGCTTTAAAGATATCTATTAAGAGTACACCATATGTGGCAAGATTGTCTGCACCTCTACAGATAGTGGTTCCAACTTCCTGGTGTTCAGAGTTTTTGGTACAGATTGTCTGCGCCTCTACAGATAGTGGTTCCAACTTCCTGGTGTTCAGAGTTTTTGGTACAGAAAACAGTGATATGGTGACTAGGGGTGTAGTGGCTCAAATTTCTCACTGTTCACTTTGTATCTCGGTTTTTGTACGGTTCGATACTTGCAATTTTCAGGAAAAAAATACTGCAAAATCCAAAGTAAGAATACTCTATTTGATAACAAACACTTCTACAGGTTGCCCTTACAAAAAAACATGGTTTTACTTCTACAACCATAGATTAACCATGGTATAGTAAAATCATAGTAACTAAAAACGTAACCATATTTACTACAGACATGGTTTCAGTATTACTATAGTAAAACTATGATTACTATATGGATACTACAGTATTACTGTAGTACAACCATGGTTTCTGGTTACAGCAGTCATGTTACTACAATATTTGTCGAACCATAGTTAATTTTTGTTAGGGTCCTAAACAAAAAATATAATTTAAAAAATAATAATAAAATAACTCATAAAAGATCAACCTTTTATCATAATACATGCATTATTATGCTTCATGTATCAACATAAAGTTAATTTCAAACTCAACTTTCTAAAGTTGGACATCACTATTGATGTCGTGCGCAATAAACATCCCGAATACCTTAATGATAAATTATGTCTGTCACTGAGCACTGAGTGCCTGCTTAAGTAAGGAAGGGAGTATGCGCAGGTTCTTTCCCAGAATGATGTCGGTGTATATGGTTAATCATATATCGATGTGTTACTAGCAGGCTTATACGGCACTCACGTTGAGCAGTGTCTGCAAACAGTGCCTGTTTTTTGACCATCACTGTTGTAATTGACTGCAAATCAAAAGCTTTCAGACAGGAGACTTGAATGATCCAGGGGGCTTCTTTCTCAGTGGCTTGTTTTTTCCACTTGCCATTTTCAACTACACACCAACACATGCAGTCAAGTCAAGTCGTTTTTATTTGTATAGCGCTTTTCACAACACACACATCGTTTTAAAGCAGCTTTACAGAAAATCATGCATTAACAGGAAATGAAACTGAACTATCTATAAAGTCTTAGAGTCAATTGTGTAATTGTAAATTGTGTATAAAAATAAATAATTAAATAATAATTGTATTTAGAACCCCATTGAGCAAGCCAAAGGCAACTGTGGCAAAGAACACAAAACTCCATTAAATGTTGGTTAATGGAGAAAAATAACCTTAGGAGAAACCAGGCTCACTATGGGGGCCAGATCCCCTCTGGCTAAACAGCACGAATATAATGCCAATATTACTTATTTATGTGCAGTGCAAGTCATGGTTTAGTAAATTAAGTAAGTGTAAAGGGCCAGTGTTTCAACAAAGATTTTGTAAGAACTGTCAGATTAATGACTAATGTCTTTGAAGTTCATCCTGGATTAACTGTAGAAGTTTACATAGATGCATTGTCCTTTGTTAGTTGGCTGATAAAGACTTTTGTTGGCAATTAAATGATAGTCTATGTATTCCATTTCAGGAGTGTGGTCCACCACTGTTGGGCCCTTGAGCAAGGCCCTTAACCCTATCTGCTCCAGGGGCGCCGTATCATGGCTGACCCTGCACTCTGACCCCAGCCTAGCTGGGATATGTGAAAAAGAAGAATTTCACCGTATATGTGCAAATGTATAATGTGTGATAAATAAAGAAAATTATTAAATTATTATTATTATTATTATTATTATCATTAGTCCAAGGTGATGCAGGCAGAGATGAGTGAGGTGCATCGCAGTTCAACCAGCAGGTCATTTTGGTGAGGTCTATCCTAAGTCCAAGGTTCAGGCAGTGGCATATGAAGTATTCCATGTCTTATGGTTGGAGAGTCCATTATAATAGACTGAAGTGATGTCTGGCTGGCATCGGGTTAGGAATCCCGAGGTTGAGACAGGGATACAAATAGAATAATATTAGCGTAGATGCCATTACATATTTTGCAGAGTTATAGATCATGATAAATGTTCTCGTTCCGGCAGACATAACTAAAGCAGCCTAAGAGTTGATGGATAAATTAGGTGTATGCCTGGCTAATTAGTTGAATCTTTAGTCTAGACTTAAACTCGGTGAGTGTGTCTGCATCCTAATGTAACATTGGGTACTAGGAGTGGAAGAGAGGAGTCACAGGAGTAACTTAAAATTTAATAAAATGATGCTGGAGTGGAAGATAACAAAACAAGGAATCGATACAACAAAACTACACAACATTGCAATACAAGAACTGACAGGATTAAAACAAAACAGGAGGGTATTTATACAAACAAAGGCAGATGACGAAATGGAGGACAGATGAGGATGATTGGAAACAGATGGAAGTGATGGGGCAGTGCACTATGGGAAATGTAGTCCGGGGGAAAACTTCAAAATAAGAGTCCTTGTGAAACATGAGGGAGAAAGACTGTGACATTACCCCCTCCCCCCAAAGGGCAACTCCTGGTGCCCAAAGATGGATTAGGAGGGTAGGGTGATGCAGAAGGTGAAGAAGGATCCAAGGAGGACGATCAGGGGACCTGGGGGGCGGCTTCAGGGCTAGGAATGGATCCGAGGGCATAGGGGGTGGCTTCAGGGCTGGGAATGGATCTGGGGGCCTGGGGGGTGGTTTCAGGGCTAGGAATGGATCCAGGGGCCTGGGGGGTGGCTTCAGGGCTGGGAATGGATCCGGAGGCAGAACCGCTAGAGGAGGAGACTCTGGGGAAGAGGGCGGAGCCGTAGAAGACTCTAAGAGTGGAGCCTTGGGAGGCGGAACCAGGGAAGATGGAGCCAGTGGAGGAGGAAGGGTAATCAGGGTGGGAACCAGGGTGGGGAGCAAGTCCAGGTCTACTAACATGGCAAGAGCTGGCTCAGAGGTGGTCGAGGCTACAGGCGTCGGCACTGGGACGGTCGAGGCTACAGGCACCGGCTCTGGGATGGTCGAGGCTACAAGCATAGGCACTGGCTCATTAACTGTGGCAGGTGTGGGAAATGTAGTCCAGGGGAAATCTTCAAAATAAGAGTCCTTGTGAAACATGAGGGAGACAGACTGTGACACCTGAACAGTGTTATGGAGACTATTCCATAGTTTAGGAGCCAAATAGGGAAAGGACCTACCTCCTTTTGTGGATTTTGATATTCTAGGAACTATTAACAGGCCATAATTTTGCAATCGTAATTAACATGATGGAATATAGCGTTGTAGATGGTCACTTAAGTATTGCGGTGCTAGACCATTGAAAGCTTTGTACGTAGTTAACAAAAATTTTAAATGAATATGAAATTTAACAGGTAGCCAATGTAACGATGATAAAATGGGGCTAATATGATCATATTTCTTGGTTCTAGTCAGCACTCTGGCTGCTGCATTTTGAACTAATTGAAGTTATTTATTGAACTTGCTGGACATCCTCCCAGTAATGCATTACAATAATCTAGTCTTGAGGCCATGAACGCAATGAATTAGTTTTTCGGCATTAGGAACAGAGAGCATGTGTCGTAACTTAGCAATATTTCTGTGGTGGAAAAATGCTGTTCTACAAACATTGGAAATGTGATTTTCAAAGGACAGATTGGTATCAAATATAACACCTAAGTTATTCGCTGTAGAAGATAATGTAACAGTACATCCATAAAGAGTCAAATTCTATTTTAGTGGCTTATTTTTAGAGGTTTTTGGTCCAATCATTAGTACCTCTGTTTTGTCGGAATTGAGTAGAAGGAAACTTCTGGCCATCCAGTTTTTGATTTCACTGATACACTCTGCTAATTTGGAGAATTGTGAAATTTTATCAGGTTTCAAAGAAATATAAAGTTGGGTATTGTCGGCATAACAGTGGAAACTTATTCTACGATTTCTGATAATATCTCCCAGGGGAAGCATATATAAGGAGAAAAGCAGAGGCCCTAAAACTGATCCCTGTGGCACTCCATACTTAACTTTTGTTTGATTTTACAATTCCTCGTTTACATAGACAAAGTGGTAGCGGTCTGCTAAATAGGACCTAAACCATTCTAATGCAAGTCCACAAATGCCAACATAATTCTTAAGCCTATTCAAGAGAATGTTGTGATCTGTGGTGTCGAAGGCAGCACTAAGATCTAAAAGCATTAGAAGAGAAATGCAGCCGCGATCAGATGATAGGAGCACGTCATTTGTAACTCTGATAAGTGCAGTCTCTGTACTGTGGTGGGGCCTAAATCCTGAATGAAATTATTCATATATACTATTTCTCTGTAGAAATGAGGACACTACCTTTTCTAGTATTTTTTACATAAATGGGAGATTTGAATTTGGTCTATAATTAGCCAATTCTCCAGGATCAAGCTGTGGCTTCTTAATAAGTGGTTTGATAACTGCCATTTTAAAGTTTCTTGGGACATGTCCTAAGGATAGTGAGGAGTTAATAATATTCAGAAGAGGTTCTGAGATTACAGGGAATGCAGAACTGTTATGTCATCAACTGACCCACGTTAGACACAGGCAGAGTGTAACCATCTACAGAGCAATACAAGTGCATTAGCTGAGGTTCAAACTATGACTGTCTATTTTATGCTTTTTCTTCGCCAAACACGACACACAAATGTGAAAGTGGCAACAATACTAATTCTGAAGACAGCGATGAGGGAAATGACTGTGTGGAATTCCAAGATGCCTCTCTACTCCTGGATCAGGATGATGGCTTTGAATTCCAACTACCAAAACTTCAAAGGTGTGCTTGCCACATCCTTAACATGGTCTCAAGTGTTGATGCCCAAAAAGCTTCCTCAGGATGTCTTCTAATTAATCTTGGCTACTTTAAGCATTAAAATGCTTCATGAATGACTCTTAGATTAAAATTTTAGGAGTCCTAAAATTAGCAGTGACACACCCCTAATTTTTAAGAGTTTTTCCTAAATTTTCATGTTAGGAGCTACTTTTAGCCTTAATTTTGTTTTTTGAATACGGGCCCTGGACAATATCAGACTGCATTTGGAGTCCATGGACCATCATCAGGAATCCCAAAACAGTTTACCTGATGATGACGATTTTTTTGCTCCTTTCAAGTCGATAGCACATGAGACCTGCAGAGAGCTGGGTGATACCTGGTCTGTGTGACAGACACCAGAGTGTCTCTGGTGACTTTCCGTGCTATTTGCCGCCTCTCCATCAGGACCAATACACCTCTTCCTGCATCAGCAGCCTCTGAAAAGCTTGGCTTGACTTGGCAACAACTTTGAAAAATCAGTTACTGCTGAAGTTAAACCAGAAGTTTAACAATTTTGAGTAGCACATTGACTATTATAAATCACATATTAACACATTGGCATGTCCTACAGTTGCAGGTTTATTATTATTATTATTTCTTTAACAACGTGCAACAAAATTTGGTTGGTTAAGTTAAAATTACAATGTTCAGTTCTAAAGTAGGACATAACATGTTATGCAATTAATTGTTTTAATAACTTTGCATTTACAAAATAATTAAAAGTACTTACTGAGTATTCCCCTCCTGGCTGACCATGAGGGTCATTTATCTGCGGCATACTCATGTCGGTCACCGTCCCGCAGGACTGCGGCGTCATGTTTCCTCTCTGAAAGGTTATGTTGTGTAGTGTGGCGTGATGGGACTCTGTTCCCCATATGCATCAGCTTAGTGATGCATGTCAAGTGTACTGAGTTGTGTTGGACCATCTCGGTTACGAATGCAACCTCGGTTCCCTGAGACGAGGGGAATGAGACATTGCGTAAGCTGGCTGCACTTCAAGACTCAGAGTTCTTTGAGATGCGAGTGATGCGCTCTTTGTCCCTCAGTCAGAAAATTCTGAGGAATGGTGTTTGCACGTCCGCTTTTATAGTGGACAGCTTCACGCCTAAAAGGGCGAGGCTCAAACACCATAGCCAATATTAGAATTGCCATTATTGTAGAGAGGTTTCAATTAGGTTGTGTAGGACACTCCCCACGTGCATCACCTTAGTGACGCAATGTCTTGTTCCCCTCGTCTCAGGGAACCAAGGTTACGTACATAACTGAGACGTTTCATCACAGGTATCTATTATCTTTATTATTATTAGTAGTAGTAGTAATGTATGGGTTTATAGGCTACGTTGTGCAAAAATACTGTAGAACTTATTGATCTGATCATGACACACTGATTTTAATTGACAACTCATTGAAATCATTATGATACACAGAACACAACATCATTTACTCTTGGGGTTTCCTCTCGGCTGCTTATCTTGATGCAAGAGCTGGGGGGTAAATAGGCTAATAGCAATAACAAAAATGTTTATTTACTAAACAATATTGGCAACATTCAAAGTCATTGCTTTTCCACACATTTTTTGGAGAAGATCAACCTCAATAATTTCAGAGAAGGCAGAAAAATCTGCATTGCATGTTTTGAAGTAACTCTTAAATATGACACAATTGCTGGCATCGAGGCTGTATGACAATGCAACCCTTGCCGCACACTGTTGTGCTGGAGCACCATGTTTTTTGGATGCCGTGTCAAGTTAAAAAGTATTTCAGATGTTAAAAACAAATCCAGGCCACCTGTGTTCTCCTCTATTTGTGGTGCTGCATCTAGTAAGGCGTCTTTTCCTATAGATCAAACAATTAAAAAACTGGGTGTGTTGAAAACATTCAGGAATGAAGCATTGTGGGGTCTGTTTTTTGTTTTTAAAATTAAATTTATTGTAGAATAATAATGTATTCATTTATTAGTTACCCTTACAAAAATTCAGTGTTCACCTCAAATTTGCAGCAAACTTGCTGCAAATTCACCACAGATAATTTTCACATGCAAATGAGCTTTGCGGCAAATTGTCCATTGTTGCCAAAGATTTGCCGGAGGTTCACCACTAGTGGTGAAGAGCTGCAAACTTCTGGCAAACATTTGCGGTGAATCACAAGCTCATTTGCATGTGAAAAAAATGAGCTGCAAATTTGTGGCACGTTTGCGGCTAGTTTACATTTTTGTAAGGGTATTCTTTTTTATTTTATATCATCATAATGTGAATCGGCCTGCTAATGTGAAACAACAAAGTTGTTTTCATTTCTTTCTGCAGATGTAATTTTCTTTGGTCTCCAATAACTGAAATCATAGTTACAGCATGACATCTATGAATTCATCGTGTGTAGTGGTGAACTACTCTAGAATCTCCTGTTCCTGTAACTGTACCACTAACATGACTGAATGGGATAAAGCCATGAACCAGCTCTACACCTACTTTTACCTGATCATCTTCATCCCAGGGCTACTGGGCAACACTCTGGCTCTTTGGGTGCTGTGTCGATTCATAAGGCAAGTCTTTCATGCACAATATAATGTAAACTTGTATTTTTTGGGAAAACTCATGACTTATTTTCAAATTGTACTACTTTCCCTGAGGTCCACATATTACAGTTTTTACAGTCATAGTTTTGTAATAGATTATAATTTTCCACCCTGTCTCTCAGGGATTAGGAACAGAATTCCGGTTTCAATGTTTCTAACATTTATGTACATTTTTTTGGGGGGGGGGGGTTATAACGGGAGGGAGTCAAGGACAACAACTCATTCAGTCTCACTCACGATAGAGATGGCTAAACATCATCGTGTGAGAGGAAACAAAAGCAAAAGAGTTTTGGGGCACTTTGCTGTATATAAATCATAGGACAAATGTATGAATGTGTAAAGAGTGAAGACGATAAAACAGTTTGCAATCAAAGATTCAAATATTTTGTTTAAACTTTTGGGAATGAAGTGAAAGCAGCACTCACAGCAGGCACTGTCACCAAAACCAGGATGGCTTAGAGACTTAATAAATAAAATAAAATAAATAAATAATTAAATGAATTAATAATTTAATTTGTGTGCCTAAACCAAGGGTGTCCAAACTTTTTCTATTGGAGGCCAAATGCAGAAATAAAGGTGTTGCAGGCACCTTACAAAAATAATTGGTGCTAATAGAATGCCGCTTTTTTAAAAAAACAATATTATTTTTTTATTTTTTTATTGTACACTTATGTGAGTAATGGTATGCTTGCATAGATGGTAATAAATAATAGGCTATTTCACTCACCAAGAACACTGGTAATGAACAGTGCTGTGTCTTCTTTACACATTTTTTTGTCATAGCCCTATGTCTAAATTTAAATATTAATAGGGCTGTGAATCGATTTAAAACATTTTAACTAATTAATTGCACAGTTTTCTGTGATTAATCGTAATTAACTGCAGTTAAATTATGGTACATGATACATTACAAGAAACATTAAAAAAATTCATAAAAAATAAATATATTTATTTTATACTTTGTCTCAAAGAACTTGCAAGAAATTAGTTAATCATCATTTATTTTAATTATTTAAATATGTACATATTAAAATGTTCTTTTTTGGCAGATAGTTAAAGGGGTCATGTCATGAGGAATCACATTTTCCTTTATATTTTGACAAAAAAGAGGTGTTTCTACTATAAAAACATGAATGTGAATTTCAGAACTCAAAACTTAATCCCCAATGCAATAAAAGCATTTATTGAAACCAAGCTACCAAAACGCCTCATTCTCTACTTCCGTAAAATTGTGATGTAACAAAGCGTACTCATTAATTCAAAATCCATGCATACTTTACATCATCGCACGTTTGGCCCCGCCCACTTAGGCTCAGTTAGTACTCACAGAGAGAGAGAGAGCAGGACAAACAGGCCTAGAGTGTCCTAACTATTCCTGAACACCTCCCATCTGTGCTATTTTTAATTGTTGGTGTATGTAAACACGCAGTAGATGGATGTCTTTGATAGTTTTAATGCATTTCCAGCGATGTGCATTTCAGTCAGGATGATACTGTAAACTGGATGTATGCATCTTCATTGTGATTTGGACTATGTGTGTGCGTCATGTGGATGTGTCTTCAGCATATTTAAGTGTGGATTGCATGTTTTGTCGACTCGTATCAGCATGATTGCTTGTGAACCTGTCATAAAACAATTCAAGCTTTGCTAAGGATGGGGAAGTTAAAAAACACGGGGACCAGATCAAAAACGTAAGTAAACAATTCCATTCATAAATATTTCAAATGTCATGACCGTTTGATGGTTTATGGTACTGACACACTGTTTACACTGGGCACATGTGTTGATGCGACGGGTCAAAAAGGCTTGAGGCTGTTTACACCGGGCGTGTCGACACAAACTTTCTAAACCGTTTATTTGTGTCATTGGCAGTAGTAGCACCAGTGCAAAATGGAACAGGACATCTGTTTACTGTCGGCGCGACGCACCACGCAGCAACGGACGCTTCCATGATAGACAGCATCATTGATTATAATGGGTTCTATTGCTTTTGACACGCCTCTTGCATCTGGTGTAGACAGGATGTGAGTTTTAACAGTTGTGCTTGAGATTAACAGTTTTGTATATTCAGATGTAATTTGTTGGATGCGCGTTATCTGTAAACCCTGAAATTTAGTTTTATAAATCTTGTGCAGTTTGTTCCTTCTCTTCTGACGGAGTTTCAAATATGACTGAATTTGAGGGGCTGCACAATGTTAGCCAATCAGAACAGTGGGTGTTGGCATTTAAAGGAGGAGCTGAGGCCAAAACCGAGTGTTCAGACAGAGGGCCTGAGACAGGGTGGTAAATGATAATATATAACTAGATTATGACTGTTTTATCCAAAAAACCTTCACTAACATTATCAGTGTACCTCAGGGAAGAAATAAAACTAATAAAAAAGAGCATTTCATGACCCCTTTAAACAAACATATTTTTACAGGTATTAATCTTTTATACAAGTACACTGTATGTGTAAAAGCCAGAAAATCAGTGGACATTCTGTAATTAAATGTTGGGCAAAATCTTCTGGTGTTTTACAGCAGACTTTTTTTTTAATAATATGATCAAATGGGCAGATTCAATTAATATCAAACTTAATTGGCAAGAGAAACTTAAGTGTACACTGCTAGTGTATTATTTGACACTATACATACAGATATAAAACATACTGAAAGCTGAAGTTTAATCTGCTTAAGTTTAAAATCTTAAAACTATTATTTTCTCTGGCTGCCGTTCAGTCTCTACAAGTATACCTGACTGCAGCTTGGTGAACGGCCATGTCCTTCTCAGTCTCTTTCGCACAGATGCTGGGTCTCACTCAGGCAGTTTCGCTTTTGACACTGGTTCAGATGAAATTCAGTGAGTGTTTTCTGGCAATGCGAAGAGATACGACAGCTTGCCTAGGGTTGCCACCCATCCTGTAAATTACGGGATCGTCCCATTTCTGGGAGAGTGTGCTCGACTCTGTACTCAATAAATTCAGTGAAGCCGCTCACACATTGTGTGGTATCTGGACATTTTAATCAAAAAAATTACATAACCTGTACCTGCAAAGTTTCTAACCTGATACCAGTCCTATACTATGGCACTTCATCCATGGAAATCAGAAGTCTTCTGAACTCCTGTTGAACTCTGACAGAGGATTAAGCTGGTGGCGACTGCGAAGAGAACGCACCAGTGGAGATGATGCACTGTGAAATATGATGGTATATGACAGCAACATCCAGTGTTCTAATATGAATTTAATATAGTTACTTAAAAGCTGGCCAAATTCTGTTCTATTTATAAAATCTCTCGCGGGATATAATTTTTTCAACCCAGGTCTAAACAGTGCTGCTTCATGTTTGGAGCGCTAGAGTAGCAAACTGAGGCCAACAAACCTGCTCGCTCTGGTTATGGACAGCAGTCCATTCTGATGACTACACCACTGTGTTTATTGTAAAATTCCACTCTCATATCTGTTCTGTGAGTGCTGTTGAACTTGAGCCAGCCAGGAACCACTGTCAGGTCAGTGAGTGATTTTGAATTCTCCGCTGTTATGCGATCTCATGCATGAGGTAAAACAGTGATTGTATGGAAGCGTTCCTTCTCATGAATAATGTGGAGAAATGCTCCGGATCTAATAATGTAGACATGTACTCTCTATTTAATCACATCTTAGACATTATGCATATACCTCACATTTTGTGTGTTCTATGCTTATCAATCACTCACACTGGAAAAAATTGGGGAGGGAAGTCACTTATTCTTGGCTTGTTTTTCTTGCGAGATCTGACAACACTGCAGCTGGTTTATTTAGAGAACGTTATTAACCGTTATTTTATTTTGTTCCAACTGGTTACTATTTGGAAAGAAGCCGTGGAATACCAGAGGCAGAATGAAAAAAGTATTGTTCCCCTTCTGTCACTCACTCGATGTTGTGTCGATGTAGTGACACTAGGGGTCGCTCTTGAGAGCCCCGATTACCTCAGATCTTTGAGCCCAGTGAGAAGGCCAGTGAGAATTGGCAAGTGGAATTTGCATGCCACTCCCCCGGACATACGGGTATAAAAGGGAGCTGGAATGCAGGATTCATTCAGATTTTTTCTTCGGAGCCGAGCGGTTGTACTATCAGCGAGCTGAAAACTACTGCTGTTCCATTCACTGCTTAAGAAGCGTATGCTGTTGGATATATGGCGCATTTCCAGCGGCTTTCTCTTCTTCTGCACGACGAATGCAGATTTCACCCCTGGGCACTTCGACAGCACTAAAAGAGTGTATATTCCTGCTAAAGAGTATATTTTCTCTATTAGAGCACACACATTGACATTGAACGTCTTTTTAAAGACGCGTCTTTTTAAAGATGCCTTTCCGTCTTTGTGTGATTCCTGGATACGGTCGTTATCTCTCTGCCTCCGATGGCCATGGGCACTGCCTCATGTGTCTGGGCAGCGATCACACTGAGGGAGCGTTTGTGGATGGTTCATGTTCTCATTGCGAGGATATGACCATGGCAATGTTGCGGTTGCGGCTTTCTTCTTCCGAGGGAAAGCCACTCTAGCCGCTCCCTGTGCTGTGCCTTCTACCCACGGGTGTGAGGTCGGCCCGGCTGGTGCTGGAGGTGATTTGGGGAGTTCAATGGGCGCGGTCTCGCCGGGTAATTCCCCGCGGATCTCCCATTCCCCAGTACGCTCGTTTGCTGTCCGGTTCCGAAATGAGACCAGCCTGCCTCATGGCCGGCTTGACGTCTCTTTCGGGGCCCACAAGAAGGATGAGTCTTTGATTTCTGCATCGGAGATCACACTGGCGATGTCGGATGCCAAGGACTCAACTGGGCGGCCACCTTTGGGTCTACCCGCCCAGTCTGAGGCTGACGCAGAGCTGACCGCCATGCTTGCCTGGGCTGCCACGAGTACTGGGTTGGACTGGAACCTTCCAGCCTCCCCTGAGCGCTCGTGGCTTGATGATTAGTTCCTGGGTTCCCTTCTTCCCGGAGGTGCAAGACGAACTCACGGGGTCGTGGAGGGCACCTTTTGCTACCCGAAACAGACTTCCGGGTTTGTCCGCTCTCACTACCCTCGATGGCAGGGCAGTCCACGGGTACACGGAGGTCCCTCAGGTGGATCAGGCGGTTGCAATGTACCTGTGCTTGCAAAACACCACCACCTGGCGGGATTGTCCGGCGCTCCCCTCCAGATCCTGTAGGACTACGTCATCTCTGGTGGCCAAAGCCTACAGTGCCGCTGGCAGGCCGCCTCTGCCCTGCATTCCATGGCCCTCCTGCAGGTACAACTGCACATGGGTAGTCCTGATCCTGATGTGTTGCAGGAGCTGCGTTCAGCGGCCAACCTCGCCCTCCGGGCGACGAAGGTCACGCCGTGAGCACTCGGGCAGGCGATGTCCACCTTGGTGGTCCAGGAGCGCCACCTGTGGCTGAATCTGGTCGAGATGAGGGACGCAGACAAAACATGCTTTCTCAACGCGGCCATCTCCCAGATTGGACTTTTCGGTGACACCGTTGAAGACTTCGCCCAGCAGTTCTCGGCGGTGAAAAAGCAGACGGAGGCCATCCAGCACATCTTGCCCCGGCGTGGCTCAAGATCCCGCACCCCGTCTGCTCGCCGAGGGCATCCCCCTGCGGCAGTGAAAGCCCAGGCGGCTCTGCCTCAGCCCAAACCTAGCTCTCGGCCCCAGCGTAGAGCCTCCCGCAGGAAGCTGACGCCCCCGTCTCTCAGGCCGGCACAAGGACCCGGAAGGCTCCTAAGCGCCCCTGAGACGGACGGCCCAGGGAGCGAGACGTCCGCTACGGAGCTGGTATCCAGACCACTCCATCCCCCTGGCCGGGAGGTAAATCCTTTGTTTCCTTTTCTTTTTTGTTTGCCGCACCCTGAATGGGCTGCAGTACCCAAATTATCAAAAAAGAGCGGTTTCCTCACTCCTTGGGTCACATAGTCGGTGTTCACAGCTGCTGTTGTCACGGCCGCCAGACACCGAGCATTCGCAGCCAGGGCCCTGTGAACACGCCCCCCCCCCGCCTTCGCGCACCCGGCCGCGCCACACCTACGGCCAGCCGGTTGTGACGAGTCTCGAGGACGGCCCAAGAAGCCCTCCTCCTCAGTCGCTAACCTGCCCTATGCCGGGTATGCAGAGCAAGGTAAGTGCTTTGAGGTCCCCCTCAGCGCAGCCGCCTCGGGTCGAAGCAACGCTCTTCGACGTGGCGTCACCTGCTCCCCCCTGCCACGAGGCCCCACCCCCAGATACGTCAGACGTGATCGTCCCCTTAGTGCCCCTCGCCCGGAGCTTGGACGTGTGGTTAACGCTTTCCAATCTGTCGCGATGGCTGGCCAGGACCATCCGACTCGGCTACGTGATTCAGTTCGCCAGGCGCCCACCCCGGTTCAGCGGCGTCCTCTTCACTTCAGTGCAGGGCGAGAATGCCACCACCCTGCGTGCGGAGATCGCGACCCTTCTACGCATGGGCACGATAGAACCTGTCCCTCCAGCCGAGATGGGGAAAGGGTTTTACAGCCCTTACTTCATTGTACCAAAGAAAGGCGGTGGGTTGTGGCCAATCTTGGACCTGCGAGTTCTGAACCGGGCCTTACACAATCTCCTGTTCAAGATGCTAATGCAGAAACACATTCTGGGGTGCGTCCGGCATCAAGATTGGTTCGCAGCGGTAGACCTGAAGGACGCATTCTTTCACATCTCGGTTCTACCTCGACACAGACCCTTCCTACGGTTTGCTTTCGACGGCCAGGCGTATCAGTACAAGGTCCTCCCCTTCGGCCTGTCCCTGTCCCCTCGCATCTTCACGAAAGTCGCAGAGGCAGCTCTTGCCCCGTTAAGGGAAGTGGGCATCCGCATACTCAACTTGCTGTGCGCGCACAGGGATTCGGTGCTCTGGCACCTCAGCCATCTAGGGCTTCGGATCAACTGGGAAAAGAGCAAGCTCTCCCCGGTTCAGAGCATCTCTTTTCTCGTCATGGAGTTAGACTCGGTCTCAATGATAGCTCGCCTCACAAGCGAGCGCGCAGTTGATGCTGAACTGCCTGAAGTCATTCAGGCAGAGGACAGTGGTTCCACTGAAACACTTTCAGAGGTTCCTGGGGCATATGGCTTCCTCAGCGGCAGTCACGCCACTCGGGTTGATGGATATGAGACCGCTTCAGCACTGGCTTCAGACTCGAGTCCCGAGATGGGCATGGCACTGCGGCACACATCACATAGCTATCACGCCGCTCTGCCGCCACTTATGTGTCGTGGTCACCACAGACGCCTCCAAACTGGGCTGGGGCGCCATGTGCAACGGGCACGCAGTCACTGGTTCCTGGTCAGGACCGCGACTGGGTTGGCACACCAACTGCCTAGAGATGCTGGCTGTACTACTCACCCTGCGGAGGCTATTGCCATTGTTCCAGGGCAAGCATGTGTTGGTCCAGTCCGACAACACAACGACAGTAGCATATAAAAATCGCCAAGGCGGCGTACACTCTCGTCACATGTTGCAACTCGCCCGCCGTCTCCTCCTCTGGAGTCAGCAGCGGCTGAGGTCGCTGCGGGACACTCATATCCCGGGCAGCCTCAATGACACAGGGGATGCGCTGTCGCGGCAGGCAACGCTCAGCGGAGAGTGGAGACTCCACCCCCAGGTGGTCCAGCTGATTTGGAGTCGAGCCGGCAAAGCACAGGTAGACCTGTTCGCTTCCCGGAAATCCTCCCACTGCCCGCTCTGGTATTCCATGACGGGAGCCCCCCTCGGGACATACGCGCTGGCACACAGCTGCCCCGGGGGCTGCGCAAATACACATTCTCCAATTGAGCCTTCTTATACAGACCCTGTGCATGGTCAGGGATGATGAGGAACAAGTCACCCTCATGGCCCCATACTGGCCCACTCAGACTTGGTTCTTGGACCTCATGCTCCTCGCAACAGCACCTCCCTGGCGGATTCCCCTGAGGAAGGACCTTCTTTCTCAGGGACGGGGCACCCTCTGGCATCCGCTCACAAGTTTGTGAACACTTCTGGGAATTAATGGCGCACATCTTCAGCTCCAAGGGAGATGGAAAGCGCTATGTGCAAGCGATACACCCGGTCAGCTATCCCGGGCTTATCCGCAGTGTTGCGTGCCACTACCTGGGACAAAACTGGTTCCACCCGGAGGCTGTAGAACCTTGCACAGGTGTTGGGTGTTGCCCAGCCCGCTGCTCTGCAAATGTCTGTTAGAGAGGCACCCCTGGCCAGGGCCCAGGGAGCCGCTACACCCCTGGTAGAATGGGCTTGTAGCCCATGTAGGCATGTCCTGGGCGACATATGCAATAGTTATGACAGTGGGCTATCCTCTGCTTGGAGACAGTGCTTCCTTTCCACTGTGCACCAAAGCAGACAAAGAGCTGCTCAGAGATTCTAAAGCTCTGCGTGCGATCCAAATAGATGCGTAAAGCACGAACCAGACATAGCGACGACAGGGCTGGGTCTGCCTCCTCCTGGGACAGCGCTTGCAGGTTCACCACCTGGTCCCTAAAGGGGTGGTGGGAACCTTGGGCACATAGCCCGTCAGGGTCTCAGGATCACATGAGAGTAACCCGTACCGAACTCCAGGCACGTTTCGCTGACAGAAAACGCTTGCAGGTCACCTACCCTCTTGATGGGAGTGAGTGCAGTCAGGAGGGCAGTCTTCAAAGTCACGAGGAGCTTGAGGTCCGAAAACCATGCCTGGGTGGGCCAGTAGGGTGCTACTAGGACGACCTGCTCCTCGTCCTCCCTGACCTTGCACAGGGTCTGTGCAAGTAGGCTCACTGGGAAAAATGCATATTTGCACATGCCAGGGGGCCAGCTGTGTGCCAGCGAGTTTATGCCGAGGGGGTCTCGGTCAGGGCGTACCAGAGCAGGCAGTGGGGAGGATTCTTGGGAGGTGAACAGGTGCACCTGTGCCTGTCGAATCGACACCAGTCAGCTGGACCACCTGAGGGTGGAGTCTCCACTCTCCCCTGAGGGTAACCTGTCATGACAGCGCGTCCGCTGTAGTGTTAAGGTTGCCCGGGATTTGAGTGGCTTGCAGCGATTTAAAGTGCTGCTGACTCCAGAGGAGGAGACGGCGGGCAAGTTGTGACATACAACGAGAATGCAGCCCACCTTGGCGGTTGACATATGCTATCGTTGTCGTGCTGTCTGTCTGAACTAACACGTGCTTGCCCTGGATCAATGGCCGAAACCTCCACAGGGCGAGCAGAATTGCCAACAACTCGAGGCAGTTGATGTGCCAATGCAGTCACGGACCCGCCCAGAGGCCGGCGGCGGCGTGCCCATTGCAAACAGTGCCCCAACCCGTTTTGGAGGCGTCTGTTATGACCACGACGTGCCTGGAGACCAGTTCTAGAGGAACGCCTGCCCGTAGAAACGAGAGGTCGGTCCAAGGGCTGAAAAGATGGTGACAGACTGGCGTGATGACCACGCGACGTGTCCCGTGGCGCCATGCCCATCTCGGGACTCGAGTCTGGAGCCAGTGCTGAAGCGGCCTCAGGTGGCCCCCGCCGAGGATGCCATATGCCCCAGGAGCCTCTGAAAAAGTTTCAGTGGAACCGCTATTTTCTGTTTGAACGCCTTCAAACAGGCCAGCACCGACTGGGCGTGCTCGTTCGTAAGGCGCGCCGTCAAGGAGACTGAGTCCAACTCCAAACCGAGAAAAGAGATGCTCTGAACCGGGAGGAGCTTGCTCTTTTCCCAGTTGACCCGAAGCCCTAGTCGGCTGAGATGTGAGAGCACCAGGTCCCTGTGTGCGCACAACATGTCTCGAGAATGAGCTAGGATTAGCCAGTGACCCCTAGTGCGAATGCCCACCTCCCGTAGCGGGGCAAGGGCAGCCTCTGTGACCTTCGTAAAGACGCGAGGAGACAGGGACAGGCAGAAAGGGAGGTCTTTGTACTGATACGCCTGACTCTCGGATGCAAACCGCAGGAAGGGTCTGTGTCGGGGAAGGATTGAGACGTGGAAGTACGCATCCTTCAAGTCTACCGCCAATCTTGATGCTGGACGCTCGCCAGAATGCGTTTTTGCGTCAGCATCTTGAACAGGAGTCTGTGTAAAGCTTAGTTCAGTACTCACAGGTCCAAGATTGGCCGCAACCCATCTCCTTTTTTCAGTACGATGAAGTAGGGGCTGAAAAACCCCTTGTTCATCTCGGCTGGAGGGACAGGTTCTATCACACCCTTCCGTAGGAGGGTAGCGATCTCCGCGCAAGGTAGCAGCGTTTTCGTCCTTCACCAAGGTGAAGTGGACACCGCTGAACCTGGGCAGATGCCCGGTGAAGTGAATTGCGTAGCCGAGTCGGACGGTCCGGACCAGCCCTCAGGACGGATTGCAAAGCGCAAGCCATGCGTCCAAGTTCTGCGCAAGGAGGACCAAAGGGATAATGTCATCGGACATACCGGCAGGTGGGGCCTCACGGCGGGGTGGAGCTCGAGGTGTCACACCACGTCTTGGCCGTGCTGAGTCTAAGGACATCGAAGCACTTACCTGGCTCCTTGTGACCCCCAGAACAGCCTGGGACGGGGGAGGAAGAGGCTTGTCCTCATGACCCATGGAGACTGTCACACCGTGGGCGGATTTGTGCCACAGCTGGGCGCTCAGGGGCAGGAGACCACCGCTGGAGCGCCAAACCTGCCAAATAGAGTGGTGGACAGTGGTCATGATGACGCCTGTGCACACCGGATACGTGACCCAGGGAACAAGGAAACCGCTTTTGCTGACCTCTTGAGTACTGCAGCCACTTGGGCATGCAGCGCAATTAAATGCAAAAGGTAACAAAAATATGGAGAGATCTGCTTACCAGCTCCAGAGCAGCGGGTTTCGTTGTCCCTGGGTCACCCGTCTCAAGGGCGCTTTGAAGCCTTTCGCGGGTTCTGGGCGGCCGCAAGACAGGTGGCGTCTGCAGTCACCGCAGGGGGACGCCTTTGGCGATGAGTAGACGGGGTGCGGGATCTTGAGCCGCGCCGGGGCAGGATATGCCGGCTAGCATCCGTCTACTGCTCCACCATCGAGAACTGCTGGGCAAAGTCCTCGACGGTGTCACCGAATAGGCCCGCCTGGGAAATGGGGGCAGCAAGGAACCGTGTCTTGTTGGCCTCGCCCATCTCGACCAGGTTGAGCCAAAGGTGGCGCTCCTGGACCACTAGTGTGGCCATCGTCTGCCCGAGAGACCACGCCGTGACTTCCGTCACTCGAAGAGCGAGGTCGGTCACTGAGCGCAGTTCCTGCATCAATCCCAGGGTGGAACTACCCTCGTACAGTTCCTTTAGCGCCTTGGCGGACTTGCAGGAGAGCCATGGCATGCAGGGCAGAGGCGGCTTGTCCAGCGGCACCGTAGGCCTTGGCCGTCAGAGACGACGTAAACCTACAGGCCTTGGACGGGGGCCTTGGGCACCCGGGCCAGGTGGCAGTGCTCTGCAGGCACAGGTGCACCGCGAGCGCCTTTATCCACCGGGGGATTGCTGAATAGCCCTTGGCTGCCCCACCATCGAGGGTAGTGAGGTCGGGGAAGCTGAAAAGATCGGGACCGGGCAGTAAAAAGTGCCTCCCGTGACCTTGTCAGCTCTTCATGCACTTCCAGGAAGAAAGGAATGGGGGCGGGGTGTGGCTTTGAGTGGCACCACGAGCCCAGGAACCAATCATCGAGCCGCGAGGGTTCAGGGAAGAGCAGAGGGTTCCACTCTAGCCGACGCTCGCGGCTGCCCGGGAAAGCATGTCATCATCTCCGCATCAGCTTGTGACTGGGCAATTGTTCCCGAAGGGAGGAGCCCAGCTGAGACTTCCAACTGGACGAGCCCGCTTTCCAATGCTGCGCTCGAGAGCTCATCACTTTTGCGGGCTCCGAATAAGAGGTCGAACTCGCCGTGAACTTGCCGAGCCAGCAGACTCATCCGGAAGCCCGATCGGGGCAGACGAGTGTGCTGGGGAATGGGAGGTCTTCGGGGGATACCCGGCGGAGGCGGTCCCATTGGGGTCCCCAAATCGCCCCCAGTGCTAGCTGCGCTGGCCTCATACCCGTGGGTAAAAGGACTGAGGCGGGGAGCCTCTGGGGTGGCTTGCTTTCTTACGAAGGCAAGCCGCGACCGCAACGTTGCCATGGACATGTCCTCGCAATGAGAACATGACCATCCACAAATGCTGTCTCCGCGTGAGCAGTGCCCAGACATGAAAGACAGTGATCGTGACCGTCAGAAGGCGAGAGATAACGAGTGCAACCAAGAATAACACACAATCGGAAAAGCATCTTTAGAAAGACACGTCTTTAAAAAGACGTTCCATGTGTGCTGCTCTTTTAGAGAAATATACTCTTTTAGAGAAATATACTCTTTTATTTCTGCCGAAGTGCCCAGGGGCATTCTCTGCAGTGCACCAGTGCAGAGGGGGGAGAAGCCACTGAAATGCGCCGTCAGATCCAGCAGAGGTGAATGAACAGTCGTGGGAATTCAGCTCAGTGAGCATGACCGTTCGGCTCCGAGGAGAAAAACTGAATGAGTGGTTGCATACCAGCTCCTTTTATACCTGTATGTCTGGGGGAGTGGCATGCAAATACCACTCGCCAATTTTCATTGGCCTTTTATCAAAGACCAGAGGTGTCTCGGGCTCCCAAGAGTGACCCCTAGTGTCACTATATCGACACAACGTCGAGTGAGTGACAGATAGGGAACTGATGTATTGGTGGTATTTTGGTGCGATTGATTTGAAATTGGCTTTGTTAAAGTCCCTGGTCACAATGAATGCGGCTTCAGGGTGCGCGGTTTCCTGCTCACTTATACTCCCATACAGTTCCTCGAGTGCCTGGTCTGTGTTGGCTTGTGGGGGAATGTACACAACAGTGATAATGACCGCTGTGAATTCCCTCAGTAGCCAGAATGGTCAACACAGAAGCATGAGAAATTCCAGATCAGGAGAGCAGAAAGACTTGATAGAATGTATGTTCCTCTGATCACACCAGGATTTGTTGATCATAAAACATACACCACCACCTCTGCTTTTACCTGAGAGAACTTTCGCTCTGTCCGCTTGGTGCATGGAGAACCCCGCGTGTTCGATGGCTGAATCTGGAATCTCAGCAGACATCCAAGTTTCTGTAAGGCAGATAATGCAGCAGTCCCTCATCTCTCGTTGGAAAGAGATCCGCGCTCTCAGCTCACAGAGTTGTCCAGAGACTGAACATTTGCCAGTAGAATACTGGGTAGCGGGGGTGATTTGCGCGATGCCTTACTCTGATGAGAACACCGGCTCTCCTTCCACTTTTCCTTCTGTGTTTCCGCGGCCGGGCTGCCCAGACAAAGCTGCCGTGTTTGTAAACAGTGGGTCAGCATTGAGGAATTTGAAGTCCGGTTTTCGGTGTGCAATTGCAGAACCAATGTCCAAAAGTGTTTGTCTGTTGTAGACAATAAGGCAGACAACATCCAAGAAAAAAATATATGAATTGTAAACAAAACAAACAAAAAACTGCAATGTTGTGTCGGAGCTCGCAACGCAGCAGCCATATTCGGCACCATCTTGAGTCGAGGGTTAAATGGGGAAACGATGAATTAACACTAATATTTCGGTCAGTCCCTCACACAACACTATCGAATGGCTTCAGAAGAATTGATGTATAAGGCACAAGAGTTAAGGATGACTTGTATGGTGCTTTTGGAATTTGGACAGCCTGTCACCCACTGTTGCCAACTACTTTCAAAAGAAATTAGCTAAAGCCTGCTCGAAAAGTCGCTAAATGATGCTATATGACGTCATGCGTTAATTACCATATTCATGACGTCATTGCGGTGTATTGGCATTCTGCCTTGTGTCAGCAGGTGTTAGCCCTTTACATCTGTTTGGTGAATTCCCAATAAAGCTGTTCTCATTTACATATTTCTGTTGTCAGAAAACAGAACGGGTATGTAATAGTGACTGAAACGCAGCCCATTAAGACTACATGTTAACCAGCAATCACCTCCAAGCCATTTCCAAGCTGCTGCCCTGCACTGCTAAAATCCTGATTTTATAACCGCATCATCATCTAACAAAATCACCATAAACATAAGTTAAAAGCAACGGCAGTGCTGTGATTTTGGCTATATTTACATGTAAAATGATCACTCAGAGAGAAACTTAGGAAAGACAGAATGTCTTTCTAATGTCAGAATGTCTAACTTAGGAAAGACAGAATGTCTTTCTAATTTTTTCTCACTCAGCGCACAGCCTGTTAGCTATTTTTTTCAATGTTTGTGTAATATTCAAGGCTGTGTGTATTTTTATTTATATTTGTATTATGTGTATATAAGTTTAGTAAAGTTTAAAGTGTAGTATTATGTGTAAGTACAATGTACAGACTTGTCTAAATAAATTATCTGAATTTAGAGAGTTCAGAAACTGGAATGAACTAAACCCCTGTGATAGTGAGTGATAAGACAGTGATAAGCGCATGAGAAGAATAAAAATAAAATTAAACGGTCAAATTAAATTGTAACAAAGGAGGAGCAAACAATACAGATTAGTGATTGGTCCTTGGCAACACTGTTTGCACATGCACAGCTCATTCACGTCTATGTCAGCTGCTGTGCGGTCAACTGAACATGTTGCTCCTCTCTGCCACTCACTGAACAAGAGTAGATGCTGAGAGAGGTGTGTCTGCAGCGGGAAAGCAAGACCTCATGCTTGAAGAGCAGTACTGGCGACACTCTTCTATGGAAAGTAGCTAAGGCTTGTCCAAAAGGTCGCTAGATTTGTCACCAGGTGCTTTTTGGGGGAAACAAATCTCTAAAAGGGTCTGAAAAGTCGCTAAATCTAAGTTGGCAACAGTGCTCTCACCATCCTCTCATCCATCAGTCTTGTCGCTGAAACATGCATTAAATGCTTTTTTAGATACTGCTGAGGCGGATTAACATTCATAGGTATGAATCCTTGAAGTTATTCGTTTTTATTAAAACAAATTTTAAAAAAATATCCAGTGTAAAATGTCTCCATTGAGAGAAAAACTTTTTGCTATTTAAATGCAGATGAATGGAGGATTTGGTTTGCAATGTGTTCATGCTCGGTTGCTCCCGCAGCAGTATCACTTTTTATTTATTTATTTTTCCTTCTGTTTTTGTATGGTTTGAAAGTGTATAGGCATAATTAAAATAGTTTATGTATTTATGTAATACAGAAATTATACACAAAATAACAGAACAGTGTTGGCATTGTAACAAATGTTCATTCATTCAGATTCTTTTTCAGTGAAATGTAACTTTTCATTCAGTTTTCATAGTATTTTTTTTTTCAATTAACATTTTTATTGATTCATAAATATATAACAAAATAAAAAAACAACAACAACATATATACACTGAATCAACATTTAACATTAACGAGTGAAATTCGAGTGCCTAGTTTTCATAGTATTTTTAAATAAAACTTTTTTTCATGCTATGAAGATTAAAGAAAAAGCTGTTAATTTTGTACATTTTGATAACTTTCCATGAGTTTTTTTTTTTTTTTTTTTTCAGAAGGGATAAGTTATTATATTTATGAAAGCAAAACACAACACAGCAGAATAAAACAGAACGGGTGTCTTCTTTTAAAAGTTATAACTTGAAACAGCATCTTTTAAAAGCGGTGCACATGGGGAAAGGCACACGGCAATGGTCAAAGACTTCCCTCTAGTGCAGGGGCACTAAACTTAGTAAAGCCCTGGGCCCACAAATCAGGATCCCATTAGCCATTAAAGCCACATGCGTTTTTATTGTTTATTTATTTATTTATTTTTACATTTTTATATTAATAAGGCAAGCACTATATGTATTCGAAACATATTATTTTAATACATCTTGGAAACATGTTATTAACAACAATGAATAAAGCCATTATACACACACATTTTAAATATTTATTTATATCCACTCATCATATAATTACAAAAAAGACTTAAATTATCATTACATACTTTTTATTTGAAAGGTATTTCACTCTAGTAAATTATCAAGTAAGTTTATATGTAAATACTGCATCTCTTGTGGACTCTACAGAAGCACAATATAGTTTTGCATTTTAAGAGCTACATTGGGTCTCTTTAGAGTTGTAAATGTCCTCTTATGCCACATATTATGTTTTCTTCACAGCAAAAAGACTAAAGCCATCATCTTCATGATTAACCTGGCCATGGCTGACCTGGCTCATGTGTTATCGCTGCCACTTCGAATTCATTACTACATCCGAGAAGAATGGCCTTTTGGAAACGAGTTATGTCTGCTGTGTTTCTACCTGAAGTACCTGAACATGTACGCCAGCATCGCCTTTCTGGTGTGCATCAGCATCCAGCGCTGTGCCTTTCTCATGCGCCCGTTCTGCGCCAAGGGCTGGAAGCGGCGCTATGATGTTCGCATCAGCGTTGCGGTGTGGATCGTGGTGGGCCTCTGCTGTTCGCCTTTCATTTTAATGAGGAGCAAATCAGCAAAGGAAACCAGAAGTTGCTTCAAGGACCTGCCAATGCGCAAACTGGATGTTCGCTTGGCTATTTCTATGATGGCCGCCGCAGAGCTCTTGGGATTTGTCAGCCCGCTAATTATCATCAGCTTCTGTACTTACCTAATAGTGAGCTCTTTGCAAAAGCAGTACCTTGGCCAGCAGTCCACTGGTGACAAGCAGAAAGCCTTGCGCATGGTCAGGGTGTGTACGGGCGTCTTCCTCTTCTGTTTTGCTCCCTACCACATCAATTTCCTGCTGTACCTAATGGTTTCCCAGTGCATCATCACAGACTGTGCACTGAGTCAGGCTGTCAGACAGTTTCACCCGGTTTCTCTCTGCATGGCGAGTCTCAACTGTTGCCTTAACCCGCTCATTTACTACTTCCTGACCACAGAGTTCAGACAGCAGTTGTCCCGGCAGGGCAGTTCTGTGCTCAGAGGGCGTCTGATGAGTTTGGAGAGCACATCCTCCTATAGGGAGTGAGCAATCAGTGACCATGCATACTGATCATTCATATAACCAGTGCACCTGTGTAAAGAACCAAACTTATGAAGACTTTTATTGTCCAAGGATTTCATTATCACTGTAAAATACAGTATTGGTTGGATGGATGGAAATTTTTGCATCGCAGAATGTTCTAGGAACATTTATTTTTATTATTTTTTTATTTTATGAAAACCTAAAAATAAGTATTAGATAAGTTCTGTATAATTTGTTAGTATTAGGCTGTCACAAAATCTCCCTGCTACAATATTAGTTTATAGTTATAAAAAAAAAAAAAAAAATAGGAATTGGTTCTCATAAATAGTATTTATTTACTATGCTGGTCTAGCTGGTGGACCAGCATAGCCAGCTGTTCACCAGTAGAACCTAGCTTTAATGGACTGGATGTCTACAGGGGCAGTCTTCAGCAGTTCCCAATCTTAAAACCATTGTACTCCTTTATATTATTATTATTTTATTTTTTCAAAATAAATAAATATGTTACTGAACATACTTTAAAAGTTAAATTAGTCATATAAATATTAACAAATGAAATTAAAACCAAGGCATATAGCCTTCAAGTGTTTAAAAGAATAGTTCACCCAAAAATTACAATTCTGTCATCATTTACTCCCTTTACCCTTACTGCATGTTGTTACAAACCCAAATTACATTGTTATGCAGAACGAAAAAAGGAGATTTTCACACACTTTTCACTGTGTGTGTGTGTGTGTGCGTGCGTGTGTGTGTGTGCATGTGTGTGTGTGTTTGTGTGTGTGTGTGTGTGTGTGCGCGTGTGCTATGTCTTGTGAGTAAATGTCAGGACATGTGAATCGTCCTTATATTTAACACTTGCTGTAAATAGTTTTTATGGTGGTGACAAATAAAGAATTAAATGTTTGTGTGAAATATTGCTTTAGGTAAACATTGAAGTGTTCAAGTTTTTACAAGTACTGTAATTATTCAAGAGCAGTAAACAGTCAGTAATGAAATGAAGAACAAAGATACAACAGTGGCTTCCAGTTTAACTTTTCCAGTAACCTCAACTTTCAACTAGACATTGCAATTGTAAAAAAAAAAAAAAAAAAAAAAATAATCAAATAAAAAATTAAAGTACTTAAATTATTGACACAGTCTTGCTGCATGATAATTACATATAATGCATTCAAAAACTGATTTTAAGCGGTCAAAGTGAGCGCTTTTCCCTTTTTCTAGTCAATGGTGTTGTTTGATTAATATTAATATTAATGCAGGAGTGCAACTACCCATTTACGGGGGGTATGCAGAATCAATGCTGATGCTCCCTTGAACATTTTGGTACTCATATGTTTAGTCTACGTCACATCCTATCACATGTGCATGCACGTGCAAAAGCAGTTTTTTGAGTTCAGATTGAGTTCCTCTGAAAAGTCAGTTTGATGGCTGTATTTGAAAGTCAGGGAGGATAAAATCTTCCTTGACGCAAGATATACAGTAGCCTAAAATATATTGTTACTGAAGGTCATATTAAAACATGCCACATCATCATTTTAAATCACCATCTAGACATTGTTTTACTTTTTCACTGTAAATAAAGCCTTGATTTCATGATATTCATAGCGTTGTTTTATTTCTTGACACATTACAAATTTGTGTAACAATCAATACATATCTAACTTAGGAATGATTGAAAATACCAAAAATGTATCATAAAACATACAAAAAGTAAAATAAATTCTAAAATTAATACTATTTTCCTTTTAATGAGATGTAAATTTGATTTGTAATGCTAGGTGAAGGGTTTAAAGTTAAGTTCTCTGTGACTGAGTTATATATTATATATACAAATATTACTTTGCTATTATTTCACAACAGTGCTCATTTTTCATTTTGGCAGTGTGTGTGTGTGTGTGTGTGTCGGTTTGGTTGCTGTGAACAGGAAACAGGAAGTAGGTGCTGCAATCACGCATTAGAGTAGCAGCTGCAAACACAACAAGAGCAGCCTTAAGATGTTTGATGCATACAGATGCTGGAGAGGCAAACCTGTTTAACTGTTTAATAGCTCATCAGCTTACAAATCCAATGTACAGTTAAGAATTGTCACTATGTTACTGCTCAACTGAGATTATAATAGCATTTTCTTACTAATATACACTGTAAATTTACCACTAAAAATATAATAGTATTATATATTCTTCCTAACAAGACTGGTCAAAAATGTATTTAGGAGTATCCCAACAGGGTTCGCTGATTGAATGTTATGACAAATATACCATTAAGCTCATTGAACAAACTGCTATCAGACTTGAAAGTGCTGTAAGTGATTTTTTTTTCATGGAAAAGTATGCAAAAAAATGTCCTACTCCCTTAAAAATATTAATGAAATAAGTGTCCTGAGATATCTCACCAGTCTCTGTGACAGCTGTAGACTTTGTAAACAGCAAACAAAAATGTGTCCGCAGACACTGACGCTTTTCACCTGTCAATCATTTTGCTCGTTCTCATAGTGTTGTATTTGAAGTGGATCATTAAGGCTATGATTCATAATGTTTGTCAGCTGAGGGCGCTATTGTGCCTCTGTTGAATTTGACAGCCACAGGAACAAACTATGCTGCTTTTTTGCTCAGTTTTGGTCTCAAAATTATCTTTGCAGTGCAGGGTTTTTGGATGAGAGGGTGTGTCTAATTCAACAGCTCAGTCACGTGAAAGCTTCAGAACAATAAAATCACTTACCGCACCTTTAATTGGTACCATGATGCTGCTCATCAACTTTCTCCCTCAACTCTGGATTTGATCCTGAGTTTAGTTAATGCGCGCATGCATATGAATGAGTGACGTTAGCAGCGAACAGCCAATCACGTGAAACACGTAGAGACCACGATTCAGAATCACTTCTCGCAAGATAGTCAGCAGGATTTACCTCTCTGCTGAAGCCCGAACGTTATGAAAATATGAAGAATTTAAATATATTTAAACAACACGAGATTTTTATAAAAATATGAAAAATTAAAACAAATTTACACTGCACAAGAGATCACCATGAAATCATGAAGGATTAAAACACATGATTTAGACAGCACAAGAGATCACTTTACAATTATGAAGAAATTAAAGACATTTACACAGCAAGAAGAAACGAGAGCTCAAGAGGACTGCTGGAAACTAATTCTGAATGTGATAACAATATAAAACAGCTGATATATGTGTAAGTGAATTCAAATATGTCCACAACAAGAACACACAGGCGTGTTAATTTTGAAAAACTTAAAAACTATTTGAAATATAAATTCAAAATAAATTGAAAGCTTAAAACCTAATAATACCATTGTAACAGTCTTAGCTGTTACCCTTGTATTTTTTTTTATTTTTTATTTTTTTATCATACTCACCGCTTGAGCGCTAAAACCCCTGGTATTTAAACTGGTAATATCATAGAAGAAGTCAGTTTGTTTGGAAGAGGGAAGCATGGTATTATCCTAGCACCTCCAGCAAAACTCATGGGAGTCCTGATTGAGAAACTTTGTTTCCAGTTCAATCATGTAAGTTTTGTTTCTCCTTATATTGTGTATTTGTTTTCACTTAATGTATATAATTTATCTGTGGGCTCTCTAGCTAATGCTAGATTCCTTTTCTTTTTGTAGATGGACTCTTTAAATGTTGCTTTATATTTTGTCATCTTGAAACTGTATAAGTAGTTGCAAAGGCTCTACTTACATGGATATCAAGTAGTTTCTCCCCAATGGATTGTTCTCACTGCATTGCCTTGTGGATTATCAAATATCCTGAGTACAAGGATTTGACTCTGTGGACTATCTTGTTTTAGTTGGATTATTTGAAGAGCACTCGAAGGGCTATTTTCTTTTTTTTTGTGTGAGTGTTTTTTTTTTTTCATCATCAAAGGGATTTGGACATCATCCTAAACATTGTGTTTGGCCTCATGTATTCAGATAGAAGACAAAGGCAGGCCTAACACAGTCGTAAAACCTAACTGAGGCCCACACACAAAGTCATAAATCTTGCTGTTAAAAACCACGCAAAAATCAAACAAAGGGAGTCCAAAACAGACTACAAATCCCATGAAGCCTTGCTCATTAAAGGATCGAATTCTCAGCTCCTATTGGATGAGGCAAACTACAGAATGCCCCTCAACCTTGACGTCATCAGGAGTAGAAATACTTCCGGGATTTGCTTTCAGCAACTTTGCTCACCGTGTGTAGACGCAGCTCGTTGCTGCTCTCAGCTGTAACCTCGTGCCACAAGGATGTAACATCCGACTTGAAACTGTGGCCATACAGTCTCCATCTCGCTGGACGAGTTGAGATTACTCTGTGCATCCGAAGGAGACCACCGAGCAATCTGCATCTTCATCCGTTTGCCTGCAGAAGTGAAGAGAAAAGATTTCTCTTCCCTCTACATTCAAGTCGATGTCGCTGATTTCTCCGCCAGCCCGCCGAGAATCAGCAGCCGTACCGCCTGCCGACAGAGCGAGGAAACGGCCTCCCGTCATCACCCGTTAAGAGTTAAAGGTCGGATGAACACACATTTGTCTGCGTCCTCATATGATTCAAGTAAGAGGTTTACGTCTGGGCAGAGATAGAATATTATAGTGTGTTATTCTTGTGTATCAAGGTTATTGCTTGTACAGTTTACGGACAGCCGAGTCCGCTCATTGCTGATAATAATACTCAAGGTATTACTGTAATGTACTATTATCACGAATGAGATCTGCTGTGTTGTAGTCCAACCACATTGGACTGTTGTGTATTTCCGCTGTCGTGGGTGAGACGGCACACTGAGTTTATCCATTAAAGAACCAAAGACCGCGGGATGGTTTACAAGCCGTTCACCGCGTCTCTGAGTGATAAATTAACAGCTGCTTTCTCTCCCACGATCGCGAAACCGGCTTTGGTGCCGCCACTTTATTCTCTCTCTCTCTCTCTCTCGTACTAATCACACACACACACACACACACACACACACACACAAACACAGACAAACACACACACACACACACTCACACACACACACTTTTGGCTACTAGATAACTTCGTGATAAAGCTCAGCTTTGTCCCTAAGTTATCGTACAAGCGGAGACACGCGGTAAACTGGCAGACGCCATTGACCGGCTTCTCTCCGCCCACATTCGCGGCCATATTCTCTGGCTGGAAATCTTGCGTGATGTACTCTCCAGGAGAGTCAGGTCTGCCATTTTGTGCACGTCCCTCCTTACACACCCATTCTCTCTCACACACACACACCTTCCTCTCATGTGTTATAGGATTATTTTGGTTACCATATCTAACCTTGTCACTGTTTAGTTTGTAGTTGTAAGTCGGAAGTTTATTGACTGTATTGTATTGATTATTAATTGATATTACTGCATAAATAAACTTTGTTATATTTCAAAGAGAAGTGATTTGGTTTGTTTTGCATACATCTGTGTCAAATGCTGACAGGGGATGTCAGTGCTCGGATTCAAGCCTTCATTGTTTCTTTTCGAAGTTTGATATTCTTCGGATGTCGATTTTCCTAAGAGAACAAGCTAATATTGAGACTGTTATACTATCTGGTTATTAGTCCCTGATTCCAGGGTGGTGCCCCAGTGATATTAATCCTTATTAATATTCTATTGATTTTTGATAATTGATTATTATCTGTAATGATTGTTGAATTTGAAGGATCAATAAGCTAGTGTTAATTTTAATCATCGGTTAATAATTAATGATCATCTTTGGTAATTGTTGATTTAAAGGATTAAAAAAGCTAACATTGATTCTCATCAATGTTCTATTGATTTTAATAATTAATAATTATCTTTGATAATTATTAATTATAGCTAATAACCAAACCCGCTCCTGAATGTGGCGCACTACATTTAATGGTGCGCCGTGTGAGGTTTTAATGAGTTAGATTCTATTATTTAATTTAAATATTTCTTTAGTTATTAATAAAGAATTATTAATTATTTCTGATAGTAACACTGATCTAAACAACCAGTAGAACCTACAATTGACTATTTCAACTTTCATTGTAGTGATTCCATACTTACCCAAAGAATCACTCATCTACAACTTGAACTGATCAGATAAGCCTTTTTTATTTTTACTCTTTTTCTACTGGTTCACATTACTTTACAGTCCATCTTTGGGTATATTGCTTTGATTTACTGTACTGGTTTCATTTCAATTCATTCTCATTTTCATGTACATGCATTGTTCTGTTTATTTCTTCTGGTTTACTCAAAACATTCAATTTATATAAAGGTATAAAATGTCATTCTTGCCTTTATTGTTTGTGACAACACAATGGGAAATATAATATGATATTTTTTAGCAGCGTTAAGTTAATAGTTGGTGGGCCCCTCCTGTTATTCATATATATATATATATATATATATATATATATAAAACAGGGACCCCCAAACTTCATATATGTTGTTGAGAATTTCCCAGTGTTTGTCACTAAGCAAAAAAAAAAAAAAAAAATTAAAAAAAAAACCCTAACCTAAAACACACAAAGGAGGAAAAATGGCTAGTCAGGAAGCTCTGGATGGGGATGAGTCCGTATCTGATACAGATTTCTCATCTGCACCATTCAGCACTCACAGAGAACCACTATGAGAGCTGATTAACACGTTCAGTTACCTGAACCTTGATTCAGAGGAGGAAAATGAAGAGGTTATTATGGACAATAGTCCTAATGATGTCCAGTTTCTACCTCCACCACCACCACCTGAAATCTATGAGGAACCCACACATTACACTTCCACTGCCATTTCAGCCATGTTAGAACAACTCACGGAACGTTTCACCAAACTTGAGGAACGGATTACCGACTTCAGTCGATTACTTTCCTTCCACAGGAAGGAAAGCACTGATCCGACTGCACATCTCTGGGGGTCTTCCCGTCAGGAAGAACACCACTTAGCGAACAGACGCCACTTAAAGGCATACAGGCGCCTCATAGAGGGGGCCCTAGTCTGAGTGATCGTGTCTACCACCGCGGGTCCAGGGGCCAGACATGGAGATTCCAGAGGTCTGGTCGCGGGTGCCAGATAGTGCCCCGTCCCTGAGAAAGAAGGTCCTTCCTCAGGGGAATTCGCCGGGGGGGCTGTCGCGAGGAGCATGAGGTCCGAGAACCACGTCTGGGTGGGCCAGTAGGGTGCTACCAGGATGACCTGCTCCTCGTCCTCCCTGACCTTGCACAGGGTCTGTTCAAGTAGGCTCACTGGGGGAAATATTTGTGCATGCCAGGGGGCCAGCTGTGTGCCAGCACATTTATGCCAAGGTTGGCCTCGGTCAGGGCGTACCAGAGCGGTCAGTTGGGAGGATTCTTAGGAGGCGAACAGGTGCACCTGTGCCTGTCGGAATCGACTCCAATCAGCTGGACCACCTGAGGGTGGAGTCTCCACTCTCCCCTGAGGGTAACTTGTCGTGACAGAGTGTCCGCTGTAGTGTTGAGGTTGCCTGGGATGTGAGTGGCTCGCAGCGACTTGAAGTGCTGCTGACTCCAGAGGAGATGGCGGGCGAGTTGTGACATACAACGAGAGCGCAGACTGCCTTGGTGGTTGACATATGCTACCATTGCTGTGTTGTCTGTCTGAACTAACACGTGCTTGCCCTGGATCAGCGGCCGAAACCTCCGCAGGGCGAGTAGAATTGCCAACAACTCGAGGCAGTTGATGTGCCAATGCAGTTGCGGGCCCGTCTACAAGCCGGCGTTTGCGTGCCCATTGCAAACAGCGCCCCAGCCTGTTTTGGAGGTGTCCGTTATGACCACGACATGCCTAGAGACCAGTTCTAGGGGAACACCTGCCCGTAGAAACGAGAGGTCAGTCCAAAGGCTGAAAAGACGGTGACAGACCGACGTGATGACCATGCGATGTGTCCCGCGGTGCCATGCCCATCTCGGGACTCGAGGCTGAATCGGTCTCATATGCATCAACCCGAGCGGGGTGGCCACTGCTGAGGATGCCATATGCCCCAGGAGCCTCTGAAAAAGTTTCAGTGGAACTGCTGTTTTCTGTTTGAATGCCTTCAAACAGGCCAACACTGACTGGGCATGCTCGTTCGTGAGGTGCGCTGTCAAAGAGAGAGCCAACTCCAAACCGAGAAAAGAGATGCTCTGAACTGGGAGGAGCTTGCTCTTTTCCCAGTTGACCCGAAGCCCTAGTCGGCTGAGGTGTGAGAGCACCAAGTCCCAGTGTGCACACAACATGTCCCGAGAGTGAGCTAAGATTAGCCAGTCATCGAGATAGTTGAGAATGCGAATGCCCACCTCCCTTAGCGGGGCAAGGGCTGCCTCTACGACCTTTGTGAAGATGCAAGGAGACAGGAACAGGCCGAAAGGGAGGACCTTGTACTGATATGCCTGACCCTCGAATGCAAACCGCAGGAAGGGTCTGTGTCGAGGAAGGATCAAGACGTGGAAGTACGCGTCCTTCAGGTCTACCGCCGTAATGCGTTTTTGCGTCAGCATCTTGAACGGGAGTCTGTGTAAAGCCCGGTTCAGTACTCGCAGGTCCAAGATTGGCAGCAACCCACCACCTTTTTTTGGTACGAAGAAGTAGGGGCTGTAAAACCCCTTCTTCATCTCGGCCGGAGGGACAGGTTCTATCGCGCCCTTCTGTAGGAGGGTAGTGATCTCCGTGCGCAAGGTAGCATCATTTTCATCCTTCGCCAAGGTGAAGTGGATACCGCTAGACCTGGGCCGACGCCTGGTGAACTGAATCGCGTAGCCAAGTCGGATGGTCCGGACCAGCCATCGCGACGGTTTGGAAAGCGCAAGCCACGCGTCCAAGTTCCGCGCAAGGGGGACCAAAGGTACAACGTCGTCAGACGTACCGGCAGGTGGGGCCTGGTGGATGGGGCGGAGCTCGAGGTGCCACAGCATGTCGTGGCCATGCTGAGTCTAGAGACATCGAAGCACTTACCTGGCTCCTTGTGACCACCCCCAGAACAGCCTGGGACGGGGGAGGAAGAGGCCTGTCCTCGTGACCCGTGGAGACTGTCACATCGGGGGCGGATTTGTGCCACAGCTGGGCCCTCAGGGGTGGGAGACCGCCACTGGAGCGCCACACCTGCCAAATAGAGTGGTGACTGGTGGTCATGATGACGGCCATGCACACCGGATACATGACCCAGGGAACAAGGAAACCGCTTTTGCTGAACTCTTGAGTACTGCAACCACTTGGGCATGCAGCGCAATTAAATGCAAAGGTAACAAAAAGATTCTCCTCCTGGCCTTCGACTGGGGGATGGGGAGGTCTGCTTACCAGCTCCAGAGCACTGGGTTTCGTCGTTCCTGGGTCACCCATCTCAAGGGCACTTTGAAGCCTTTCACGGGTTCATGGCGGCCGCGAGATGGGTGGCATCTGCTTTCTGCAGTGGGCTCCATGCCGGGGCCGGGCCGAAGGGGCGGGCTGCGGCAGAGCCGGTGCAGTGACCGCAGGGGGACGCCCTTGGTGACGAGCAGACGGGGTGTGGGATCTTGAGCCGCACCGGGGCAGGATATGCCGGATAGCCTCCGTCTACTGCTCCACCATCGAGAACTGCTGGGCAAAGTTCTTGACGGTGTCGCCGAATAGGCCAGCCTGGGAGATGGGGGCAGCAAGGAACCGTGTCCTGTCGGCCACACCCATCTCGACCAGGTTGAGCCAAAGGTGGCGCTCCTGGACCAATAATGTGGACATCATCCGCCCGAGAGACCGCGCCGTGACCTCCGTCACTCAGAGAGCGAGGTCGGTCGCCGAGCGCAGTTCCTGCATCAATCCCGGAGCAGAACTACCCTCGTGCAGTTCCTTTAGCACCTTGGCGGACTTTCAGGAGAGCCATGGCGTGCAGGGCGGAGGCGGCTTGTCCAGCGGCACTGTAGGCCTTGGCCGTCACAGACGATGTAAACCTATAGGCCTTGGATGGGTGCTTTGGGCACCCGCGCCAGGTGGCGGTGCTCTGCGGGCATAGGTGCACTGCAAGTGCCTTTATCCACCGGGGGGATTGCCGAATAGCCCTTGGCCGCCCCACCATCGAGGGTAGTGAGGGCGGGGAATCTGAAAAGATCGGGACCGGGCAGTAAAAAAGTGCCTCTCACGAACTTGTCAGCTCTCCATGCACTTCCGGGAAGAAAGGAACGGGGGCGAATGTGGCTTTGAGCAGCGCCGTGAGCCCAGGAACCAATCATCGAGCCGCAAGGGTTCAGGGAAGAGCGGAGGGTTCCACTCTAGCCGATGCTCGTGGCTGCCCGGGAAAGCATGTCATCATCTCTGCATCAGCCTGTGACTGGGCAATCGTCCCCGAAGGGAGGAGCCCAGCTGAGGCTTCCACGTCCAACTGGAAGAGTCCGCTCTTCGATGCTGCACTTTGAGAGCTCATCACTTTTGCGGGCTCCGAATAAGAGGTCGAACTCGCCGTGAGATGAGCCGGCGGACACATCCGGAAGCCCGATCGGGGCAGACGAGTGTGCTGGGGAATGGGAGGTCCGTGGGGGGATACCCGGTGGAGGCGGTCCCATTGGGGTCCCCAAATCGCCCCAGTGCTAGCCGCGCTGGCCTCATACCCGTGGGTAAAAGGACCAATGGCGGGGAGCCTCTGGGGTGGCTTGCTTTCTTACGAAGGCAAGCCGCGACCGCATCGTTGCCATGGACATGTCCTCGCAATGAGTACATCCACGAACACTGTCTCCACGTGAGTAGTGCCCAGACACGAAAGCCAGTGATCGTGAAAGTCAGAAGGCGAGAGATAACGAGTGCAACCAGGAATAACACACAATCGGAAAGGCATCTTTAAAAAGAAATACTCTTTTAGAGAAATATACTCTTATTTCTGCTGAAGCGCCCAGGGGCATTCTCTGCAGTGCACCAGTGCAGAGGAGGGAGAAGCCACTGAAATGCGCCATCAGATCCAGCAGAGGTGAATGAACAGTCATGGGAATTCAGCTCAGTGAGCATGACCGTTCGGCTCTAAAGAGAAAATCTGAATGAATGGTTGCATACCAGCTCCTTTTATACCCGTATGTCCGGGGGAGTGGCATGCAAATACCACTCGCCAATTTTCATTGGCCTTTTATCAAAGACCAGAGGTGTCTCGGGCTCCCAAAAGTGACCCCTAGTGTCACTACATCGACACAACATCGAGTGAGTGACAGATAGGGAACTGATCCCACAAAGGTGTCAGCAGTTAGTTCATTTCCCATCCCACAGTCTCTCAAAGACGTTCAAAGGTTATTGGGCTTGGCCGGTTGGTACCATTGGTTCATCCCCAAATTCTCAGAGAAGGCTGCACCGCTTCACGCTTTGAAACAGAAAAACTCTACCTGGACTTGGACAGATCAGTGCAAACAAGCACTTGATCTTATCAAACAAGACTTAATTCAAGCACCCGTTCTAACATCTCCAGACTTCAACCAACCATTTCGAGTTCAAACCGACGCTAGTGAAATTGGATTGGGAGCCTTTCTTACACAAGAATCTGCAGGGAAAGAACACGTTATTGCATATGCATCCAGACTACCGAGAGGGGCAGAAAAGTCATCTGAGAAAGAATGCCTAGCAGTAGTATGGGCCGTAGACAAGTGGAGGCCATATCTCGAAGGGCGACCATTTGAAGTATTAACTGATCATGCTGCATTGACATGGACTTTTCAGCACCCATAACCACCTCATCACGCCTCATCAGATGGACCATACAACTACAAGGATTTCACTTCACTGAGCTCCAAGCCTCACCATTTCACCTAACATCATTGCAGTTGCTCAAGCTTCCAATTCCATTTCAACACATGTCATTATGCCAGTAGACCTCCCACAGATAGCCGTCGCACAGAACAATGACCCAGAAATACAGGAATTGATTTCCAGAGTACTAACTCAGTCCCCACAAGACACATCACAAGTTCATTATGTAACAGAAAATGGATTCCTATTCCGTAGTGTTCCAGATGGATGAAGAGGTCAAAAACTTCAACTTGTCATTCCATCCATCCATCCTCAAGCCTTTCTTAAGTATGCTCATGACAATCCTCTCAGTGGTCACCTGGGTAAACTCATGACCTTACTCAGACTACTGGAAACTGTATACTGGCCAACTATAAGAGCTGATGTTTGGAAACATTGTAAAGAATGCCAAGTCTGAACAAAAATACAAACCATCCTTGTCAAAATTATCTGGTCATCTGCAGTCTACACCCATTGTTGAACCTGGTTACATGATGGGCATCGATCTCATGGGGCCTTTTCCAAAAAGTGTAAAGCAAATCCTGTATCTACTTGTTATCGTGGATTATTGTTCTAAGTGGGTGGAGATGTTTCCTTTGAGATCTGCTAAAACCCCTCAGATAGTCCGAATTCTGGTAGAGGAGACATTTACCAGATGGGGAATGCCAGCATACCTAGCATAAGACCAAGAGGATATGGACACATCCTTTATCTAGAGCTGATGAAGGGTTCATGGCAAAGCTATCTGCCAAGTGGAAAGGGCCAGAAAAAATTAACAAAAAGTTAGGGCCTGTAATTATTCTGTTTCTTTTATTTCTGATCCAGACAGCACTGAAACATATCATGTGCAAAATCTTAAGATTTGTCATGGCTATAGCAAATCTCCCTCTGAGGGGAGGGGTATGTAACAGTCTTAGCTGTTACCCTTGTATTTTTTTATCAGACTCACCACTAGGAGGTGCTTGAGCATTAAAACCCCTGGTATTTAAACTGGTAGTATCATAGAAGTCAGTTTGTTTGGAAGAGGGAAGCATGGTATTATCCTAGCACCTCCAGCAAAACTCATTGGAGTCCTGATTGAGAAACTTTGTTTCCAGTTCAATCATATAAGTTTTGTTGTGTATTTGTTTTCACTTGATGTATATAATTTATCTGTGGGCTCTCTAGCTAAAGCTAGATTCCTTTTCTTTTTGTAGATGGACTCTTTAAATGTTGCTTTATGTTTTGTCATCTTGAAACTGTATAAGTAGTTGCAAAGGCTCTACTTATATGGATATCAAGTGGTTTCTCCCCAATGGATTGTTCTCACTGCATTGCCTTGTGGATTATCAAATATCCCGAGTACAAGGATTTGACTCTGTGGACTATCTTGTTTTTGTTGGATTATTTGAAGAGCACTTGAAGGGCTATTTTCTATTTTTTGTGTGAGTGGTATTTTTTCATCATCAAAGGGACTTGGACATCATCCTAAACATTGACTATTTCAGCTTTCATTGTAGTGATTCCATACTTACCCAAAGAATCACTCATCTACAGCTTGAACTGATCAGATAAGCCTTTTTTATTTTTATTCTTTTTCTATTGGTTCACATTACTTTACAGGCCATCTTTGGGTATATTGCTTTGATTTACTGTACTGGTTTCTTTTCAATTCATTCTCATTTTCATGTACATGCATTGTTCTGTTTATTTCTTCTGGTTTACTCAAAACATTCCATTTATATAAAGGTATAAAATTTCATTCTTGTCTTTATTGTTTGTGACAACACACTGGGAAATGTAATAAGATATTTTTTAGCAGCGTTAAGTTAATAGTTGGTGGGCCCCTCCTGTTATTCATATATATATATATATATATATATATATATATATATATATATATATATATATATATAGCTGCGTGCCGCTATTGTGGTCAGTGGTTATACCATTACAAATTCATATAGGCTATACTAATGAATAATTAAAAGGTGAGCACCCAGAACACTGTGTGCAATAATTGGCATGCAATAACAAGACATTTGTTTTGTTTTTTGTCTTTAAAGATATATTTTGTGTACTGTTATATTGAACTTCATGTGAAATACTGTATGTTAATCTCTAAAAGGAGTTTGGGTGGCATTCATCCCTTTCTGTAGACCATTTCAAGTATGTAAACAATAACAAAGGAATAAGAATGCTACTGACCCTAAGGATATCATTATATCTGATATCATTAGCGGATCCTTTAAATAGGGTTCTGAGTGAACATATTTTCTGAAAGAGCATCAAATATTCATCTGAAGTGACTTATTCAGACGTTCAAAAGACTTATATCCTGTCCTCTGAGTAACAACAAAAACTTCACTATAATTTGTAGCAACACCTCCTCCTCGACCCTTCAGATGAGGTTTATAACAATAACCTGGGGGGGTAGATTCATTTAAACTAATATATTCATCTGGTTTAAGCCAGGTTTCAGTCAAACAGAGCACATCCAAACTATGATCTGTAATAATTTCATTTACAATTAGTGATTTGGTTGAAAGAGATCTAATGCTTAGTAGCCCTACCTTTATATGATGTTATCTTCCAATTTGTTTTTTTCATGTTTGACCTTAATCATATTTGTTTAAATGATTTAGTGAGGGGTTTGTGTTTGGGGAACAGACACAGTCTCTATATGATATAGTTGTGCTCAAAAGATTGCATACCCTTGGAGAATTGGTAATATATGTACCATTTTTAAAGAAAACATGAGTGAGCAGGCAAAACGCATTTCTTTTATTTCTTATGGGATTCATATTCAACTGTAGGTTATAACAGAATGGTACAATCATAAAACAAAACATGGCAAAAAAAAAAAAAATGAAATGACCCCTGTTCAAAAGTCTGCACACCCTTAGTTCTTAATACTGTGTATTGCCCCCTTTAGCATCAATGACAGCGTGCAGTCTTTTGTAATAGTTGTCTATGAGGCCCCAAATTCTTGCAGGTGGTATAGCTGCCCATTCATCTTGACAAAATGCCTCCAGGTCATGCAGAGTCTTTGGTCATCTTGCATGAACCGCATGCTTGAGATCTCACCAAAGTGGCTCGATGATATTAAGGTCAGGAGACTGTGATGGCCACTCCAGAACCTTCACCTTTTTCTACTGTAACCACTGGAGGGTCAACTTGGCCTTGTGCCAAGGGTCACTGTCATGCTGGAAAGTCCAAGAGCGTCCCATGCGCAGCTTTCGTGCAGAAGAATACAAATTGTCTGCCAGTATTTTCTGATAACATGCTGCGTTCATCTTGCCATAAATTTTCACAAGGTTCCCTGTGCCTTTAGAGCTCACCCCCCCCCCCCCAAAAACATCAGTGAGCCACCATCATGCTTCACAGTGGGGATGGTATTCTTTTCACTATAGGCCATGTTGACCCCTCTCCAAACATAGCGCTTATTGTTGTGACCATAAAGCTCTATTTTGGTCTCGTCACTCCAAATTACAGTGCGCCAGAAGCTGTGAGGCGTGTCAAGATGTTGTCAGGCATATTGTAACTGGGTTTTTTTGTGGCATTGGCGCAGTAAAGGCTTCTTTCTGGCAACTCGACCATGCAGCTCATTTTTGTTCAAGTATCGTCGTATTGTGCTCCTTGAAACAACCACACCATCTTTTTCCAGAGCAGCCTGTATTTCTCCTGAGGTTACCTGTGGGTTTTTCTTTGTATCCCGAACAATTCTTCTGGCAGTTGTGGCTGAAATCTTTCTTGGTCTACCTGACCTTGGCTTGGTATCAAGAGATCCCCGAATTTTCCACTTCTTAATAAGTGATTGAACAGTACTGACTGGCATTTTCAAGGCTTTGGATATCTTTTTATATCCTTTTACATCTTTATAAAGTTTTATTACCTTGTTACGCAGGTCTTTTGACAGTGCTTTTCTGCTCCCCATGGCTCAGTATCTAGCCTGCTCAGTGCATCCATGTGAGAGCTAACAAACTCATTGACTATTTATACACAGACACTAATTGCAATTTAAAAAGCCACTGGTGTGGTAAATTAACCTTTAATTGCCATTTAAACCTGTGTGTGTCACCTTGTGTGTCTGTAACACGGCCAAACATTCAAGGGTATATAAACTTTTGATCAGGGCCATTTGGGTGATTTCTGTTATCATTATGAATTAAAAAGGAGCCAAACAACTATGTGATAATAAATGGCTTCATATGATCACTACCCTTAAATAAAAGACATTTTGCATGATCAGTCATATTTTCCAAATCAATGCCAAAATTTCACAATTTCTGCCAGGGAATGCAAACTTTTGAGCACAACTGTATATAGGTGATTCATTCTCTGTGTGTTGTAGTTTATGTGACCTGTGTGACGTCTCAAGGCAGCTTGTTGACAGATGGTTAAGCCATTCTGTCTGCTTCCTGACCTGGGCCCCAGTTAGTCAAATACTATCACTATTAAGACTATGAGCCAAATTACTAGAGGAAAGTGGCACCTTCCCTGGATGGATTGAGTCCATCTCTTTAGCAGGTCAGGTCTACCCCAGAAACTCTTCCAATTGTCTATAAATCCAACTATTATCTGTATGCCACTCAGACATCCAGCCATTCAGTGACACTAATCTACTATGAACCTCATCACCACGATGAGCAGGTAGGGGGCCAGAGCATATTACAGCATTTTGCAAGTTCATACACCTCTTTAATATTATCTTTAGTGATCTCCGACTGGCAAAGCTGGACATCGTTAGTGCCGCCATGAAAAACAATTTCAGAAAATCTGCGTTTAGCATCTACGTTTAGATGTGCTGTTGATACTGAGCATCTACGCGAGTGAGGTGATGAAATGTTATCATAGTTTAGATGCTCACAATTCTTTCCTCAGCAGAGAGATCGGGAATATTGGATCGCTCCTATTATAACAATATGTAACACAATTTTTGTTCCTGGGTAGTAAGTGTTATTTCCTAATAGCTTATGCCTCAAAAGTATTGAAAATGGCTATTTTTCCCCACAAACTTTGCTTTTGTGACCAGGACAGCGATATTTTGAAATGTACCTATTTCCAATGAGAAAATGGGCGAATTTGTGTCTTTTCGTTCACATAAAGTCAGAAAAAACAACAACATATGAATCCAAAATCCTTCTTTATCTGTGGTCCGACGAAGACACCGGCTTTGACCTTTGCCTCAGACAGCTTAGGGAAGAAGTCTTGAAGGTACTTGAAGGCTGCTGACTCCTTATCTAGAGCTCTGACAAATTGCTTCATAAGGCCCAATTTGATGTGCAGTGGTGGCATCAGCACCTTCCGGGGGTCCACCAGTGGCTCCCAAGTTTGTTAAGACAAGGTGAAACAGAGCATGGGTCCATTTTGAACTATTTTCTGGACTGGTGTGAAAATTCCCATCTAAAAATGAATGTCTCTAAGACTAAAGATATGATGATAGATTTAAATAATTCTGTTGATGTTATGGCTAATTTGGTTATTGCTGGTAAATTAGTAGAGAAGGTTAGCACATATAATTATCTTGGTACAGTTATAGATAAGTTAAACTGGGTGGAAAATACAAATCTTGTTGTATCAAAAGCTCATAAACGGTTATATATACTGAGGAAGCTTAAGTCTATTGATGTAGACAAAGCCATACTGATCATGTTTTACAGATCTTTTATTGAATCCGTTTTAACCTTTGCTATGATCTGTTGGTTTTATGGATTACGTGTCAAAAGCAGATCACAATTGCAGAGAGTTGTTAACCTTGGGTCAAAATTTACAGGCTCTGTACAGTTAAGTCTGTCTGCTCTGTGTGAGAAAAATGTTCTTAGAAAGTCGTTGGCAATTTTAAATGATACATCTCGCACCTTGTATTCAGAATTTGAACTCCTCCCTTCTGAAGAAGAGTCCCCAAGTGGAGGACTGTTAGAGCTTCAAGATCTTTTGTGTCAAATGCAATTTTGATTGTAAATACTTACTTGAAGCATAAGGAACCTTCCCCTCTCTTTGTCTGTAGTCCCCACATGCTTTAAAACATCCACCATTGTGCCTGTTCCAAAGCAATCAAAAATAATTTGCTTAAATGACTGGCGTCCTGTTGCTCTGACCCCCATCATCACCAAATGCTTTGAGAGACTAATCAGAGATTACATCTGCTCTGTGCTGCCTCTCTCTCTTGACCCATTGCAGTTTGCTTACCGCAACAACCGCTCCACTGATGATGCCATTGCATCTACAATACACACTGCTCTCTCCCACCTGGAAAAAAAGAACACTTATGTGAGAATGCTGTTTGTAGACTACAGCTCAGCATTCAAGCTAGATGAGAAACTCCGGGCTCTGGGCTTAAACAGCTCGCTGTGCAGCTGGATCCTGGACTTCCTGTCAAGCAGACGCCAGGTGGTTAGAATAGGCAACAACATCTCCTCATCTCTGACCCTCAACACTGGAGCCACACAGGGCTGTGTTCTCAGCCCACTCTTGCATTCCTTGTACACACATGACTGTGTGGCAACACATAGCTCCAATGCCATCAGTAAGTTTGCTGATGACACGACGGTGGTAGGTCTGATCACTGACAATAATGAAACAGCCTACAGAGAGGAGGTGCACACTCTGACACACTGGTGTCAGGAGCACAACCTCTCCCTCAACGTCAGTAAGACAAAGGAGCTTGTGGTGGACTTCAGGAGAAGAGATAGAGAACACAGTCCCATCACCATCAATGGAGCACCAGTGGAGAGAGTCAGCAGCTTCAAGTTCCTCGGTGTCCACATCACTGAGGAACTCACATGGTCCATCCACACTGAAGTCGTTGTGAAGAAGGCTCATCAGCGCCTCTTCTTCCTGAGACGGCTGAGGAAGATTGGAATGAACCGCCACATCCTCACACGGTTCTACATTTGCACTGTAGAGAGCATCCTGACTGGCTGCATCTCCGCCTGGTACGGTAATAGCCCAGCCCACAACTGCAAAGCACTGCAAAGGGTGGTGCGAACTGCCAGACACATCATCGGAGGTGAGCTTCCCTCCCTCCAGGAAATATATACCAGGCGGTGTGTGAAAAAAGCTCGGAGGATCATCAGAGACTCCAGCCACCCGAGCCATGGGCTGTTCTCACTGCTACCATCAGGCAGGCGGTATCGCAGCATCAGGACCCGCACCAGCCATCTCCATGACAGCTTCTTCCCCCAAGCAATCAGACTTTTGAACTCTTGATCTCCCACAATCAAAATACATCAGCACTGCACTTTATTATTATTACTACTTTTACTCTTATATCTCACACCGGACTGTCATAAATTATATTATTATTATATTATGTTCTCTCCTAACAACTTACTATCAACTGACAGCCTGAATGTCAATACAGTACAATACAACCTACTGTACATTCTATATATACTACTATATATACTTTTTTATATATTTTTTATTTTTATTGAATAATGTGTATCTATATTGTGCGTATTGTATACTGTACAGTGTATGTTATTATTTGTATATTGTTGTGTGTAATTATGTGTATATCAGACGTTTAAATTGTGTTGTGTTAATTTGATGTTATTGTAAATTGGTACTGTCTCATCACTGTCACGACTGCTATGTTGATCGGAACTGCACCCAAGAATTTCACACACCATTGCACTTGTGTATATGGCTGTGTGACAATAAAGTGATTTGATTTGATTTGATTTGAGGATACAAGTGTTTATTAAAGTTTTTTTTTTTTTTTCTGACATCCTTAAGTTATGAGGAAAATGGAAGTACGTAAATATCCGGGTTTTTATGGTTCATGCATGTTTGTGATGTTTTGTGTTATGTTAGTTTTTTGTATTTTATTGTTGATGCTGCAGAAATTGCCCTGTGAAGGGACAAATAAAGAGTATTACTACTACTACTTGACATTGTTCCTCCCCACAGAGAACTTGGTCTGCTGTGGCCAGTCCTGCCTGTGGTAGTGCACCTTGGTGTCCCTACTGTCCCAAAGGCAAAGATAGCAGGGAAACATGGTAAAACCGCCTTGGAGACCCATCAGGATTGCCACCATTTTGAAGTCTCCTATGACCTCCCAGCCATACTCATCATAATTCAAGGTGTCCAGCAAGGTCTTGATGCTGTTGTAATCCTCTTTGGTGTACACCGAGTGAGCCAGGGGAAGAGACAGGTACTTATTACCATTATGGACCAGCACGGCTTTGAATATTACTTTAGTATAAATACATGTTAATTTGGATTCATATGTTGTTTTTTTCTGACTTTATGTGAACGAAAAGACACAAATTCGCCCGTTTTCTCATTGGAAATAGGTAAATTTCAAAATATCACTGTCCTGGTCACAAAAGCAAAGTTTGTGGGGAATAATAGCCATTTTCTATACTTTTGAGGATTAAAAGCTCCATTAATTAGGAAATAACACTTACTACCCAGTAAGTGTTGACTTAGCAAAAACACAGGAAGTCCCAGCTGCAATGTATTTAATGGCCACCAAATACATGATCTGTTGACACTCATTTTTTATGCAAATTATAAATATTAATGAGTTGTAAGTTACATAAATGGGTTCTACTGAGATGTATAAGTACCTTAAAGTGGTTACATTCAAAAAGATCCATATATATACTATTAAACCTCATATAACAAAAGAGATAAATTTTTTGATCAAAAGCTCTAAGTCATTCAGGAAGATCCCAGCTGCAATGTATACAATGGTTTGTGAATACTTGCTTTGTGGACATACTTTTTATAAGGTACAACATCAAATTATTGACTAAAAAACATACTTAGGTTATTATATGTGTCACGAATCCACCGGGCTCGCTCTCTCCCTCTCTGCCGACACTGCGCTCACTCTCCCCTGAGTTCTAATTACATGCACTTGCACATCATCAGCATTCTAATCAAGGACTGCATTTAAACCCCGCTCTCACTCACAATCATTGTCTGTTCTCATCTATGTTCTACCTGTGTCCACAGACTCCCTAATTTGTCGATACTTACCTGTTTATACTTACTGTGTTTAATGTTCTCCTCTTCAGAGTTTGGTGTTGTGTATTCCCACGTTATCTCCCCTGTGTTTGGACTCTCCTGTGTTTGTTTATGTTCCCTGCAAAGATCAAAGGACTGTTATGAGTTTACCTATCATCTATACATCGCTACATAACCCTGTCTGGATCATATTCAGCATCTGTTACCATCGCTACTGTTTCTGGATTGTCTCACCTGTTGTTTACTTTGCTGACTACATCTGTTCAATAAACCCTGCGATTGGGTTTATCTCTCTGCCTTTGTGAGCTTCTCTGTGACAATATGACTCCCCCTGAACAGTATGCACCCTTCAAATCCTCAAAAATCAACTGTCCATGAACCATGTATGTTTTTGTATTGTATACATTGCAGGTTGGATCTCCATATCTCAGAGATGGGACCACTTGGAAACTTGAAACCTGCACTCATATGCTTGCCCTAGACTCCCCAGTTCATGTTTTCAATATCAAGAAGATTGAAGAAACTCAAACATTTCTGACTTTCTCTGAACTACTTCAAGTTTGCACCGTTGGAAGGGGAGGCTAGGGCATGCACAGCAGTGCAGGTTTCAAGTTTCTAAGTGGCCCCAACTCTGAGATATAAAGATCTCACCTGCAATGTATACCATTCAAAAATATACATGGTTCGTGGACAGTAAGCAATTGAAGTATTATAAGGTCTATACTATTCAGGGGGAGTCATATAGTCACCTAAATATGTTTTTTAGTCAATATTTTGATCATGGGCCTTATACAAATATATGTCCATGAACCATTATATTCATTGCACAAGGGACCATCTAACTTATAATGTATTTAATTGGTGTTAAAGACATGGTTGGTGGACATCAAGTCCTCAGGACATCAAGTCATACAGGAAGGTCCCAGCTGCAATGTATTCAATTGCCTCCAAATACATTATTTGTAGACAGTACTGTTTTATGCATGTTATACATAATTTCAAATTAAAAGTTTTGTATATTTTTCATTTGTATGCCCTGAGTGTAAAACTGTATGCCCTGAGTGTAAAACTGAGTGTAAAACAGGATAAGCAATCTATCTACAGGAGTCTGCTGTTGCGTGTAAGTGTGTTTATTTCATTGTTTTACTTTGTTGAAGAGTGGTATTCATTGCTAGACTTGTGCTGTTTGTTTACTGTCTTGAACCCGCGTCGCTTATACGAAGGTTGATGTGTGTGTACTATATTGTTTTTGACTTGTCCCAGGTTACTCACTGCTAGATTTGCGTTGATTGGCCAGTGTGTGTGTAAAACTATCCTGGTTTTTAGTGTTTATAAACAGTGCTTCACTTGTTTTAGGGTATTATTTATTGCTAAAGTGCAGTAGAATTTATTTGCGGTGCACGGAAGTCGCACTTGTCACCTCGTGCGACCCTTAGTTTCGGCTGACCACGTGACTAGCTTTGTTGTGCTAAGTAGCATTAAGGCGTGTCCTGCCTTTATCATTGAATGGCTCATTATCATCGCGTATATATTAGACTCGAATGCTGACGCGGAAGCAGCAGCGGAAGTGGTAGCCCACGTGTAAAGCCCTCCTCGTGTGAAGACCTACTTGTGTAAAGACCAGCGAGTCTACCTGTGTGAGTCCACCGAGCAAGGACATTGACAAGGCGCCACTCACCATAGCACTTAAGTATCTTGTTATTGTATCTCTTTTCCTTCTATATACTAACATGTCTACTTCACGAATAACACATGCCTTCAAGCACATCCCTGAAACATGGATACGTCCAGAGGATACAGTAACACCTGCTGCTCTCTCCAATAACTTCTCCTTCTCTCACACCCCTTGACACACCAGTAGGGTTGGGGGAACAGGTTTGCTCAGTCATAACAACTGGACTTTTTCACCACACTCTTCACTATGTAACAATACTAGTTTTGAATTCCATGCTATTACTACAATGCAACCCACAAAAATCCATGTTGTTGTCATCTATCGCCCTCCAGGTCAGCTGACAAACTTTCTTGAGGAGTTGGATGTCCTGCTGTCCTCCTTGCCGGAGGATGGTAGGCCACTTGTGGTTCTTGGTGATTTCAACATATACCAAGACAAGCCCCAGGCCACTGAATTGAATACTCTCCTGGCCTCATTTGACTTGGAAAAACTACACACCACAGCAACTCACAGATCGGGCAACCAGCTGGACCTCATCATTACACGTAACTATACCAACTCAAATATTCTTGTTACTCCTTTACATGTCTCTGATCACTACTTTGTTCAATTCAACATGACACTCCCATCTACATTAAAACAGACTCCACCATTGGTTTTCTTTCACCGTAACCTCCGTTCCCTCTCACCCTCTCGCCTTTCCACTGCTGTCTCTACATCTCTTCCTACACAAAATATATTTAACACACTTAATGTAAACACTGCCACAGACACACTAAGCTCTACTTTAACAGCCTGTCTAGACAACATCTGTCCTATCTCCACTAGGCCAGCACGTGCTACACCACCCAGCCCCTGGCTGTCTGACGTCCTTCGTGAACATCGGACTGACCTCAGGGCAGCTGAGAGGAGATGGCGGAAATCTAAAGATCCAGCAGATCTAGGTAAATATCAGTCCCTGCTTGCAACTTTTTCAGATAAGGTCAAATCTGCAAAAACTTCCTACTACCAGAACAAGATCAACAGCACCACAGACACTCGCAGCTTGTTTAGAACATTCAACACACTTCTCTGCCCTCCCCCTCCACCGCCTGACACATCACTGACAGCAGATGTCTTCGCTACATTTTTTACTAATAAGGTTGCAGCCATCAGCAATACATTCTCAGCACCACACCTTGTCAAACACCTGTCTCCTGTATGCAACTCTTCTGTCTCCATGTTCTCTCCTCTGACTGACACTGAGGTCTCTAAACTCCTCCTCTCCAACCACCCCACCACCTGTTCCCTTGACCCCATACCTTTCCACCTTCTCCAGGCCATTTCTCCGTCCATCCTACCTGCACTCACACACATAATTAACACATCTCTACTTACAGGCACTTTTCCCACTACATTTAAGCAGGCTCGAGTAACCCTGCTGCTGAAGAAATCTGCACTTAATCCCACACAAATAGAACACTACAGACCAGTCTCTCTCATACCATTCATGGCAAAAACACTTGAAAGGGCAGTTTTCAATCAAATCTCTGCCTATCTCTCACAGAACAAGCTGCTGGATGACAATCAGTCAGGCTTTAAAAGTGGACACTCCACCGAGACCGCCCTGCTGTCTGTCACCGAGTCGCTGAGACGAGCGAAAGCTGAAGCCAGATCATCAGTCCTGATTCTGCTGGACCTTTCTGCAGCCTTTGACACAGTCAACCATCAGATATTACTCTCTACCCTTTCCTTGCTGGGCATCACAGGGACTGTGCTTGACTGGTTTAATTCCTATCTCTCAGGTAGGTCCTTCAAGGTAGCCTGGAGAGGTGAGGTATCCAAGCCACATCAGCTACTTACTGGGGTACCTCAGGGATCAGTGCTTGGGCCACTTCTCTTCTCTATATACACAACATCACTGGGACCCATCATTCAAGCACATGGTTTCTCTTACCACTGTTACGCTGATGACACGCAACTCTACTTGTCTTTCCAGCCCAACGACACCACAGTGACTGCTCGAATTTCTGCCTGCCTGGTGGATATCTCGGCCTGGATGAAGGAGCACCACCTGCAACTCAACCCAGCCAAGACTGAACTCCTTGTCTTTCCAGCCAACCCTGATGTTGAACACAACATCACCGCGCAGCTGTCATCACAGTAACACCTTCCAAATCGGTCAGAAATCTAGGTGTAACCATCGACAACAGACCAAATTTCACAGACCACATCTCAAAGACCACAAGATCATGTAGATTTACACTCTACAATATCAGGAAGATAAGACCCTTCCTCTCTGTACATGCCACACAACTGCTTGTCCAGTCACTTGTCATAACTAGACTGGACTACTGTAACGCTCTCATTGCAGGCCTCCCTGCATGTGCAACTAGACCCCTCCAAATGATCCAGAATGCAGCAGCACGTCTGGTCTTTAATGAACCAAAGAGAGCACGTTACACCACTCCTTGTCTCTCTCCACTGGCTACCGGTTGATGCACGTATCAAATTCAAGGCTCTGATGCTGGCATACAGAACAGTTACTGGGTCTGCTCCAGCATACCTAAAATCATTTATGCAGAGCTACGCGCCCACTAGAAGTCTGTGGTCGGCTAAGGAACGCCGCCTTGTTGTACCAACACAAAGAGGCACCGAAACACTTTCCCGGACTTTCAGCTACATCATACCACGTTGGTGGAACGATCTTCCCAACTCCATCCGTGAAGCTGACTCACTCTCTGTCTTCAAAAAACGACTAAAAACACATCTTTTCCATGAGCACTTAACCAGTCATTAAAAAAAAAATAAATAAATAAAAAAATTCTGTTGCACTTTATTCTATTTTGAATACTATTATGATGCTAGTGATACTTTGTAATACAGCACTTTTTATACCACTGTCTCCTAGGATGATTCGCTCATGTTTTCCTCTCTTGTAAGTCGCTTTGGATAAAAGCGTCTGCCAAATGAATAAATGTAAATGTAAATGTTTCAATCAATAATATTTATTGTAAATAATAATTAAATTCATTTAAATTAAATGTCCATAAACCTAGTATTTGGCGGCCATTAAATACATTGCACATGGGATCTTTGTGTTTTGGGATGAAGTGGCATGATATAATTGGTAAGTGGACAAGTACTCTGTTTATGGATTGCCCCACCCCTCCCAGATACACCCCCGGGGTCCGGGACCCCAGGGATGAAGTGGCATAATATAAGTACAGAGACTGCACTTATCAGAGTTACAAATTACTTGCTCTTATCATCTGATTGCGGCTGCATTTCTCTTCTAGTGCTTTTAGATCTTAGTGCTGCCTTCGACAAAATAGATCACGACATTCTCTTGAATAGGCTGGAAAATTATGTTGGCATTAGTGGACTTGCATTAGCATGGTTTAGGTCCTATTTGTCAGACTGCTACCTCTTTGTATGTGTAAACAAGGAATTGTCAAATCAAACAAAAGTTAATTATGGATGTGCCACAGGGATCAGTTTTAGGACTTCTGCTTTTCTTCTTATACATGCTTCCCCTGGGAGATATTATCAGGAATCATGGAATAAGTTTCCACTGTTTTGCAGATGATACCCAACTTTATATTTCTTCTAAACCCATGAAAATTCACAATTCTCCAAATTAACAGAGTGTATCAATGAAATCAAAGATTGGATGGCCAGATTTGCTTCTACTCAATTCCAACAAAAGAGGTACTAATGATTGGACCAAAAACCTCTAAAAATAAGCAGCTAGAATATAATTGAAACATTGGGTGTCTAGGAGTGGAAGAGGAAGAGAGAAGATGCAGGAGTAGATTCATTCGATCCTTTAATTATAATCGTTGGAGTTGAACATTCGCTGGAGTGGAAACAAACTATTAAACATAACAATCCTTAAACACAAAGTAGCACTTCATTAACTCAATGAAACACTTCAAAACGTAACACTTCAAGGACTAACAAAGGAGTGGATAAAACTAGAGGACATTTATACAAAAGGAACTAATGAGGGAATAGGATACAGGTGAGGATAATAAGAAACAGATGGAAGTGATTAGGGCAATGAACTATGGGAAATGCAGTCCAGTGGAAAACTTCAAAATAAGAGTCCTTGAAGAAAATGAGGGTGATAGATTGTGACATTACTTTTAAAGGATGACTCCTGGTGCTCAATGATGGATGAGGAGGGTATGATGACGCAGAAGATGAAGGATCCAAGGATGATGATCAGGAGGCCTAGGGGGCGGCTTCAGGGCTGGGAAAGGATCCAGAGGCCTGGGGGTGCGGCTTCAGGGCTGGGAATGGATCCGGAGGCCTGGGAGGCAGCCACAGGGCTAGGAATGGGTCAGGAAGCCTGGGAGGCAGCCACAGGGCAAGGACTGGGTCAGGAGGTGGAACCGCTGGAGGAGGAGACTCTGGGAAAGTGGGCAGAGCCGAGGAAGAGTCTGAAGGTGGAGCCAAGGAAGGCAGAGCCAAGGGGGCGGAGCCGTGGAGGATTCTGGGGACAGATCCATGGAAGGCGGAGCCATAGGAGGCTCGAGGGACTGAGCCATGGAAGGCTAGAGGGGCGAAGCCATGGAAGAGATTTCAGGCTGAGACTGGGGATCAACCTCCATGGTCGTGAGCATGGGCAGAGACTGGGGAACGACCTCCATGGTCGTGAGCATGGGCAGAGACTGGGGAACGACCTCCGTGGTCGTGGGCATGTGCAGAGACTGGGCAGGAGGAGTCCTTTTTCTTCTCTTCTTCCGGCCAGCAGGGAGCGTAGATACGGGGACTGTCGAGGCTACAGGCACTGGCTCTGGGACAGTCGAGGCTACAGGCACTGGCTCTGGGACAGTCGAGGCTACAGGCACTGGCCCTGGCTCATTTACCGTGGCAGGCTTGGGCACTGGCTCATTAATCGTGGTATTGGCTACCTGTTAAATTTCGTATTAATTTTAAAATTCTGTTAACTCATACAAAGCGTTGTATGGTCTAGCTCCACAGTACTTAAGTGACCTTCTGACATGCTATATTCCATCATGTTCATTACAATCACAAAATTCTGGCTTGTTAATAATTCCAGGAATATCAAAATCCACAAAAGGAGTTAGATCATTTTCATACTTGGCTCCTAAACTATGGAATAGTCTCCCTAACACTGTTCAAGATGCAGACACACTCACTCAGTTTAAGTCTAGATTAATGACTCATCTATTTAGCTAGGCATACACCTAATTTATCCTTCAACTCACAATTAGGTGCTTTAGTTAGGTCTGCCGGAACCAGAAACATCCATCATGATCTATAACTCTGCATAAAATTGAATGGTATTTACGCTAATATTACTTTTTTTCCTTATCTCAACCTTGGGATTCATACCCCGAGGTTACCAGAGCCAGCCAGATTCAGCTCCATTCCTGCTTGGTGTCAGACTCCACTGCTACGTGTCGCTGAAAGATGACGACAAACAGCCAGTGCCAGCCAGACATCACTTCAGTCTTTTGACTTCAGATGATGAACTGATGCCAACTCCAACTGTAAGACATGGGATCCTTCATATGCCACTGCCTGAACCTTGGATTTAGGATGGACCCCATCAAACCTCACCAAAATGACCTGCAGTGCTACACACTTGAAATGGAATACATAGACTATCATTTAATTGCCAACAAAAGCCTTCATCAGCCAACTAACAAAGAACAATGCAACTTCTGCAGTTAATCCAGGATGGACTTCAAAGACATTAGTCATTAATCTTACAGTTAAAAAAAAAAAAAGAAATTTTAAACAATGGACCTTAATGGTTACTTAATTTACAAATGTAAAACCATGACTTGCACTGCTCATAAATAACTAATATTGGCATTATATTCATGTTGTTTAGACAGAGGGGAACTGGCCCCCACAGTGAGCCTGATTACTCCCAAGGTTATTTTTCTCCATTAACCAACATCTTATGGAGTTTTATTATCTTGCCACAGTCACCTTCAGCTTGCTCACAGGGGTTCTAAATACAATTATTATTTTATTATTTAATTTCTATACACAATTTACAATCATATTTAATCAAACTACACAATGATCACTCTAAGACTTTATAGATATTACAGTTTCATTTTTTTGTTAATGCATGATTTCCTGTAAAGCTGCTTTGAAACTATTACAATACTATACAAAATAAAAATGACTTTGTTTAATGAAGAGTCTGATTGTTTCGTTTATCTATAATTTGCAGGTCTGAGAAGGTGGGATGAATGTTGGGATCGAACTGTGTATTGACAGTGATTTCTGAGCAACGCAGAAAGCCGAAAAGGCTAGGATAAATCAAATCAAATCAAATCACTTTATTGCCACACAGCCATATACACAAGTGCAACGGTGTGTGAAATTCTTGGGTGCAGTTCCGATCAACATAGCAGTCGTGACAGTGATGAGACAGTACCAATTTACAATAACATCAAATTAACACAACACAATTTAAACATCTGATATACACATAATTACACTCAACAATATACAATATTAACATACACTGTACAGTATACAATACGCACTATATAGATACACATTATTCAATAAAATTAAAAAAATAAAATATATAAACAAGTATATATAGTATATATAGAATGTACAGTATTGTACTGTATTGACATTTAGCTGTCAGTTTATAGTCAGTTATTAAGAGAGAATATAATATAATAATAATATAATTTATGACAGTCCGGTGTGAGATATAAGAGTAAGGGTAATAAAGTGCAGCATGGGCAGAGACTGGGGAACGACCTCCATGGTTGTGAGCATGGGCAGAGACTCAGTGCTTGGATTCAAGCCTTCATTGTTCCCCTTTTGATTGTCGATGTTCTCCAGACATCGACTTTCCTAAGAGAACAAATACTATATTGAGACTACTATACTGTCTGGTTTTTAGTCCCTGATTCCAGGGTGGTGCCCCAGCAATATTAATTCTTATTAATATTCTATTGATTTTGATAATTGATAGTTATCTTTGATGATTGTTGATTTGAAGGATTAATACAGGTGCATCTCAATAAATTAGAATGTCATGGAAAAGTTCATTTATTTCAGTAATTCAACACAAATTGTGAAACTCGTGTATTAAATAAATTCAGTGCACACAGACTGAAGTAGTTTAAGTCTTTGGTTCTTTTAATTGTGATGATTTTGCTCACATTTAACAAAAACCCACCAATTCACTATCTCAAAAAATAAGAATACATCATAAGACCAATAAAAAAAACATTTTTAATGAATTGTTGGCCTTCTGGAAAGTATGTTCATTTACTGTATATGTACTCAATACTTGGTAGGGGCTCCTTTTGCTTTAATTACTGCCTCAATTCGGCATGGCATGGAGGTGATCAGTTTGTGGCACTGCTGAGGTGGTATGGAAGCCCAGGTTTCTTTGACAGTGGCCTTCAGCTCATCTGCATTTTTTGGTCTCTTGTTTCTCATTTTCCTCTTGACAATATCCCATAGATTCTCTATGGGGTTCAGGTCTGGTGAGTTTGCTGGCCAGTCAAGCACACCAACACCATGGTCATTTAACCAACTTTTGGTGCTTTTGGCAGTGTGGGCAGGTGCCAAATCCTGCTGGAAAATGAAATCAGCATCTTTAAAAAGCTGGTCAGCAGAAGGAAGCATGAAGTGCTCCAAAATTTCTTGGTAAACGGGTGCAGTGACTTTGGTTTTCAAAAAACACAATGGACCAACACCAGCAGATGACATTGCACCCCAAATCATCACAGACTGTGGTAATTTAACACTGGACTTCAAGCAACTTGGGCTATGAGCTTCTCCACCCTTCCTCCAGACTCTAGGACCTTGGTTTCCAAATGAAATACAAAACTTGCTCTCATCTGAAAAGAGGACTTTGGACTACTGGGCAACAGTCCAGTTTTTCTTCTCCTTAGCCCAGGTAAGATGCCTCTGATGTTGTCTGTGGTTCAGGAGTGGCTTAACAAGAGGAATACGACAACTGTAGCCAAATTTCTTAACATGTCTGTGTGTGGTTGATGCCTTGACCCCAGCCTCAGTCCATTCCTTGTGAAGTTCACCCAAAATCTTGAATCGATTTTGCTTGACAATCCTCATAAGGCTGCGGTTCTCTCGGTTGGTTGTGCATCTTTTTCTTCCACACTTTTTCCTTCCACTCAACTTTCTGTTTACATGCTTGGATACAGCACTCTGTGCACAGCCAGCTTCTTTGGCAATGAATGTTTGTGGCTTACCCTCCTTGTGAAGGGTGTCAATGATTGTCTTCTGGACAACTGTCAGATCAGCAGTCTTCCCCATGATTGTGTAGCCTAGTGAACCAAACTGAGAGACCATTTTGAAGGCTCAGGAAACCTTTGCAGGTGTTTTGAGTTGATTAGCTGATTGGCATGTCACCATATTCTAATTTTTTGAGATAGTGAATTGGTGGGTTTTTGTTAAATGTGAGCCAAAATCATCACAATTAAAAGAACCAAAGACTTAAACTACTTCAGTCTGTGTGCATTGAATTTATTTAATACACGAGTTTCACAATTTGAGTTGAATTACTGAAATAAATGAACTTTTCCATGACATTCTAATTTATTGAGATGCACCTGTAAGCTAATGTTGATTCTAATCAACGTTCTATTGATTTTAATAATTAATAATTATCTTTGATAATTATTAATTACTGCTAATAACCAAACCCGCTCCTGAACAAGGACCCAACATTAGATTTATCAACACTTGTAAGGGATGCAAAGGTTAGTTTGTACTTACCTGTAGGGGGAGCGAATGATTATTTAGGAATATGTAAATGTATTACCTTTATATATGTCTGTAAGGGAAGCAAAAGTTAGTAATGGAAAACATGTCAATTATATTTGTACGCAGCTTTGAAGAAAGCAAAAGGTTAGTTAAGAATACAACTTTATTACGTTTGTCATGGCGGGGCACTGTTGCGGTAGTATCAAAATGTGAAAGGGGTGCTGCTGTGGAATTATCGAGAGTATGTGGGTGATGCTTCAGCAGTATCGAGCGTGGGCAGGTGCTGCGGCACATTGTCTGGTGGGGCACTGCAGCTGCAGTATCAAGTGGGGCACACAGTTTTATTACATTTATGCGTGCCTTTAAGGAAACAAAAGTTATTTTGAAGATTATATCAAGCTCTATTTATTATGTGTTGGGATCGTTTTAACCATGAGCGAAGGAAATGCCAATGTGTAGGTTAACGGGAAATGCTAAAAGTTTCTTAAGAGTACTGCACAACCACTGCGCTTGAATGGGAGAGCTCATACTGCATTCGAATGGGAGAACCTGTGGCCAAAATTGCATAGGTTTACACTGCATCCGAATGTAAGAGCCCACACTGCAATCGAATGGAGGGTGGTGCCGAGTAGAGAACCTTGCTGTATTGTGGTTTGCGATGTGTGTATATATATTGATGAGCTACACCCCTAGACTTTTAATAAGAGGGAAACAGGCCCATGAATGCAGTGCTTGGACCGTTTGCAGGAATGACACCACAGTTGTTGCACCTATACGGTATGTTTGCGCTACTTTGCAGTGTCAGGGGAGTTTGTCATATGACAGCCCATTTGTGCTGCTTAGGGATGTTTTGAGCCAATGGTAGGAGCACCGCAGTTGTGCTTTCTAGAAACTTTAATGTTTGCTGTCTTTGGCTCCTTGGAAGGTAACGGTGTAGTCTTGGAGCGATACCTAGATAGCGAAAGCAAGAGGATTTTAGATGGGCTCTCATAGAGACCGGCTGGAAGTAATATTGGTGAAACCCTTGTGGATGGCGCAATTTCAGGCATTTCTGTAGAAACGACAAAATATTCATATTTAGGTGAAACGTATACACATTTGAACCCTAAGAAATCTGTGAAAAGTTAGATCCACGGCCACTGGAGTGTGGGCTGCACTTGCACCGGTAGAGGGGTAACCTCAGGCTGCTAATGCTTATTTGAGGGAAAAACATGCGGACTGCTAATGCTTATTTGAGGGGAAAGCATACAGTCGACGTTTCGGAGACATGAGTTTAGAGAGAAGAGAAAATAAATATTAGTAACATTTAGAAACAATGTGACCAGCAGCATAAATTATCAAGGAATAAAGAGAGTTGCAGCTCTGCAATGCTGAAAAATACATCTCAATAAAAAATGTGAAAAAACAACATAAAATTATCTGAGAAATAAAAGAGCTTTGGCTTTGTACTGCATACTGATATGCAGGAGAAATGGACTTGCAATCATTATTGAAGGATTCGCTTGTGGTCATTCGCTCCTTAGGAGTATGACTGCCACCTGCTGTACAATATATGTCTTGCATGGGAAATGCATTGCATAGCAATAAGTGTGAACAGCATATCTAGGAATAAAGAGAGTTACAGCTCTGCATCTGGAAATGCAGGAGAAATGGATTGATTTTACCTGTGTAAAGCGTTTGTCCTGACGGGAGGAGTGAAAGTCATGTTATAGTGTAGAGATGAGTGGAAGTTTGTAGCAGCGCTTGCTTCGTGTTATCGGGGCTGCGCGGCTGGGCGAGCTCGAATGCTGAGAGGAGGCGAGACACGTTGCAGGGTGATTATGAATGAGTTTGGACGCGGCGTATGATCAGCCTCTTGCGGAGCCGAATTTGGCCTGTGTCTGTTCGGACAGAGGCTGTGTATAACTGCAGTGTGTTGTGGAATGGTCAGAGCGAGTGCTGCGTGGCAACGAGCTCACGCTAAAATGTCTGTGTTGGTTTGGAAAAAAGTTGTAATTAGATTATCGGTTCACTGGTTGCATGATTGCACTTGTGTTCAGAATGGAATAAATCACGCACCGAAGGGCACTTTGGAGGGAGAAACAATCGTGATATTCATGTTAGAAGATGATGAACAATCGCTGGATAGAGCACGCCCTAAAGGAGCTGCGCGGCGAGGTAATGAGGCTGACATGTATCACCTGTGCTGAAGAACCAGATCAAAAAATGCTGGGGGGTTGAAATGGTGGTTGAATTTTTTCCTCTCGCTTTCGAATGAAAAAGGCACTGTAATGGAACTCGAATGGCATGAAGCCGGAACGGCACCTGTTCGCGAAGGCAGCTCATGCGATGGGACATTCTGTGTGGAAAGTTTAGATAAGAGAACATATGAGCGTTGTGGAGAGCTGTTTCACATTTTTCAGAGCCAAAGCAGCCAGTTTGCGGAACCAACTTCATGCTATAAACTGCTTCGGCGAATGGAGCATAGAAAGAAAGGCAGAGTAAAAAATATAACACTTAACGTGGTAGTCGTCAATACTGTAAAAAACAAATGAGCTGCTATGGCAGCTTTTGTTGAATAACGAGATTGTTTAGATCTGTTCTGATGAAGGCGAATGCTTTGCAGCAAAGTTGCATCCGATGATCCGACTGCCTGGGTCTGTTTGTGGGCAATGGGCGGGGCCGAATGCCAGAAAGTCTGTCATGTCAGGAGAGTTATCACAGGAAGCAGGCAAGCAATGTCTTATATACTCCTACTCGCGGGCAATGATTTGTCAGATTAAAATTAACACGCTCCTCCTGAACCTCTGTTAATTAACTCTATTTTGAATTAGTCTGACAACTAACAGGAAATGACGTCACTTCCTTAGACTGACGAATAGTCCTTGAAATGGTCTATAGCCATCTTGTGGAGTGATATAAGCTTTTACTATTTTAAAATCGATCACTATTGGCAATTTGGCAGGTATTCTATTAATCCATTTTACTAGCTGTTTTAGAGATAGCTTAATATTATATTAAGTTTATATTTCATAAATATATTACTGTATCACTAGAGTAGGTGAAAGAAAAACAATTATAGTGTATTTAAATGAAATACAAGACTCCATCTGCTGAAAATTTCTGTTCAGACTCTCAAATAAATAATTTACCATGAAAAGTCAATTTTGTGGATTTCTGGACGCCATGCAAGGAGCAGACTTGTGAGCAACGAGCTCTGCGCACTTTGCTAAATTTTTAATTATTTTCATGTTATAATCTGGTGAATTTGATACACCCAGTTATACATTTGCTCTTTGATGTAAAACATGGCAAAGAAGTCAAAATCCTCGGGCTCTGGGGACATTAAAAGACACTTACGTGTTCAGGATGAAAGCCCCGACAGACCTACAGACCACGATTTGGATGGCGCGGTGGGAGAAGGAATCCAGTGTCAGTTGTCCAACATGTCATTGATGTTGATGAAGATTCTTGCTGACTTGGAGGATCTCGCTGTAATACGTTGATTGATTACGGCGATGGAAATAAAATTCTCTGAGCTAGACACAAGAGTGACTGATGTTGAAAAACGAATCGATTTTCTGGAATCTTCTGAGAGGGCATTAACCGCTAATCTGCCCACGACCAAAGTTGATTTGGACCATCTCTTTGACAAGATTGAAGATCTTGAGAATAGAAGCTACAGGAATAACGTTCGAATTGTTGGAATTCCTGAGAATGAGGAGGGCAGAAATATGGTGAAATTCCTAGACGAGTTTTTCCCGAGTCTGCTCGACATAACAGGCCACAAGCTGGAAATCGAGCGAGCTCACAGAGTCCCAGCTCACAGATTTGCTGAGGGAGACAGGCCCCGAAAAATTCTGGCCAGATTTCTGAGATCATCTGATAAAGGTCTTGTGTTGCACCAGGCGAAGGAGCAAAGGGAAGCTTTCATGGAAGAACCATAAGATTTTCTTGTTCCCGGACTTTGCGAGTTCGACAAGAGAGAAATGCGATCGGTTCAAGGAATGCAAGAAGCTCTTACATCAGAAAAAGGTCTCATTTGCTCTAATGTTTCCGGCCAAACTGAGAATAGAAACGAAAAATGGTCGCAAAGTATTTACGTGTCCAAATCAGGCAATGTCTTTTATTGAATCAATGTCTGTGTAAACCAGTGGATATTTCTCATGTGAGTGGGTTGACTCACTGTACTTCCTCTTGAGGAAGCTGGGTGACATTTTGTTTTTTTTTCATTGGCTCCACTGTGTGGCTGGAGCTTGTTTTGTGAATTACACTTTTCCTTAAAGAAACTTTTGCATTGAAGTTCCCGGACAGATTGAGGATAGACACTACGGATGACCGCAAAATATCTACATGCTCACACAAAGGATGTCTTTTATAAAGTTGACGGATTGTGTAAGTCATGGTATGTAGTTTTGTGCGGCCTCCGAGTGAACTGACTCCATCACCAGGGGAACCGGGATGCCGATTTTGTTTCTTTTTGTGTTGGCTCCACCTAGCGGCTGGAGCTTGTTCTATTGAATAACACTCCTTTGGAACAGCTGTGGATTAATCTGTTCGTTCTTCGTGCTTATTCCTTCTGCTGGCTGTAGTTTGTTTTGAGTTTTTTTAAGGGACATTGAATGAATACGTCATCCGTTGAACTCATAACAGCTGGCTCACTGATCATTTGTTTGTCTGTCCGAGGAATCTGAATGGTTTTATATCAGCTGGAATTTGTTTTGTGGAAGATCACATCTTTGAGACAGTTCTGTGAATGAATCTACACATTATTTGTGTAGGGCTTTACTGGTTGTTTAGATCAGTGCTACTATCAGAAATAATTAATAATTATTTCTTTAGTTATTAATTAATATTTAAATGAATTAATTGAATCTAACTCATTAAAACCTCATATGGGGCTCCAGTAAATGTAGTGCGCTACGTTTAGGAGTGGGTTTGGTTATTAGCAATAATTAATAATTATCAAAGATAATTATTAAAATCAATAGAAAATTGATGAGAATCAATGTTAGCTTTTTTAATCCTTTAAATCAACAATTATCAAAGATAATCGTTAACTGTTAACATCGATGAAACATTAATTGAAAATTAACACTAGCTTATTGATCATTCAAATTCAACAATCATCAAAGATAATTATCAATTATCAAAAATCAACAGAATATGAATAAGGATTAACATTGATGGGGCACCACCCTGGAATCAGGGACTAATAACCAGATAGTATAACAGTCTCAATATTAGATTGTTTTCTTAGGAAAACTGACATCCGAAGAACAATGAATGAAGGCTTGAATCCGAGCACTGGCATCCCGTCAGCATGACACAGGCATATGCAAAACAAACCAAAACACTTCTCTTTGTAATATAAACAAAATTTATTTATGCAGTAATATCAATTAATAATTAATACAATGCAGTCAATAAACTTCCGACTTACAACTCATTACTTTCTTCCGTGGATGTTAGGCAGAACGTAGTACTGACAGTCACAAGCCCGAAGACACATGCAGCGACTTCCAGTGACAAAGCGACCTCATCTCAATCATTTTCAATAAGAGTTGGCGACAAGAGCGACAGCGATCTCTGGCGACTAGATGTAGCCATGGCGAGTGACACGACAAAGTTGAGAAAAGTTTAACTTTATGTGAATGAAAAGCGACTTTTGAGGTGTCAGTGGAGCTCATGTCACTCATCTCCTTTGAGAAAATTGAGTCTAATGCAGGCAAGACAGAGGAGAAGTTTTTGTGAGCGATTTCAGTGTTCTGTATGATTCGTCTGTAACCACATACATGGAAATAATAAAAATGATGCGTGGAAAAGTAAATGTCGGCAGTCTGAGTGAGTTTTATTCATACATTGTTCATTATATTAATGTTATGATGTATTGAGCACTGCTGCAGGTTATTTATGCAGAATATGCAATTTTAGGGACAAGAAAACTGATGCGTTGTCAAATTAGAATGAAATCTTAGTTTTACTGGCAGACAGGGTTGGGCGGATTACTTAAAGTATTCTAGGCTGAATCCTGAATACTATCTCTTAAATGTGTTCGGTAAAGTATTCCAAATACATCAAATAAAATGTAACATATTCAGAATACATTTAAAATACTTATTTATAAAGGCAAGGCACAATTGGAGGAATTACGTGTGATATGCCATTATTATCTTATCTTAAGTATCTTAAGTACTATCCACTTTTAACTAATGTAAGTGGATCTGAATAGTTTCTTTAAATTAGATGTTGAGTTAGACACTAATGTTTTTCTTTATGGAAGGCAGAAGACAAACAGAAGGCAGTTTGTGGTCAACTACACTATTTTAATATTTTAACATTTTTTTTTATCTTAAGCCATTATTTGATTGGACTGACAAAGATTAATACATTTTGACACAAAATTAGATAAGAAATGCAAATAAACCACATTTATTTTTGAGATGATAACGGATGCAATAACGTTTTGAGGTCATGTGACAACAGTGTAGTATGTTAATGATTTTTAACTTGGCTTGCTTGCATATTTCCATATCAAGGCATATTTATTAATTTTATTTTATATCTCTTTTATTACCAACACTTTTATATCCGGTGCTTTTGATTATTTTACTCATCCTTTGTTTTTATTTATTTTTTATTATTGTTGTTTTTCTATATATATATGAGATGTTTTCTAAAACGTGAGAAATAATATTAATATGCATGTATGTTACAATGTGCCACACTGTACTATAAGCCACAAATTTTACAATAGTTATTTACACAAAGTTTTTCTGTCGTCATTTGGACTCTGATCTACTTCAAGTCATTTCCCCTCTTTCAGTCTTTGCAGTACTTTCTCCCATATTTGACCTATTCAAATATGCAGTTAAATAAATAAGTTAAATTAACTATTATTGTAGTTAATAACTGCTATTTCTCATTCTCAACAGTTCTGCAAATTTCTGATGAGGATGTGACTCACCAAATTTTTGTGAGTTGTCTGTCTTTACTCCGCCTTTACACAGTAGCCACATCTGCAGCTGCATAAATAAATTTACACAGCAACAATCGTGGGGAAATGTATCATGCGCCAGAATGTTGTATTTGCGGGGGAAAATAACGTTGCAGACTGTATTGATACTGCTGCACAGCTGACAGCGTGCTGATTACGGAATATTCCTGGTTCAATAAAAGTTAAGCTCAATCGACAGCATTTGTGGCATAATACTGATTACCACAAACATTTATTTTGACTCGTCCCTCCTTTTCTTTAAAAAAAGCAAAAATCTGGGTTCCAGTGAGACACTTACCATGAAAGTCAATGGGGGCCAGTTTCTGAACGATAAAATACTCAGCTCAAAAGTATAGCCACAAGACATAAAGGATGATTTTAGTGTGATAAAATCACGTACTAACCTTTTCTGTGTAAAGTTATAGCCAATTTTACAACTTCGTTACCATGACGATGTAATGTCAACAAATTTAACAACTTTGATTTAAACAATTTTACAGCTCAAATAATACACAATTTTTAACAGAAGAGTTAATGTAAGTGCTTTTATAAAATTATAAGCTTCACTTTTCTGTGTTTAAATCCTCCAAATATTGGCCACATTCACTTCCATTGTAAGTGCCTCACTCTTACCTTGATTTTTGCTCTTTTTAAAGAAAAGGAGGGACGAGTCGAAATTATTTTTTGTGGTAATCAACATTATGCCACAAATGCTGTCAATTGAGCTTAACTTGTATTGAACCCGAAACATTCCTTTAAGATTGCCAGATATTAAATCCAGGAATCATATATGAAGACGACGTTGCATTTCCATTCTTTAGTGCCTAACATCAGACAGACATTTTGGTGACCGCGGACCATTTTTAAAGTAACCCAAAAACACAACCCATGATTGTGTTTTCAAATTAGCCCAATTTGTTGTGAATGCTGGTGTCCTAACATTTTATCCTACCCGTCAGATTGTCATACCAGGGCTTACTGCGCATGCAAACATCAATATTGCGTCATTTTTGTCACGCTTAACAACACGACCATAATTTTCGACTACATGCGTATGGATTTTGTTTTTTGTAAGATTAGTATTGCATGTTTTTGAATATTTCTGTTATTTTCAAGACATTTCCTTTCTTGTGTATTATACAAAGACAGCTAGCAGTAATGAGAACTGTTTACGGTCACATTCTTACAAAGCCAGCTAGCACCAGTGATCAACTTTGTTGGCATTATTCATGGAAAAGTTTGAGTGTTAGGCTACATATGGGACAGGCATATCTGATTAGTGAACTATTGCAAAATGATTTGTTTGTTTGGTGTAAAATATAATTTTGAAATTTTTCAGTTGTATTTAAACTGTCTGTCTATTGATGCTTTTTGTTTCATCTTTTTAACAGCCATGGAAGATAAGTGGGAAGCACTATATAATCTTGTGTCAGTGGGGTCATGCCCAAAAGGCAGAACATTTGTCGATATGCACTCAAATTCCAACTAAAGGGTAGTTATGTTAACTTTTAAATTTCAATTATGTTTATTATATTATTCATTTGTTGCCATCTTGTTCTTTCTTTTCCAACACCATTCGGTATCTGTAGTGACTAGCAAATGTCCTATTAGTCTACCTCTGTCATAGTCGTGTTTTCACTTTTGAAGTAGATGGATACCTTTTTATGGAAGTAGAAGAGTGATCAAAACCAGAAAGGAAGCCAGAATGCTCCGATTGGTGGGCACACAGGGATCGGTAAAACACGTACTACCATCTGTGCCAGATTTTACTGGCATGGCATGTCAGTTGAAATTTAAAATCGGGTATGTGTTATTTTATATAGTTATTTTAGTTTTTCGAACCAACTGTGTGAGGATCATTTACCTTGGACACGGAATGCTGAGGGCTGAATAAGCAAAAGCAAGGACTCTATAAGCACTCTCACCGGCATTAAATAAGGTCTATAGCTCAGTATGCTGAAGGTGTTAGAAATCTATTTTTGTGCCTTAACTTTTCCTAACCAGTGTAGGTCAGGAAAAGTTAAGGCACAAAAATACATTTCTAACACCTTCAGCATACTGAGCTATAGACCTTATTTAATGCCGGTGAGAGTGCTTATGGAGTCCTTGCTTTTGCTTACCCAGCCCTCAGCATTCCGTGTCCAAGGTAAATGATCCTGAGAAGCTCCAAGAAGATTCAGCTTTACAAAGACCTTACGTTATTCAGTTTGCCCCTAAAAAGCCTGACCAAACATATGACAACATCAAGGAGGTAAAAGTAACCACAACAGATAAAAAGCCAGCAATAAAGGTCCCATCAGATGTAAAGCAAATCACAGAAGAACAAGAAGGATTTATATCTACGAAGATCTCAGTTCATCATTAGTTGCCAATTTGGCCTACCTGACCAGTTTGGTCTTGGATTTACAGTTGTTTGCCTGCAGTGTTTAATTCATGCTGGCCTGTTGGCCATTTTGACCTGTTGGTCACAGGTCACAGTTAATTACAAAAAAGGACACAGTCCCAAAAATAATAAAAACACAATATGCCTAAAAGGATCAAAATGCATGAAAAATGACGAACAGTATTTGTAAATCAAAGCTCACTGTAAAACCTACACAATTACGGCCACCAAATTATTAAATTATTAATAATATGGATACCATAAATTGTTTTTGAGTTAAGTCCACTTCTTCTACCTGTCCTGTACACTCTTTATATGACAACTGTTTGCAAGGGTGTAGGTTTGCATATGGATGGTAGGGACATGTCCCTACCAATATTTTGGGAGGACAGAATTGTCCCTACCAATATTTTGGGAGGACAGAATTGTCCCTACTAATATTTCAGTGAACTTGATCGCGAGTGAAGTCATATTAGATAATGATGTGGGGGGGTAGGGGATGGATTGTTCTGTCCCTACCAGTGTAGAGACCAAACCTACGCCTTTGAATGTTAGGCACTTCATTTTGCACAGTTTATTTTATGTTGGCTCGTTGGCCCTGTCAGGTTGATTCATTACAAAAATTATTGACAACACTAATTTTGTCTTTTCTTTTCAGTAATGAAGGTCTGGTCTGCAAATGTCAGTGGTCAGGTAGAAGCAGTTGTTGGGCCATATAAGCTCTATGACTCTTCTTTTCGCTCACTGCAATGGACTGAGTGGCTTTCTGGTGAAGTAAGGCTCAAACTGCGGGAGAAATTATGGATTCTTATGCTATGGGTGGGCTTTCTGTAATCGGCCGAAGTTATAAATGACTTATAAACCCAGAACCTGAAGCTAAGAGTCACACCATTGGTGGAGATGAAAATTTCTTCCACAAATCTAATAGTTTATTTCTAAGCAACATTTCGGTTCATATTTATTTTTCTTAATATAGGTCATTGATGCATACCTGCACCGGGTCATTGAAAAACAACAGGTATGCATATAATGTCTACTTATTTAGGAACACCTGTTTCATTTTATATACTTACAAAATGTTTTGTTATTTTCTTCAGAACCATGTACACCAGCTTTGTGCAGTTGTTGCATCTTCATTGTTTGCTAGACAGTTCAGATGCCTCAGGAATGTAATTTAGCTATCCAGAAAGTAATAGATATTATTTAGGTGTTTTGGAACCATCACAAACTTGTTATTAAATACTTTTCACAGATGAAGTTCCCCATTGAGGACTTTTGGCTGTGCCCTTTGAACTTCGGAGCACATTGGATTCTTGTGATGCGTGTGTATTTTCAAAGTACATTGCAAGTGAGATTAATAAAGTGTTTCTCCTTCTTCTTCTTCTTCTTCTTCTTCTTCTTCTTCTTCTTCTTCTTCTTCTTCTTCAGTGATCTTATGCTATTGTTCAAACATTATTGTTCACAATTATGAAATGATTTGCAGTTGTTTGGACTTTTTGTACTGGGGGACCATACTTCTTAATCTGCACACATTCTTTAATGCTTTAGCTCAATGATTTAAAGGTTTATTTATTCCATTTTCCTAAGAATTATTTAAGAGATTGAAAGCGTCTTTACCAAGCAGCTTCCTATAGTTGTAAGTGGTGATCTAAAAATGTTTTTTGATTACATGACATTATATTCTAGATTATCAACATATCTGAAAAACACTCCTTCTGATCAACCCAGTGGGAAATTAAGGTTCTTATGAATGGAAAATTCTGCGGAACTGGAGGTAACATTGTTAGAACTATGTTTCATCTTTGTTAAAAAAAAAAAAAAAAAAAAAAAAACTTTTGTTGCTATTAGATTCTAAACAGTACAAATGTCTCGGACCACACCTGAGCGGGTGTGATGACCAAACAGCCAAGTGGCAATTACAGACCCTGCAACACAACCTGCAGGTGGATTCCAGCAGTTGTGGAGTTTTGGTATTGAATGTACTGTATGTTAAAAATTTGTGTTAGTGGCTTTAGGTCTGAAAATGTTAAAATAAATTAGATTTAAGATTAATATCGATTTCTGTCAATTTATGTTTCAGCTTGCTGAACAATACCTGCTGACAGGAATGATCAGCAACGTTCAGACTACGTCTGAAGCTGTGAGTTCGGCATACATGAAAATAGCCTGCAGACTTCTTAGATGTCGAGGTGAGTGCTGTTGTAATTCTTAATATTGTAAAAATGTAATGTAGTTTACCTCTGTAGATGCTATCTACAGTCTGAAAAATTTAATTAAAGAAGAATATTCAAAGATACAGAGGGAGTGCATCATAGAGGAGAAAATAACTTGAAGACTGCAAAAAGTAATGCAAGAATGATTTTATATCATTTCAGAAGGATCTGAGATGGTAGTTTTCATGGTGTGTACGTTGACATGTAGTACGCCATGATATGATTTCCCAGTGAATTAATATTTAATAAGTTAATGTTAACCAATTTGTTTATAGGTAATACAGAGGACTACTGCATGGTTTGCAGCATGTTGGAAGACGATCCTAACAAAAGCATGATTTAAATGGTATACATACAATCAACTTATAATACGCACACCAAAAACAATAGTTTACCTTTATGTGCCATGTTTTTTGTAGAATTTTGTTATTTAAATGAAAAGTTAATCTAAATTGTCTAGTTTAAAATGTAAAATGTCTTTCATATTTTTACTACATTGTTTCAGAATACTAATATATTCATCTCTTTTATTTTCAGGTACAGTGTGAGAGCTGCAATAGATGCGCACATTTTGAATGTTGCAACTTCAAAAAGAATAGCTTAAAAATGTTTATGTGCAAAAAATGTTTGGGGGAAATTTTTTTTTAAATAGTTTATGAAAGTGTATTTCCCTGTATCATTTGAATTACACTCTGTATTATTTATTTCATGTTTAAGTTATTGTCTTAGAATGCAGCACAATGTGGTCTTATTTAGTCCATATTTCTATTAATAATATTTCATTTTATGCCTATGTGTTGCATGATTAAAAAAGTAGCTGACAATGTAGTAGGCTCCAGAATTATGTTTTTTATTAACATTAACATTAATATTCTCTTTTCTTTGTATTATTGTTTGCATGATAATAAATTATCTCAATAGCTAATCTTATTTCAATTTTATATTATCATCTGTTTTTAAGGTGACTTTGTAACATCTATCCAGGGACTACAGATGAAAAACTACCCCTTCATTTCAGACTGATAGGACAATCTCATAGGGTATTTTGCACTGTAAAATCATCCTAACCCTTCATTTCAGATTGAAGTTTCTGGCAAAGTTACACTGGTTTATATTACATATTCACAGACGCGAAGCAGAAACCCACAGTATGATGGGGTAGGATGGATCAATAGATATAACTATAATTTTGCGCTATGGTAGAAAAATCTGACACGGTAGGACAAATCGACAGAAAACTGGCATCACTGCATGCCCTGCTGCTGATCTAAAAGGAAGAGAGAGTGTGTAGTGTGTGTTGCTTGCACCTTTAAATATTTCAAATAAAAGATGTACAGTGTGCTCCAAGAGCACTCGTAGTAATGTACATATGCGCCCAAACGGTCAAAATACACTTCAAAATTCTGCAAAAATACCTTTGAGTTAATGTAAATACAGTCAGGAATGTCTAAAGTGAACGTTAACAGTGGAACAAAAAAGTGGATTTATATCAAAATGTCAGACTTTAAGTGTAAATGTAACCTAAAAGACCTGCTGCTAATAAGTATGTCATTAATATTAATCAAACAACAATAACAAGAAAACAAGTAAACCAATTACTGCTGTTGGATGGTAGCTTTAAAAAGTATTTATGGAATATAATCAAACAGTGAAGACAAATAGCTAGAAATTTCATGTTACATTTAATTTCATTTTGAATGTTTACTTGAATACTTGATAGGCTACTACTGTAAACATTGTTTTAAAGCTATTAAAAAAGCGCTGTTTTCATAATTGGACTTTTTTTCTATTGTTTTTAATTTGTTTCAATGTATTGTTTTATTTGTATATTCATTTGTTTCTTTGTTCTTATTTTATTACAGACTTGTCTTGAATAATTACTTGAGAATGTGAAACAATGCTTACATTGATATATATATATAAAAAAAAAGCATTATTTTTTGTTGTGGAATCAAAATAGGTATAGAGATTCATCAAATTTCACTATCGACTATGTATATATTGTGTATGGTAGATCTTGCTATAATAATATTATGAAAAAGTAGCTCTCATTCCATAGAAGTGTTAGCACCCATGGTGTAGTCTGTGGGACTGTGTAAGTATTTAGCGGTTGCAAATAGTTTCTGCCAATAGCAACTGACTAACACTAAAAACTAACACTGCCTTAAAATGATTTTTCATAAATGCCTTGAAACACCAGCAAAGCAAAGGCAATTTCTCTCAGGATCACACAAGCACAGATCAGACAACACTGTGAGAAATAGCAGAAGTAGGAATAATAAAAAAAAATAAAAAAAAAATACTGTTCACTCCCCCACAGGAAACGTTAAAGCAGTGAGTGAGAGCCTACACACAAACAGAAAGTACAACGCCTGCGATTAAAAGACACAAATACATTTGATACTTTGAAGAAACATTGCAAAACTGTTCAATAGGCCATATGTTGTGTTTTAGAGTGACTGGATTGACTTGGACGGTGAGAAACTAGCAGTTTGTCTACTGAACTCATTCAGCACTGATGCTGTGGCTTCAGATCACATGTTTATGGGCTGATGTTCCTGTCAGCCATTAATGTACAGGAGACACATGACCATCATTTCACAAGGTGAGAGACTCTTTTATTGTGTTGCTGGTCAAACAGTTATATTCACTGGTACCTGTTACACTTTAACTGTGGTAAATCTAATCCTAAACCTTAATTAGTCTTAACCTTAACTGAAAGAACGTTAACATGTTCTTCTGATGTACCATGATGATGGTGGGCTGAGAGATTCACAGGCTGTAAACATGCTGTCAGAAATTTACAAGGCTTTATCTCTAAACACACTCCATATACATTCTGAGATTAAGATGAAGATCTGGTGATGCTTTTACTTTCTTATCAGAACACATGTTCATGAATTCAAATTCTGAGTCAGAAAATTAATGGGCCTTCAGGGCTCTGGGGACCTATCTGAATCCATAGACAGGCTGAAACTTATCAAAACCAAAAACTATAGAATAATTTATCATTCAGATACTGAAAAACTGCCCCACATTTCCATTCCTACTTCTGTCACATGATTATGGTGGAAAGTAGGACTTGTTACTCAAATATAATATTTTTTTTTGTTTTTTTTTAAAGACCACACAATCAAGCTTTAAAGGCTCACTCAGTAATTTTTTTCACATTTAAAAAGTTTTACTTCTAAAAAAAAATGAATAGTCATTTTAAAATGTGTATAAAATCATTCTATAGCATTCCCTAGCTCTGGCTGCAGTCATTTTAGACCCTGTTTATAGCTGGTAATAAGACATGTTTTGGATGAGCCGACTGCAAATGGTCAGTGCTAAATATAGTTAGTTGTAAACAGGGTGAAAAATGTTTTGTGATTGGATCATACAGAGCTAGTCAAAAACCACATCACATTTGAGGTTTAAAACGCCATCCTGATGCATCCCGGATGGCAGCGAAGCACCACCTCTCACCTGTCAATCACCCACCAAACAAATGTCTAAACTTACATGCGAATTTAAAAGGAAATAACTGTCCAAGCGGAAAACTTAAAAAAGCGATTACATACCCAAGTATCACATCTCTTCCTCAGTGTGTCTGTCTGATTTGAACATAGAGGGTGACAAGATGACAACCACACACATCTGAAGCTGAACTAACACTAAAACAACCGATAATTTTGTTCGCACTTTCTTTGTCTTCATGACTTTTTTGCAGTTTATAGTTGTTCAGTAACACACTGATATAGTGACTGATGTATGTCCTCACGAAATCATACATGCTGTCCTCAAAATCCCAACAATGTAACGAAAGCATGAATGGATGTATGCCACAACAACAGCTGTGTTTACTTGACAACAGAAGTAACGCCCATATTTCTTGCTAAGCATCATGGGACATAGGAAAAAGGTGGATAAAAGCTGTTTTATTCTACATAGGGCAGGGGCGCCTCATGGGGGCAGCCATGTTAGCATCACATGACCAGCTGAAAACTACTCACTTAATCTCAGTAAGTGCCCTGTTATTGAACACTTTCATTCATGGATTAAATTAATCATGGTTTACTGTGCATAGTGAATTTCTACAATGGCATTGGTAACTAAAAAACTACTGTGTTTGAATGATGCAGCATCCAGGACACTAGGTGCCAATGTAAGTCAATGTAAGCCACTTCGACATACAAAAAATTACCTAGTGCACCTTTAATTAAGGGCATGATTCAAGATTTCTTAAAATGGATAGTTCAAGTTCAAGCGAAAATGAAAATTCTGTCATTTACTCACCCTCATGTTGTTTAAACTCATATGACTTTCTTCCATGGAACACAGGAGATGTTAGGCAGTATATTACAGTCTCATTCAACATTCACTTTCATTTCATCTTGTTCCATACAGTGAAAGTGAATAGTGGCTAAGAGTCTGCCTAACACATGCACATGAAATTGTTAATTAGTTTCTAATTCATTTGAAAGGAATTGTTCACCCAATTTAACTGAATTTAAAGTCGTTATTCTCATCATGAAATCATTGATACTCATGTATACAGAGCCCAAGGGCCCTATCTTAAGAGTGCTAATGCTAATCGCAGTGCTATGCCATAAGTCATTCATAAGTCAGTGGGCATGGCCATGAAGTTTTGGTATTTTCATGCAAGCATGCGCTAAGTCTAGGCGCAAGTAGGTTTGGTGAGATCGTATGTGCAATGCACAAATGGGCTGGATAAAGAGCAATTTAATTCTGAGGTTATCTCCAGTTATTATTCCATCATCTGCGTCCTATTATAGGGTGACCAGATTTCCCCATTTTCCGGGGACAGTCCTGGTTTTTGACAGTCTCCCAGTTTTTACTGGCAATTCAAAACAGTCCGCAAAGTGAAAATATATGGCAAGAAAGCCGCTATTGAAGCCTACCGGCAACAAGTTTTACCGCGTGCTGTTTTTTGTGACCAACAGAGGGGGCTGCTTGCTGTAGCAGCTTTAAGTCATTCGTCTTTCTTTACTGATTACTTGTTTGTGCCAGTTTTGCCATTAAGAACTGGGCCAGGGAGCAAACACAACTGAAAAGAATCATCATCATCAGCTTCGAGGTGAGGCACATACTAGTTATGTTATAAATTAGTTATATTGTTTTGTATTATATAAAATGTATGCATTTAAAATAAGAATACAACGTTAAAAATAAATGAAATGTATAATAAAGTATCTGCAAAGAACAACAATAAATGTAAGTCAGCACATTACAGCATAGATTACATTGTGTTTTGCTGGGAAAGAAGTGACTGAAAAGAAGCATCATAATGCATAAGAGTTGATCAAAATAAGAGGTATAATTAAGAAAAACAGGTCCATAAGATATCAGAATCAGAATGAGCTTTAATGCCAAGTGTGCTCACGTACACAAGGATTCTTTTTACTTTTTTTTTTTTTTTTTTTTTTTGGCCATAGGAGAAACAAGCCAGTGCACACAAAACATTACAGTGAGACACAGAATATAAAACAAGAGTGAATGGATGTATATAGGAAAATAGGACATATAACATAGAATGGTGTATGTACATGTGCAAGTGGTAATATATGTGCAAGGTAGGGGTACGTACAGTTATTGAATTAAATATGAGTGAATTTACATATGTACATGCCATATTAACATTATTGCACTATAGGAGTCCTGAAGATAAACCATGTGAGATAACTGATAGAAACGGTTAGGCGAAATAGTGTAATAATAATAATTTATTATTATTGTACAATATTGAATATCTTTGTGTCATGACTCCAAAGTGGAAAAAATGCCCAACAATATGAAGCATATTGTGGGGGTCAATCAGCCCTTCAGAAATGAATTTCAGGCCCTGATATAATACATAGTGTAAGTGTTTCATATGATTTCAGTTGTAATACTGAGGTAAATGGTAGTCAAGGGGGTCAATCAGCCCTTCAGAAATGAATTTCAGGCCCTGATATAATACATAGTGTAAGTGTTTCATATGATTTCAGTTGTAATACTGAGGTAAATGGTAGTCAAGTGAGCTCATTTCTTTTGAAATTCCTCTACCAGTTTGCCAGCAAGCAAGTATGCAGCCTACCGTCTTACTTTTAGGAAAGTGCCAGGTATAGGTGAAGGAAAAAAGGAGAAGGAATTTTAGAAGAGAGTAAGAGTGATGCAAAGAGTGTGAACAAGGGCAGGACCCCTGTGCTGTGGAGTCGGCTGCAATATTTCCTATATTCAATCATTGTTTATATGTTTGTTTAGTTCACTTTTATCAAGCCACAATGTCATCTACTGTATGCAGTGCAGAAAAGAATGAACTCATGTAACAGAAGACAATTAAAAATGATCAACTTTTCCTCTGTATCAGAATTTCATTGAGACATATTCAACAGAGTATGATATACCAAAGTTCATCACATTACTACATTCACCATGGTCAAAATAACATCCGGATTGTCCCCCTTCTTTAATTAATAGATAAGTAACATGTGAAATTTCAATGACATATTTACCACTGAACTAGAAATGTCCCATTTTTCATTTCAGAAATCTGGTCACCTTATCCTATTATATAGTTTATTCCATCAAGCACCAGTGAAATAAATCAAGACAGCACATTCATAAGAAATTGGTAGTGTAAATGACTGTATGCAATTAATTAGAACAATTAAAAATTACATTCTTTTGTGTATTAACTGTGTCCTTGATGATTGTCTGGCATATTTCTATGACAGTGACACACTCCTTTTATATGCATGGAAAATGTGATTCTCATTAGAATTTGGATGTAGGCTCTGTTAATTTTCAGAGAATGTAAGTATTATTAGTCATTTTCATCTACTGACACACAAATCATGGCTAGTATTAACAGTGATTGTATGAGCACACACTTCAAAAAATTTGAAAAATTAAATACATTTATTGAAACATGAAAAAATTAAGACAAACATATTTCTACATTTAAATTACACTTCAAACGAAATGAAAATATAATCAAAGTAATGAAGTGGTCAAAAAAAACATAGCCTACCAATTCCAAAATTTTACTCCAACTTCTTCCACCTGCCCGTTTTGCAGTGACTTAAAAATCACTCTATGACAACAGGTGGAAAAATACCTTTAGGCCTACAAATTAGACCATAAATAAAATTGTAAATTTAAACAATAATAATAATTGAAAAATAAAATATGACCTATAGATAACACAAATCTCATAATTTTTTGTTTCATATAAGACAGCTACAACTCTGATCGTCAGGGAAATAATTTGATGTTCCACTATATTTTCAGAGTTTGGACATGAACTTTATCACCACCTGCTGGTGGAATCTCCAAACTGCTAACGCAGGAACTGAGTTTACACTTTACGCTGAGTTATGACGTGGTTTTCAAACGTCTTAGCTCAACGACCTATTTCTCAGGAAAATTGTAAATTGCACTTTGCGCCACTTCATTAACATACAATACACCCAGAGTTTGTGCGCATACACCCACAATAGCGCAAAACACTCCCACGCATGGCCACTTGCGTTTTGCCCCGGCACGAAAATTGCACTCTCACGAAAACTGAATAAGTCGTTGCGCACTGTCGTTGCGCATTGCGCTGCGCTTTGCGCACTCACGAAAATAGAGCCCCAAGTCAGATATGGCAACTTATCATTAACATCTCAAGAACCTCAGTGGTTCTTGAGTCATGATGTCATGACGTTTGGTCAGAAGATGCGCAAGAACCAATGAGGTATTGACGTGTTGTCATATTTGATTTGACCTCTGCACACAAGTTGATCAATGATTTGATTTGACAGTGAATAATGATTTCAATTTTGTTCAGTGAATTAAGTGACTGTATGCCTACAGAAGATTCGAATATGACGGACGAGTCACCTGGACTACTGACGCTTTGGAGTGTTTTTTAAGCTTTAAAGTGAGTCATTATTAACTGTTACTTAATTGAAATCAGTGATTGTGACATTCTTTCAAATATATAGTGTATATATTTGAATGAAATGTATACACCATGGTCTGTTTGAATACTTGATTCTGTCATCCATAATGAGACATTGCGAGAGTTTTATTCCTCTGTTCAAACTACCTCCAGATGCGAATATAGTGTTAGAGTTTCACACTATAGTGTAGAGTCTCAGTGCCATGATTAACCGTGACATTACAAAACACTACATCATCAAGTTATGCAATACCGTCTTTAAATAAACTCTGAAGCACTACAGGAATAAAGAATGATTGTATGCAATTAATTAGAACAATTCAAAATTACATTCGTTTGTGCGAATGTGTATCAACCACATATTACTGTCATATTATACATATATATATATATATATATATTATAGTCCACCTTGAGATAAAAAGAAATGCACCTGCACTTTTCCTTAAAGGGTTAGTTCACCCAAAAACTAAAATTCTCTCATGATTTACTTACTTTTAAGCCATCCCAGATGTGTATGACTTTCCTTCTTCGGCAGAACTGAAGTGAAGATTTTTATAAGCAAATTTCAGCTCAGTTTGTCCATACAAATCATGTAAATGGGTGCCATCAGGCTGCTGGCTGTTTGATGGTCCATAAATCACATTTAGGCAGCATAAAAGTAATCCATACGACTCCAGTCAATCAATTAATGTCTTCTGTAGCAAACCGATAGGTTGGTGTAAGAAACAAATCACTAGAGTGCACTTGCAGCCTTTTGCGATTTAGTAATCGTGCATTTCATTCTTAATTCAGTCAGTCCTGCAGCCTTAATGGATATCACACCGATGTCTCAGAGGTCAAATTCTGCAGGTTTCAGAGTAGTTTTTTTTCTTTTCTTTTTTCGGATGGTCACATCTGTAACAAAAAAGATATGACATCCGCATAGCTGTTTATTCCTCATTTATGTCAAAATTACAAAGAACAAAAATTAAATATGACATCTTATGAGTTCTTCTGAGTGCCAGCCCTTCTACATTCTGTGGCTATCATTATTTTTGGATTGTGGATTTAAATTCACAGAGTTTAGGTCTCCAAAAAACTCTTGTCAATTTTTCCAATTATCCGTACAGCACTTTAATCAATTTAAATAAATATAACATTATCACACTATTTTATCTCTGATGAACGGGCAATACTCTAGATCTGATGACCCATAGATTAATTTAACCGTTATATTTATCCTTCCAGTCGAAATGTGCACAGCAAAAATCAATGACAGCTATAAATAATCAGTGCAGGCAATTTACCATGTTATAAGTGAGGTAATCCATGGCTAGTGGTGCATAAACAATTTTAATGCATGACTTAGAGGCAAAGAAATGACTTATTATGTATATATATCAAAATGTCCCTATTGACACGATATTAATGGAAACAGACCTATTAATGTATTACGTAAGTGTATGCAGATAGGATAAAGACATATGTAGGATCTATGTGATGTGTAAATACAGCCCAAAAAACCTGCTGCTATTACAGGCCATTAATATTAATCAAACAACAATATAGACCTTTTTTACGTGTCCCTGTGTCATCATATTCGACTCTGAGAGCTAGGTATCAGAACTTCTGCCTGCATTCAGTCAGTGGACGGTCGTCAGTTTTTGAACTACCTTAATTGAACTTGACAGTAAATAAATTTTAAACAGTTTATTTATTGTAGCTTGACACTGCACTTTACTACGTGTATCATCTTCATTTTAATGTACACAAGTATCTGATATGAAAAATAGCAACAGCAATTCTCAGGTAAAGTGAGGAAAAATGAGGAGCTGCACAATGTTCACGTTATTCTCCGTGTAATAAACGTAGCGAAATAAATTTAGAAAATAACTTTTTTTAAAGCCAGTTTATTTTTAACATGGTGTTTTTATTGATGATGCATTTACAGCATGTTCATTTCCCATTTGTATTTGAAATCTAATGCTATTGCTGGTTTATAGTATGTTAAAAGCGTACAATATGCAATAAAGAGAGAAGCAACTTGAAGTATTATGATTTATTACTAACAACCAAACTTTCGTTCTTTTTTTTTTTTTACATATGTAATTACTGATAATGCATTCATATTAGATAAGGACCCTCAAATCCAAACTCACTCCTGGGATGTATTTTGTTGTATTCATAGTCACTAGTGAACACTTACCCAAACATTCCACTTAAATTTGGAGGTATAACTCAACATTAAATACAGTGGTTCCCAAAAAAATTGGGGAGAGTGTGCAAAATTAGGAAGAAAACTCTGTGGTGAAAAGATTATTTTATTTCATCAATTTAAAGTTGATCTTTAAACATACACTGAAAAGTATATTAAAAGAAAGTTCACAAGTGTAATGTGGAGTCTGGTGAAGCGAAATGCGGATATAAGTGCTCTTTTAATAAAAGGCAAACTAAACACAAGAAACCAGAACACTCCAAGACAACAGCCTTACAAGGACGAGAACTGACAAATACAGAAAACATGAGAGCATTATATATACAAAGACAAACACGGTTAATAAGACTAGGAACAAGACACACCTTATACTAGACACCAGCCAAAGCTGAAATGACTGCATTACTGTGGAAAAGTTAGTTTTAGTTTCATGAATTGCTTTTGTAATCAACTTCAAAAATGTACATGAAAGCGCTTTTGCGACAACTGTTTTGTTGTGACATTGATTAATAAATATATCTTGTCTGATCTGTCATCACACATGGAGGGAGTTTGTAATGCCAAAATTGCCTAAATAAGAACATTTAAGTGCCTTTTTTATTTCACTCAGAAACTGACAAATAGCGAGTAAAACACACACACACACACACACACAAAATATATTAGTTATATCATTCTCATATTTTTATCTATAGTAAAGCCCTGTACACACATGCAGTGACTATCACATGAAGTTGCTAGTCGCTGTACTGTGAAGTTGCTTGGGGGTCTCTACTGCTATCGCTCTAGAGCACCGTTCAGACCAGGCCAGCCTCTTGATTAAGACAACACAATAGTGACCTTTTTCCTGCACCATAAAAATGTGATTGTTATGCTGTTCTCACATCAGTTCGGACAATTCCATCACAGGCACGGCAATCTTTGGATTTATTGCATTTTACCACAGTATGTTTCATTATACTTATAAACATTGAGTTGAGTTGCATTATACTATCATATTGATATTTTTACAGTCACTTGAAAAGAGAAAAACTTCATTTAATAGCAATTACACATATAATAACATTAGCGTAAGTGAACAGAGCTGTTTATAATGTCTCATTACACACTCATTTTGATGCTGTGAAATGTTTATTTACTATCGCTTTTACTATGACTTGGATCAATACATTAATTAATGTTCAGTTATTAGCTTTAATTTACCTTGGTGCAAATATAGGTGTCGTTGCTGATGTTATATGTTCATTTGGGAATGAGGGCTGACACATTTTAATCTATTACATGCTCTTCTCCAGATCTATTTAAAGATTATTGAAAAAAAGAAAGAAAAACACCTCTCTCTGGGTAACTCGTGTCACTATTACAAATTACCTGGCAACAACGTGTTTTAAATTTTTTTGATAATTTTGATCAAATCCAGCTTGAAAGTACTCAAACACACATTACTTCCATAGGTTCTCATTGGAAAATAGCAAACGTGTGTCAGAGTAATGGCGGCAGGGCAACAGTTCCAAGACAGGATTGGTCAAATATGCTTTTAAGGCGTGGCTTAGTGAAGGGTCAGTTATCTTGGTATATGCAGCACTTACAGTTGAGAAGAGCTATCTGACTTGCGATTCAACACAGTTCTTTTAAATCCAGCATTTTGAATGTGACATCGCCTCAGCTCCCGAGGGATTATGGGATCATTAAGTGTCCAGTCGATCCGCACTTCAGAATCTCACCAGAAATAGTAGGTCATCCAAGTACTTCTTACTGCTTCATGAATACTGTGGATTCAGACATACTACTCCATTAGCATACTGTTTTAGCATACTATATATTAGGGAAGTATGGATATTCAGATGCAGCAACTGTCAATATTTTAAGTAATATTTACTAGGGATGCATCAATCAATTGGCCTCCAATCTAGGTTGATGGATCTTTGTCTTAAATCTGTGATTGGCCGATCGTGCCTATGTAACTGGTCCTGCTTGACCCACTCTGAGTGGGATTCGAACCGGTGTCAGACAGCACGGGAGGCGGGTCTGCTAACAAGGAGGCTAAAGGCTATAACCTCTGGCAACGGTTGCTAGTGTGCCTCTTGAGACCAGGGGAGTGAGGTCTACACACACTGCACAGCTATCACTTACCAGTTGGCTCCTGTTACACCTTGGTTCAGGGCTAATCTTTTTTTGATCACAGCAGGCACAAAGTCACACATACACTGCTACCCTAATGAATGAGCACTTGCTCAGCCCTCAAAGCATGATCTTGAGGTAAAGCATGACCTACTCTGCCCTCGAAGTTGTTGGCAATTCTAAGCATTCACAAATTTACAATTTCAGTCATGCTGTAATTCAGATAAATATGCCGGTTTGTTATAAAAATGTGGATGAATTTCATGTGCATAAATATTACAGTGCCCATTTCAAGAGTTATTACAGTAATAATTCTGACTCACTACACAGTTAGACACAAAGAGCACAAAGATGCAAGTTGCTTCATAGCCAAATGTAAAAAAGCTGAAGAAACTAAAGTAATAGCGAGAATAACAATTCTGTCTCAGAAGCATCCAGATTGTATTCTAGAGGAAGAAAAAATAGAAATTGCTGATTTGCAGATTAAATTAGATGGTTTGGATAGGAAAAAAGCTGAAGGTGCCTTTTTTTTCAGTCAAGAAGAAAATGGCTTGAGGAAGGGGAGCAAAACTCATATTATTATTATTTTTATTTAGAAAGACGTAATTGTATTAATAACGCTATTAGTAAGTTAAACATTAATGGAGTTATAACTGATGATCAGACATTTATATCTAGATATTGTAGTGACTTTTATAAGAATATGTATACTTCCAAGTACTCTCAAGTGACAGCTGATGCCTTTTTTAATTAAATAAATAAATAAATAAATAAATAAAAAAAACTGAAAAGGAACTTTGTGATACACCTATTACAATTCTCGAGTTGATGGATGCAATTAATCGTCTTAAAAATTCCAAGTCACCAGATACTGATGGGTTAAAGGGATAATTCACCCAAAAATTAAAATTCTCTCATTATTTACTCACCCTCATGATATTCCAGGTAGAAAATAGAAAAATATCGTAGCTCAGTAGGTCCTTAAAATGCAAACTATATTCAGTTTTTGGTGCAATATCTCCTGAAGTTTGTATGCCTTTCAAACAGCAAACAAGAACTAATAATCAACAGTGGCCCCTGTTTAATATAATAAACTCAAATGTAGGTAAAATCTTTTTTTTTCCTTTCATTCTCAAAATAGGTCCATGAGAGCTTTGTTCCAAAGAGATGTTGTAACTCTGTCATATGTGTGTTAATACTGGAATCGTTTTTCAGACAATATAGTTTTGAAAAAAGGTTTGGCCTATACCTATTCAGTATCTAATTACAAATAAATTTAAGGAAGTTTAATTTAAACTCATACACAGGATCTACCCAGCGATACATTATTTTGTAACATTTAAAGATTCCATTGATGTAAGCTGTACCTTTTGTTATAGCTGCTCTGAAACTATGGTTCATTTGTTTTGGCACTGCCCATTTGTAAGGCCTTTTTGGCAAAATGTATGTGATTTTATTTTCAAGTATATTGATGATCAGTTTGTTTTATTGTGGAAACATATATTGTTTGGTTTCCTGGAGAATCATAAAAACAAAGGTAGTCATGTTTATATGATAAATCTTATTTTATTACTAGCAAACTTTAATATTCACAAATGTAAAATTTCCTGAAAAAAATACTGCTTTATAATTTTTTTTTTTTTTTAAATGAAATGGAACATTATATTGAGTCAGTACTATTTTCTGTGGAACATAAGGCAATCAAAACTTTGTAACCTCTTTCATATATTTATGTAGATTTGTATTAAGCTCTCCCTAGTGTATAAATATTGTATGACACTCATGGTGTTACAAGTTAACCTGATTATAATAAATGAAGAAACAAAAAAAGATACTGCAAATGTATTGCATGAAAACACAAATCGAGGGGTTACATAGATAACCAAGGTTCTATGAAAAATGTCAATACACCACCATATGGGTCAGCCTCGACAAGAGGATCAGCTTTCAGGAGACAGTATATCAAATTATTCATGCCTCCCACCTGCATGCAATCAACATCTATAAATACCGGTGTGATTCCGCCAGTGCATCTTATTTTGCTGACTGGTACCATGCAGCTCCACACTGTGTGGCGTGTTGACCTTATTCATAGGACTTTGGTTACCTGTGTAACCTCTCGTTCTATTTCATCTCAGTCAACACACCACCATATGGGTCAACAGTGTATCATATAAAGTCAGGTGGGGAATGTGGTGGGGCAATCAATGCAGGAGAACAGATTAGAGTTAACTTGATTACTTTATTGAAACAAACATGTTATTCAGTCCAACATAAGATCAACACTTGACTGCCACTGGCCTCTTGTGGATTTGTTTCCACAAGCCATGGCCACACTAAACTGAAGAGAACAGAAGTCCCTGGAACTGAGGATTAAAATATAAACAAAACTACCAGGTATTTATAACACCTTGAAGGGAACCAAGCTTGTTAGGGACCTATTAAACACGCCCCTGCCCGTAGGACAGAGGTGGCAACATAGGATGCCACATTCAGGCGATAAAACTGGGCGAACATCAATGAGGAAACCCAGCCAGCAGCTGCACAGATCTCCTCTAAATAAGTGCCCTAAAAAAGTGCACAGGTGGAGTGGGCTATAACCCCAGCGGGTGGAGACACACCGGCACTGTTATAGGCCAATTCAATTGCCCTGACCACCCAGCGGGCAAACTGTTGTTTAGACACAGCTTGACCAAGTGCTGACTCCCCATAGCAGACAAACAACTTATCCGTCTGCCTTATGGGATGGGTGCGAGCAATGTAACTCCTCAGGGCTTGGACTGGGCGAATGAAAGTGATACAGAATAAAAGGCCTGGATACAAAGGAACGTGGCAGAACCTTGGGCAAGAAAGCAGGGTTCGGCAGGAGCGAGATGGCACCGCCCTCCTCCCCAAGCCTTAAGCATGTTGGGTGTAAAGAGAGAGACTGCAACTCACTTACACGCCTCACTGATGCAATGGCGAGAAGGAAGGCTGTCTTAAAAGAGAGGAGCTCCAGACTTAAGCTAGAGATGGGCTCAAATGGAGGCTCTGTAATTGCCTGCAACACAATAAGCAAGTCCCATGAGAGGACAAGTCTTGAACGTGATGGGCACAACCTCCTGGCACCTTTCAGAAAATAGCTGACAATAGACTGATTGAAAGATTGAAAGGCCCTTAATTAAATCATGGTGGTCAGATATAGCCACCACATATCCCCTCAGAGTTGATTCCTTAAGGCCCCCTTCCAAAAAGAACTGAAGAAAAGACAACACTGAGGACATGTCACATGAAATTGTGTTGAGCTCCTTAGAATGGCTCCAGCGACTGAATCTTTCCCAACGACCAGTGTAGATTGTTATCATGGACGGGGCTCTAGCCGCCTGCAAAGTTTTTAGAACCTTTTGGCCTAGACTGTCTGGTCACTCCCGTCCAGCCACCAAATGTGCAACTTGTACAACCCCGGATTGGGGTGCCAGAGTTCCCCCAACCCTGGGACACTATGTCTCTCTTAACAACTGACTATCAACCGACAGCCTGAATGTCAATACAGTACAATACTGTACATTCTACATATATACTTTTTTCATATATATTTTAATTTTTATTGAATAATGTGTATCTATATAGTATCTATATAGTAAAAAACAAAAAAAACAAAAAAACAGCATATTGTATACTGTACAGTGTATGTTATTATTTGTATATTGTTGAGTGTAATTGTGTATAACAGATGTTTAAATTGTGTTGTGTTAATTTGATGTTTTAAGTTGTGTAATTATGTATAACAGATGTTTAAATTGTGTTGTGTTAATTTGATGTTTTAAGTTGAGTGTAATTATGTATAACAGATGTTTAAATTGTGTTGTGTTAATTTGATGTTTTAAGTCGAGTTTAATTATGTATAACAGATGTTTAAACTGTGTTGTGTTAATTTGATGTTATTGTAAATTGGTATATGTCTCATCACTGTCACGACTGCTATGTTGATCGGAACTGCACCCAAGAATATCACACACCATTGCACTTGTGTATATGGCTGTGTGACAATAAAGTGATTTGATTTGATTTGATTTGATTTGACAGCATGTCCTGCCTGATTGGAAGATGCCCTGGGGATCCTGTGAGCAACGCCACCAGATCTGGCATCCATGACTAGTGGGACCAGTCGGAGGCTATAAAAAAAATCTTGGCTGACAAATCTTGTATCTTGGTGAGCACCACTGGCAGAAGAGGAAAAGGTGGAAAGGATACAGAAGGCCCTGTGGCCACTCATGCACTAGAGCATCTACCCCCAGTGTCCCTTTGGGGCCCATCATTGAGTACCAGAGGGGGCAATGAGTGGTCCCCTGAGAGGCAAATAGGTCCACCTGAGCCCTCCCAAAGTTGGCCCAAATGGCCTGCATGATTTCTGTGTGCAGTCGCCACTTCATTGGCCTTGATCCTCCTATTGACAGAAGTTTGGCTGCCACACTGTCCACCCCTGGAAGATGTAAGGCCCTCAATGAGATACCTTGTGAGTGAGCTCATAGGAGCAGCTGCCGAGCCTTGCTGTGAAGAGATGGAGAGCTGACCATTCTCTTGTGGACTTACTTTGTTTCTTGCAAACCACTGCTGCAACGGCTGCATTTGGAGCAAACCCAGCAGCACTACCTGAGAGGCCACTGCCATCAGGCTGAAAAGCCTCTGGCCACACTTCACTGTTGTTTGAGATTTTCCCATGAGTTGGGACAATTGCTCTCTCAACACCAGATGCCTCTGAGGTGTAAGACAGGCACTCATGGTGGTTAAGTCCAGCACTAAGCCAAGATACATTACGTCATGCATGGGTTAAGACAACTTTACTCCTTGTTCAAAGCCAGGCCCAGCCATAGGAGGTTTAACACTACCTCTGTATAGCTCCTTGCCTGCTGCTTGATTGGGACACATATCAGCCAGTCGTCCAAGTAGTTGAAGACACAAATTCCCTGGCGAATGAGTAGAATGAGTGCCGCGTCCATGCACTTGGTAAAAGTATGAGGAGCTAGGGACAGACCAAAAGGGAGAACCTTGTACTCATACGCGTCATCCTGAAAGAAAAAATTTAGGTACTTCCTGTGACTTCTGTGAATAGGGATATGAAAATAGACATCGTGTAGGTCCAGTGTGGTGAATCAATTCCCCTGCCTTATGCCCTTGAAGAGGGTTGACAGGCACAGCATTCTGAAAGGTAAATGCTTGAGATAAACTTTGAACCTCTTCAGATTTACGATGGGACATAAGCCCCCATCCTTTTTTGGAATGAAAAAGTAGGTGGAACAAAACTCCTGCCCTATCGACTCTGAGGGCAGGAGTGTTACTGCTCCTTTTCTCAAAAGAACTGAGACCTCCTCTGAAAGGGACACACTCTCTGCATTGCCCTTTAGGACTGTAGGGGAAATACCCCGGTAACGTAGGGGCTTGGCCATGAACTGGAGCCTGCATTCTGACTCCAGGGTGCTGAGCACTGGGCACTGGGTACACTGGTGTCAGTAAGCCAGGTGTCGAGGTGTGAAGTGTGAAACTGGAGGCTGACAACTATCAGCGCCGGGACCGGTGCCCAGGTTGTTGCATGTATGCTGGCTTAGTAGGACGCTGCTGGTGAAAGGAGCGGTGGGCTTCCTGGTGTGAACCTGCTGAAGAACTCTGCATTGAAGCCTGCTGTGAACCTGCCCACACCTGGACAGACGGAGCTGAATGGCCCCATGCACCTGAAGGCCGCTTTGTTCGCACAATCTGCCACACCCAGTGTGTCAGCTCTCTCGTCCTGCGTGACTACTCTAGGGCTGCTTCTGATGGTGGGCCAAATACTTCTCCTGGCACAACTGGGGCAGCCAATATAGCCCCACAGTCCTGGTCTGACAAATTTGACTGTGCCAGCCAAACTTGATGGCGTGCTTGGACCACAGAAGCCATGGACTGGCCTAGAGCCTGGACATGAGCACTGGTCCCCCAGATCAGCATATCCACAACTCGCAGCATCTCTGGCACTTTGTTGCTGGGAGCAATGGAGAACAAATCCTGCAACAATCCTTGCAAATAAACTAGCAAGAGGAAATTTGTGCAGGAAAGCCTTGCAGCCAAAGCAGATGCCTGGTAAGCTTTACGCAGCTGAACATCCACAGCACTGCAGCACTTGTTTGGATGGGTCACATCTCTGCCTGCCCTTGCTGTTGCACCAGCCAACAGAGCGAACATTGGCCCCACCAAGGGAGCTGTAGAAAGGCTGCAGCCTTCTGCCCAATCCAAGTTGGCCAGCTGTGTCCTGGGTAATGCACTAGTGCTAGGTGCCTTCCAGGATGACTGCATCTCAGCCACAAAATCAGGAAGGATTGGTAACCCTTCTGATTTTCAGCACTGAGGGCCTCTATTAATCACTGATGAAGTAACAGAGGCTAATAATGGCAACTGAGCACACTCTGCTGCTCTAGAAATTATGGCCTTGCCTTATGGGTCTAGTGGAGCTGGATCTGAGGCCCAGGAGGTGTCTTCATCCAGCTCAGAATCTAAGGGGTCCTCTGGGTCCAACCTCAGAAAGCCATCCCCAACATCAAACACACCTGAAGCCGTTAAGGACAGATAATCTGGATGGAGACAAGGGCGTCTAGTTCACTGGTTCAGCCGAATTCAAGGCATTGGTTGGCAGATGTTGTGCCTGCACATACTATCATCCTTCTTTCCCACCACACACTCCGGCTGACGCATTGCTTGGCTGGGGGGGGGGCTGCCTGAAGTAGGGCTTCGGTCATCCTCTTCCTGCATCATCATTCCCTCCACTGGGTAGTGTGCCAGGAAAAATCTTGAGTAGCTTTCGACCTCATGGACGAAGGGGCTTTAAAACACAACAAAATTAGCACTGTTAACAAACAGTCAATACACCCTAAGCCAATTAGTAAAACTCCTGCTTCCGCATTGTACTTACTACACTGGCTTGGTTCAGAACAAAAAACTCTGATGCTGAAACTGTAACTTTCTCCTTCGCGAGAGAAGAGGTTCCACCAGCTCTCAACAATCACTTAAATTCTTTGAGAAACGCAAGTCTCGTTGCAGCTACCATCTTTCACGAGGCAAAAAAAAAAAAAAAAATGCGCCGTAGGGATCACACTGGTATTTCTATAGGTTGACTGCATGCAGTGGGGGGTGTGATTAATTTCATATACTGTCTCCTGACAGCTGATCCTCTTGCCGAGGCTGACCCATATGGTGGCGTGTTGACCGAGATTAAATAGAATTGAGTATACTTGATGTAACATGAGTTGCGATAGACAGTGTGTTTGGAGCAATAGAGACAATTTGAATGATTATGCGCACTCTCGGTTTCACTCCATTCAACACGAGCACTCTTGGTGTCAATCAAACATGCATGCTCTCAATCTCTCATCAGTCACTTATCCTAGCGCTATTTTGTGAGAACCCGATTTTAATCAGAGACATATGTTTGTCACAATCCCCCTATAACTGCAATAACAGTTTAACCTTCAATAACATTACCGCATCTTCACAAAGTTCCTTAATAATTAGCGATTTGCATTACAACAAAATGCCAAAGGTGGTAAACAAATCATAGATACTAATGATTTCTTATTAAAGTTTTTTGGGAGCTTGAAATAGATATATATCTCTTATTTTTGAATGAATCTCTTTGGTGTATACGGGTTGTCATATCAATTAAATTTAATAGTGACAACAGAACTATACCTAACTAATCATAAATGTTTTCAATTCAAAGTGTGATGAGACTAATTCAGCTGCTAAATCTGGCAGAATATAGAAAGATATTACAAAGTATTCACACTTGATTTTTGTTCAGCATGTTGTGTTTTTAGTAAAGATTGTGGACTGACTGAAAAATGTGTTAGGTAAACTAGTGCAACAATATGGTGCCCACATCTATGAATATCAAATCAATCAATAAAAGTTTATTTTTATAGCACACTTAAAAACAACAAATGTTGACCAAAGTGCTGTACAAAACTGACCAACATGTAATAAATAGTAAAATAAAATAAGAATAAAATAAAATAACACCATAAAATGATACTGCACAATATGTTACAATGACTCATAAGCAAGGGAGAATATATATGTAAAGTCTCATTTTGATATAAATGACATGGTTTCACGTTGAACCACGCCAACCAAAAACTGAAACACAGTATGAAGAAAACATGGCACAAAATTGTGTCTCATATTAATGAAACTTAAATGTGAAACTAAATATTAATGCAGCTATGTATAAACATCAAATACTGTATCAATTAGCTGGAATTTTAAGAGAAATAATAAAAGATACGAAGATGAATAAAATAATGTGAAAAGTAAATGAATCTGTGAATCTCAGACAAACATGCCAAGGTCACGACATTTCACACACACACACACACACACACACACACACACACACACACACACACACACACACACACATATATTGAAGAAACAAAACAAAGAAGCTGATTTGCCTTTAAAATTCTCATTATTCTATGGAGCCCAGAAATGTTTCCTTTTTTTCTTTTTATAATTCTCTGTAATTCATTAAGTTTCATTAAAGGGTTAGTGTCAGGACTCTGGGCTGATCGACTGTGCTCTGTGTGTTTGTATTCTTGTTTTTGTTTTGTGTTTGGGCACAGGTCTCTATTTATTATTATTACTAGCCATGTGCTCTCTCTACTCCTCCCTCTCGTTTGTACTTACCACACCCCCCTCATCACCGCTGAGTTAGAGTGTTTATGCTCACCTGCTGATGATTTTCCCTATGGCTATTTATACCCTCTGTTTGCTCTGTTTGTTGCCAGATTTTCTCTTGAAAACTATGGTTGCAGCTTAGGCTAAGTCTTTGTACAGTTTGCTGTTGCAAAACATTTTTTTCTTTTCCTTCTTACTGAGTTTGCAGATCTCGGTTTTTACAGTATTGGTACGTGTATTGCCCTGGCTCTTGGATCCATCCAGTTCTAACTGTTTTCTCTCCGTGTGTTGCCAGCCCAGTTTTGTACCTGCTCTGTATTCCCTCAGACCCCGTGGATCGGTCTGCGGGCTCTTTCTCCTCCCAGCACCTCTTCTCTCACAAGTTGGATTGTTAATGTCTCTGCACTCTCCTCCCTGGATGGTACCTCTCTTTGGCTAGTCCTCCAGTGGTTTCAACCCCACTACCAGTGTGTTTGTGTGCCTCACATATCCCTTCAAAATAGTGAGAACCTCCGTTCTCATCTGCCAGTTGTTTCTCTGTTGATGGAATAATAAAGACTCTGTTGTTGTCATCAGCTTTTGGGTCCTCTTCTCTCTCTACACTCCTGTGACAGTTCACCCAAAAATGAAAATTATCTCATCATTTACTGACCCTCATGCCATCCCAGATGTGTATGACTTTCTTTCATCTGCAGAACACAAATTAAGATTTTTAGAAGAATATTTCAGTTCTGTAGGTAAAATGCAAGTGAACAGTGACCAGGCTGTTCCAAAAAGCAGATCAAGTCAGCTTAAACATAATCCATCAAACTCCAGTCATTAAATCCATGTCTACTGAAGTGATCCAGTTGGATTTGGGTGAAAACAGACCAAAATGTAATTCCTTTTTCATTTACATTTATTCATTTAGCAGATGCTATTATCCAAAGCCACTTACAAAATGAGGAAGGGTACAACATAAGTGATTCATCTTAAGGAGACAGTAACACGAAAATTGTTGCATTGCAAAGTTTCAAATGCATCTGAAAAGTACAGAGATTAGAGTGCAACTGAGTGTATGGTTAAGTGCTCACGAAAAGTTTTTTGAAGACAGAGGGAGTCTACTTGTCGAATGGAGTTAGGAAGGTCATTCCACCACTGAGGTACAGTGAAGCCAAAAAGTCAGAGAAAGTGTTTTGGGGCCTCTATATGTTGGTACAAAAAGGTGCTGCTCATTTGCAGAGCACAGACTTCTGGTGGGCAAGTAGCTATGCAGCAATGATTGCAGGTAAGCTGGTGCAGACCCAGTGACTGTTCTGAGAAACAATGAGGGGTGTAACATGTGCTCTCTTGGGTTTGTTGAAGACCAAACGTGCTGCTGCATTCTGGATCATTTGCAGAGGCGTAATTGCACAAGCAGGAAGGCTGGCTAAAAGCCCATTACAGTAGTCTAGTCTAGATATGGCAAGCGACTGAACAAGGAGTTGTGTAGCATGTTCAGAGAGGAAGGGTCTTATCTTCCTGATGTTACAGAGTGCAAATCTACATAATTTGGCTGTTTTTGAGATGTGGTCTGTGAAATTAAGTTGGTTGTCAACAGTGTTGGGTGTAATTTGATTACAAAGTAATTGCTGTAATATAATACTTTTAGGCACAAAAAGTAGTGTAATGCATTACATTTTAAATTCTTGTAATCAGATTACAGTTACTGATTAACAATTAAATTAATTACTTTTAAGTACATTACTTGGGTTAGAAATCTCTCTAAAAATATTATTTTGAATAATACAATTAAAATGTGATTTCTTATGTTCATATGTACATCTGTTTGCGTTTCTGTGACAGCTAAAGGGTGTGCGACAATGAACTAGGAGAAAATAGACATTATTTAGAATTTTTTGAGCTGAATTTTTTTTTTGTGACAACTGTTTTGAAAAGTAACTTAAAAGTAAAGTAATTAGTCATTTAATTACTTTTTCAATTAAGTAATCAGTAAAGTAATCTGATTACACTTTTTAAAAGGAGTAGTTAGTAATTGATAGTGGATTACTTTTTTTTAGTAACTTGTCCAACACTGGTTATCGCTGGTTACCCCTAAATTTCTGACCGTTTTGGAAGATGTTATTGTAGATGAACCCATCTGAATGGTAATGTTGTGCTCAACAGCAGGGTTGGCTGGAAAGGAAGAGAAGATCGGTCTTTGCTTGGTTGAGTGAAGGTGGTGTTCCTTCATCCAGGCCGAGATGTCTGCCAGACAGGCCGAGGTCCGAGTAGTCAGACTGGAAAGACAAGTAGAGCTGTGTGTCATCGCTGTAGCAGTGGTAAGAAAACTCATGTGCTTGAATAATTGGTTTCAGTGATGTTGTGTATATTGGGAAGTGGGCCAAGCACTGATCCCTGAGGTAACCCAGTAAGTAGCTGATGTGACTTGGACACCTCACCTCTCCAGGCAAACTTGAAAGACCTACCTGAGAGATAATACTTGAACCATCCAAGCACAGTTCCTGTGATGCCCAGAGTATAGAGGGTGGACAGGAGGATCTGATGGTTGTCTGTGTCAAAGGCTGCAGATAGGTCCAGCAGAATAAGAACAGATGATCTGGAGCCAGCTCTCACCTGTCTCAGCGTTTTTTCACTGTACATCTTGACAGTAGTTTCCTTGATGATTGTGAGTTCAAGCTCAGTTACATTAACTTTAGCACCATCTAGCTCTCTGTGCATGCGTCAAGCACTAGGAAGTGTAATCAAGCTTGAAATCATGATCGTGCCTAGAGACTGCAATGGCAAGATGTACAGTGAAAAAAAAAGAGTTATATTTTGGTATGTTCTCACCCAAAACTGACTGGATCACTTCTGAACACATGGATTAAACCACTGGAGTCTTATGGATTACCTGTACGCCTCCTGTTTGGATCTTAAAAGGCCTGGCCACCATTCACTTGCAAATATTTTTCTAAAAAACTTTGTTTCTTCTGCTGAAAATAAATTAAGTCATAAACATCTGGGATGGCATGAGGGTGAGTAAATGATGAGAGTTTTCATTTTTGGGTGAACTATTCCTTTTATTATCTGTAATACAGTATTATTATCTGTAATACAGTATTTTAAACTATTTCAGTAAAAAACAAACAAAAACTAAACAAAAAAAAAAACAAAAAAAAATATATATATATATATATATATATATATATATATATATATATATATATATATATATATATATATATTATTTAGCATAAATGAAACAGTACAAATATGTTGCCAACCTGTATGTAAATACTTTCAATTCAATAACTGTTTTCATTACAGACATATAATTTGGGGGTAGGGTGTGCATAATTTGTTGTGTAAATAATGTCACAAAGTTAATGTTAAAAAAAAATAAAATAAAATAAAATAATAATAATCACAAAGGTCCTACAATTGATTTACTTTATAAAGAAAATATATCTACATTTGTTTTCTTTCGATTTTTGGGTGAAAAGTGAGCTGCACATGTTTTTGTGTGGATGTAGACAAATGTTAGATGAATATGAAAGTGAATATGAAAACAACATGCAAAAAAGCTGTAGCACAGTATGTCAATCAGATGAAACACAAAAACCTCTTTATAAGTACTCTGTGCATGTCAGAAATGCAAATTCTGTGTTGAGAACATGCATGAACATAACCCCCCCCCCCCCCCCACACACACACACACACACACGCTGCATCTAACTAGAACTTCTTATGCTGTTTTCCAGAGCTGGACACACTGAAACTCCAACCCTCATGCTGAAAAACAACATATACATATGTTCATCGATGTAACCATGTCAGAAGGCAAATTGTTGGATTTTGTCAAGGATATTCTAAACAACCTAGTTTTAATTGACCATCACTGTGGATCATTAATGTTTCGGATTTTTGGACTCTGAGAACTTGAGAAAATGTGCCATCTCGGATCTACAGCACACAGCCAGATGAACTCAACAAACAAGATGAATTATACAGGCTATTTGTAGAGTTTTAGGACTCTCAAATTCCAGTCAAATGATATGAAAATGAGTGCCAACGACATCTCTTGCAACATCAATACAACATCAATACAAGAATATCAGCATAAAATCTATGCAATCTTCTACACAGTCATTCTCGTTCCTGGGTTGATCTGCAACGTTCTTGCACTCTGGGTTTTCTACGCCTACGTGAAGGAGACAAAAAAAGCCGTAATATTCATGATCAATCTGGCCATAGCTGACCTGCTGCAGGTGTTGTCGTTACCTCTGCGCATTTACTACTATCTCAACGAGTCATGGCCTTTCGGTCAGGTCGCTTGCATGGTCTGTTTCTATTTGAAGTATGTCAATATGTACGCCAGCATCTTCTTCCTGGCGTGCATCAGTGTGAGACGCTGTCGACTCATTATCCACCCATTGCGCTGCGGTGCAACAAAAAGACGGCAGGATCGTAGCTGGTGCGTCGCTGGGTGGTTCGTCGTGTGTTTAGGATGCCTACCATTCCCGCTTCTAAGAAAAAACCCATCCACTCCTCTACATTGCTTCTCTGAACTACCAATGATGCAACTGAAGATGGTGTTAGGAGTGTCCCTAATGACGGTTGCAGAAATCATGGGTTTTCTTCTTCCATTGGCTGTGGTGATCATTTGCACGTGGTTGACCGCAGCAAGTCTACGTGAGAAAACCTGCATTCTACAAGACTCTGGGGAAAAACACAAGGCTCTCAAGATGGTATTGAGCTGTGCTGCTGTGTTCCTGGTCTGTTTTGTTCCCTATCACATCACTTTCCCTTTAGACTTTCTGGCCAAATCCAATTTTACTGTTAGTTGTGCTTTTAAGAGTGCTGTGCTTCATACGCATCCCATCACACTGTGTCTGGCAAGCTTGAACTGCTGTCTGGATCCAGTCATGTACTACTTCACCACTGATGAGTTCAAGCGCCGTCTGTCCAGGCCAGAGTTGCAGGAAAGTTTGCAGTTTCACCACAGGATATCTTGCTCCACACATGAGGCTGTGAGATCTGAGCCCGAAGAGTGAAGAACAGACCGAGCACACTGAAACACTGGGACAACAACTTCCTTATGTACATTGGGAATTAGAGGAACCTCTTTTCCTGAGAAATGTGAATGTTCAAGCTGCAGAATATTTAGGAAATTGAATTAACCTTGACAATGCACAAAAACTTTTACAGGTGTGTGAATACAAAGAGTGAATATGACAAGTAAATTTCTCTGCTCTGGAAGATCATGAAAATGGACAAAATATTTTCAATTACAAAATAGCAGTAAAACTATTGTCAGCGGTATATTTAAGGAAAAGGTGTAGTGAACACAAAAATATTCTACTGTAAGAAAAAATGTAGATATTAACTTTGCTTCATAAAGCCTTCATTTTCTATGACACACAAGTATTTGAATGAAAAGTGGGTCATTCCGAGTAATTTCACAATACAATAGCTGCGCGGGTCAATTTGTGCATCTCAGAAAAAAAAAACAAAAAAACATTAAAAATGTATATAAATAAACAAGTTGCTTCTGCCTGAATTCCGAGGACTGGACATTTTTTTTTTTTTTTTAAATACAAACTGTAAACATACAAACAGGAAATTTCATGAGAACACATCAGTATTTAAAGAAGATGACATCTGGTGGTGAGATGGTGGTATGACAGGCTCGGAATACACATACACTTGCTAATTATGACATTAAATACACTAATCATGCTGTTGCCCAGTGCCTCCTGTCCCACCCTAGGTGATCCCCCCAGCACCAGTGGTTACCAACTACCAACCTACCTACTAGTATCCCTAACAAACTGTGTGCTTACAGAGGTGAAGTAAACTGAAAAGAGTAAAAGAGAGAAAAGCAATAAGCTGGCAAGGGTAGTGGTACCTGACAGCGGATGGCACCGTCACCTTGAAACACAGGAAGCCCAAACCGTATTCCTTCTTGCGTCTTTCTTTGTTGGAATTAATTTATAAAAAAAAAAAAATAATAATAATAAATTAAAAAAAAAAAGTTAATCCACGGGGAAAAAAATGAAGGGTCTTTCAAAAGTGAAAGCTCTCACCACACAGGTGTGTGGCATAACTTCCTAGACAGTCCCACCTTCATACTAGCCAAGAAGGAAGCTGATAGGAGACACTATGGGCCTGTCATCTAACATACCAACACTATTGTGCAGAATTAAAGGTGCACTCAGTAATTTTTTTTTTTCTTTAAAAAAAATTAAATAAAAAATTTTACTCCTAGAGAAATGAATTGTTATTTTGAAATATATGTATAACATCATGACATGAACATTCATAATAAGCTGAAGACTCCAGTAATATCAGTGACCTTATAAAAGCTGTTTTATTCTTTAAGGAGACGGTTCCCTCATGGGAGCTGCCATGTTAGGATCACATGACCTGCCGAATACTACTCACCTAATCTCAGTAACCACTCTGTTATTGGACACTTTCACTCATGGATTAAATTAATTATGGCTGACTGTGAACAGTAAATTTCTAGAATGGCATCAGTAACTGAAAATATTGCATTTGAATAATGCTGCATCCACACAATTAGGTGTCAGTGTAAGTCCAATAGGACAAATTAAAACAATTACTGAGTGCATCTTTAATGTATGTAAGTGGACTGGACTAAAAACATCCCTAGACATTTTTACATAAACACAATTTTATCAAAATCGTATTAAATCAAAATGACCTTTTACAAAATTAACCTGCTGTTGCAGTACCATGCTACAGTGGTGGTAACATATGGCAATACCATAGTATGTACATGGGAGGCTACTACAAAGTAAGATAATGCCATGGTAATTTTTTTTGTACTTTTATGTGCTTTCATGTTTTTTGCTACAGTTTTGGTTGGAAAATGTCTTTACCTGCAGTTCGCAGGCTGCATACACACATGCACGTCTTCATCATTGGAAAATGATATGATGCAATTGTAGACTTTGGTTCAATCCATAAAGATGTCTTTGTTCTTCAGCCAGATCTTACTTACTTAATTAATTAATTTCAACTTTATTTGTCCCCAGAGGGCAATTGGTTTTGTGACAAGACATACATACAGAACAATAAAAATACCAAAATACAAGACAATAAAATACATAGGGTACTATACACAAGGAGGGGGATGTGGGGGACACAGCAGTGGGCCAAAGTTTATTTAATATATATATAAAATAAAAATCTTAAGATTTTAAAAATAAGATCTTAAGAAGGAATTTATGGCCAGACCTTAATGTTAATTAAATACCCCTGACTATTTTAATGTAAATAAAGGCATACTATTTACAGTTTTGATTTCCATGTTTACATGTCAGTTACAATGAAAGTGTTAGGTAAGGTAATAACGGAAAAAAATTTGACTTCCATTGAGTTTTTTTTCTAGATAATAAGGACCATGCAAGAGAGTGGTTGAAGAGCCCTGCCGTACAGTATAAACACCCAAATGTATTTATTTTTTAAATAAACATATGTTGTTGAAAAAAATCTCTCAGAGTATCATTTATTCAGTAAAATATTGATTTCAATATCATTTAAGACTAACAAAGAGAGTATCCTGCACTTTTTATTCCACTTCAAGCACTGTGATTTTCTATAAAGCATTCATGCCTTAAGTCTTTCATTTGAAGACATAAGGCATGACCTTCTGTAAAGCTCTTTTGACATAATTGTGAATTATCTATTGTGAAAAGCGCTATACAAATAAAAATGACTTGACAAGAGAATCACCACAAGGCATCTGATTCTTGTGAGGTCAGTGTAAGACCTAAAGCCCAGTGCACAGCAATAAGTGTTTTTATATCCTTTATGATTGTTAATTGTTTTTCAGATTGTAAAATAAGATCCCAGTAAAATCATCAACTGTCACTTATTTCAGACTGTTCGATATACATCTCAGCAAAGACTTTGGACATGATGATTGGCAGTGTTGGCTGGACATCACCATTCTGCATCTGTTCTGACATCCTCATTTACATGTGAAATTCAATGACACCACACAAGCCCAAGTACGTTATTTTGCAAGTGTTGGAGCTGCTCACGCCTAACCCTAATAACCAGTCCTTCTAGTATTTTCAACCAATCTCCGCATTATTTGCAGTAGATTGCAATTTTATTTAATTTATGTAATTTTTCCACATAAACTGTGAATCTGAGGTATTCCCATTGCTTTGCTCATGTTTGACAGCGGCAAAACAAGTGCTTGAAAAGCTTGAAGCGGTCGCAACATATTCAGCTACACAGCTGCCATTCTATCATCGCCAAAGTAACAAAGTAAGCCTCTCCTCCTTGACTTCTCCTATGAGTCACGCATGTCATTAACCTTGCATGTAAGAACATTTGCCATTACATGAATGTTCAATTAAAGTGAAACTGGAACATTTTGCATTCACTATTAAAATCCTTAAACTTTCGCTTGACCACTGACAGCACACATACGTCACAGCAGGCATTTACTGCTGAGAATGAGAAACTACTTCAAAAAAGTTCTCATCAAAAAATCCTCCACTTGCAGCAACGACAGCTTTGCAGATCCTTGGCATTCTAGCTGTCAGTTTGTCCAGATACTCAAGTGACATTTCACCCCATGCTTCCTGTAGCACTTGCCATAGGTGTGGCTGTCTTGTCAGGCACTTCTCACGCACCTTAAAGTCTAGCTAATCCAACAAATGCTCAATGGGATTAAGATCCATAACACTCTTTTCCAATTATCTGTTGTCTAATGTTTGTGTTTCTTTGCCAACTCTAACCTTTTCTTTTTGTTTTTCTGTTTCAAAAGTGGCTTTTTCGTTGCAATTCTTCCCATAAGGCCTGCACCCCTGAGTCTTCTCTTTACTGTTGTACATGAAACTGGTGTTGAGCGGGTAGAATTCAATGAAGCTGTAAGCTGAGGACATGTGAGACGTCTATTTCTCAAACTAGAGACTCTGATGTACTTATTCTCTTGTTTAGTTGTAAATCTGGGCCTTCCACATCTCTTTCTGTCCCTGTTAGAGTCCGTTGTCCTTTGTCTTTGAAGACTGTAGTGTACACCTTTGTATGAAATTTGGCAATTTCAAGCATTGTATAGCCTTCATTCCTCAACGCAATGATTGACTGACGAGTTTCTATAGAAAGCTGTTTCTTTTTTGCCATTTTTGACCTAATATTGACCTTAAGACATTTGGTCTATTACATACTGTGGCAACTCAAAAACAAACACAAAGGGGGCCTGGGTAGCTCAGCAAGTAAAAGACGCTGACTACCACACCTGGAGTCGCAAGTTCGAATCCAGGGCGTGCTGAGTGACTCCAGTCAGGCTTCCTAAGCAACCAGTTGGCCCATTTGCTACGGTGGGTAGAGTCATGTTGGGTTAATCTCCTTGTGGTAGCTATATTGTGGCTCTCGCTCTCGGTGGGGTGCATGGTGAGTTGTGCGTAGATGCCACGGAGAAAAGCGTGAAGCCTCCACATGCGCTAGGTCTCCACGGTAACGTGCTCAACAAGTCACATGATGAGATGTACGGATAGACGGTCTCAGACACGGAGGCAACTGAGATTCATCCTCTGCCACCCGGATTGAGGTGAGTCATTATGCCACCCACAGCATTGGGAATTGGGCATTCCAAATTGGGGAGAAAAGGGGAGAAAAAAAAAAAAAAGGAAAAATAAAACACACATAGACAATGTTAAGCTTCATTTAACGAACCAAATAGCTTTCAGCAGTGTTTTCTAGTACCGAATTAGCAATTTAGCATGATTACTCAATGATAAGATGTTGGAGTGATGGCTACTGTAAATGGGGCCTGTCTAGATTTGATCAAAAATGACTTTTTTCAAATAGTGATGGTGCTGTTTCTTTACATCAGTAATGTCCTGACTATACTTTTGTGATCAGTTGAATGCCAATTTGGTGAATTAAAGTACCAATTCCCTTCAGGAACAGCAAAATCTGTACATTGTTTTAAACTTTTGGCCACCTGTCTCTCTCTCTCTCTCTCTCTCTCTCTCTCTCTCTCTCTCTCTCTCTCTCTATATATATATATATATATATACTGTGTATATATGTATATAAATATATGTTATTTTTGTGATATTGTTTAAAAGTATTGTATTCATGTCTTTAGAAAAAAAAAAAAAAAATTCTGTATGACTCCCCCACAAAAGGAGATCTGGAACAGAATGCTAGCATCATTCAATTTTCACTTTTACTGCAACTTTTTTCCTTCAGTGAAATGTAACTGAGGCTAACGTTACATAAATCTCCTTTTGTGTTCCAATGAAGACAGAAAGTCATATAGGTTTGGAACAACCACAGCCTTCACATAGCCCAGAAACCACTCGTACCCAAGGTTAGGAGCAAAAAAACAAGCAGCTGAACTGAGGTATGATGAGTTGGTTTTAAAATACTTTATTTCTTCTTATTATTTGATTTTCAAATGAAAAAATAAACTAAATGAATACGAATTTAAATAATTAAGGACAAATGACTTTTATATTATATTTACTGTTATGACACTCACAACATCATAGGCCTTCAGTTCGCAACCGTACTGATCAATCTAGAATTCATGAATACGTTAAACTTAAAATGACACTGTGACGAGGAGGAGGGTGTGGGTGAGGGTGCACGGCCGGCGCTGAATCAGATGATCGGCGGGAGAGCAAGATAAAGGGGGGCCGGAGATGCCAGTTCGAAAGAGAGAGAGACGCATGCGGCCGCGTTGCATGTGTGTCTGTGTCCTTATGTTTTATGTTGTTTTAAATTCATTTATATCATTACATTTTACATTGACCTCCTTGCCCGTCCTTATACTGTTACAGACACGTACATGAAATCACAGACTCTCTGTGAAAAGTTTATCTGTATACATATGTAGGACCAGGGGAATAGGTTTGGTTTGAAAGTTGGTAGGAACATATTGCACGGATAATACTCAAAATGTTGGTATTAATAAAATGCGAGAAAGTCAGTCTGATAATGTAGGCAAAATATTATTACTAGCCTACCTCACAAAACATGTCTCATTTCATATTTCTCTCTCCCACCATACTAAATATGAACTTTTTTATTTTTTATTTCTAAAGAATAAACAAATCAAAAACTGTCCACCAGAGCTGCATGGTTAGGAGGAAAAATGTGATGTGCGTGAGTTACTGCCGTGCGCTCTCCGGTGATGTCACAGTCCTGTTATCTTGTCAGGTTGGGTTTTCGACGAGGACCCTGGCAACATCGTTCTCTGTTTGTTTTGTTCCAAGCATGCTGACGTTTTCTTACTCATGTATTTCAGGTGCCACTGGCATGCAGAATCAGCGTTTCCATGGGAACCCTGATTGTTTCCATGGAAACACTGATCATGCCGACTTTCAGCTGGCGAACGGCACCTGTTCTTTGTTTGTTAATGCCTATTTTAATTCCCTCATGTGTCATGTCCTTTGCTGTATTGTTAAATGTTGAATGATTAATGTTGTTCAGTGTTGATTGAGTGTTTGAGCACTGTTGTTTGATGTTGAGTACTAACCTCACTCTCTCTGCCTAGTTGGTCCTGTCTCGTGTATCTGTTGGTTTCCTGCATGTCAGGTGTGTGGTTGCCTTCCAGTTTTGCTGCATGTCAGCTGGTCTTCCACAGAGGATACCTTGTCTCTGCCCACATGTCGGGAGTATCATTGCCCTACCCTGCCGGGTGTTGTTCTGCACTTCACTAAGATTCACTGGAGGATTCCACGAATCTGAACTTATTATTTTGCCAATAAATCCTTTGAACTGTTCCTCTGCTATTGGGTCTGTTTGTCTTGCTAGCGCTTGTTACAGAACAATCCAGCCAAGTATGAACCCAGCAGAGGAATCCACTCTTCGCTCTGCACTCTCTCAGCAGGGAGCTTTTCTGGGAAGTCAGCAGGATCAAATCGCTGCTTCAAACCGGGCTCTGGAGATGATGGCTTTGCAGCTAGATCCTCTCCTTCTGGGAATTTGTGGGATATGTCCATCATTGAAAGGAGTGGATTACACCTCAATACAGGCAACTCTCCTACACTGGCCATCCCACCATCCCTGCCTTAGACTGCCAAGTCCCCAGCGGTCTGCTAACCCATACGATAGGGAGGAGAAGGAGAAGGGCACCTTCTTCTCAGCCACTGCCTGTGTCCACAGCCACAAAGGCTGTTCCCCTGTGGCCACAGCCAAGAAGGCCATTCCCCTGCTGCTGCCAGAGCCCACGGTCACTGAGGCCGTTCCTCTGCTGCTGCCAGCACCCACAGCCAAGAAGTCCATTCCCCTGCCGCTGACAATGCACACAGAGGCCGTTCCCCTGCTGCTGTCAGCGCCCACGGTCACTGAGGCTGTTCCCCTGCTGCTGCCAGCACCCACAGCCACGAAGGCCATTCCCCTGCCACTGACAATGCCAACAGCCAGGGAGGCCGTTCCCCGGCTGCTGTTAGCACACATGGTTACTGAGGCCGTTCCTCTGCCACAGCCAGTGGCCATGGCCATGGAGGCTGTTTCCCTGCCGCTACCAGAGTCCACGGCCATGGAGGCCATTTCCCAGCCACAGCCAGTGTACACGGCCATGAGGGCCATTCCCCTGCTGCTGCCAGCATCCATGGCCACGAGGGGTGTTCCCCTGCCGCTGACAATGTCCACGGCCATGAGGGGTGTTCCCCTGCCACTGCAAATGTCCACGGCTACGGAGGCCATTTCCCTGCCACTGTCAGCATCCATGGCCATGGAGGCCAATCCTCTGCCGCTGCCAGCGCCCACGCTTGCCATGGTCAATGAGCCAGCACCCATGCCTGCCACGGTCAAAGAGCCAGTTCCTGAAGCCTCCCAGGCTGCCAGACCCTGCCTCTACTCTGAGGCCTCCTCCCAGGCCTCAGGACCACGGCCCTTTACTTAAATTCCCTCCCTCGTTTCCCTCCCTTTCTGTTGTGTTTCCTGTTCTTTGTTAAGTGTTTGTTTTGTTTGTCTTGTTTTTTTGTTTCATGTTTTTGTTGTGATGCCGGGAGGGGTTCTGTCACAGTTTTTTCACCTTGTCAAGGTTGGGTTTCTGTCTGGCAGGACCGTGGTATTAATGTCGCCTGTCTGTCTCATGTTTCGTGTACATTCTTTGTGAGCACACTGGTCCGGTTGTTAGTGACCGTCGTGTGCAAGTTACCGCCATGTGCGAGTTACCGCCGTGCACTCTCCGGTGATGTCACGGTCCTGTCACCTTGTCAGGTCGGCCCCTGTCTGTCTTGTGTTTTGTGTTTGTTCTTTGTGTGAGTGCATGGGTCCGGTTGTTGGTTACCACCGTATGTTCAATGTTGCTCAGCGTTGACTGAGTGTTCGAGGACTGTTGTTTGATGTTGAGGACTAACCTCACACTCTCTGCCTAGTTGGTCCTCTCTTGTGTATCTGTTGGTTGCCCTTGTGTCGGGTGTGTGGTTGCCTTCCAGTTTTGCTGCATGTCAGCTGGTCTTCCAAGGAGGATACCTCGTCTCTGCCCGCGTGTCGGGAGTAACATTTCCCTACCCTGCTGGGCATTGTTTTGCACATCACTAAGCTTCTACGGAGGATTCCACAAATCTGAACTTATTACTTTGTCAATAAATCCTTTGAACTTTTCCTCTAATATTGGGTCTGTTTGTCTCGCTATCGCTCGTTACAAAAGTATTTAGATTTTTTAAGTAAAAAATACTGTTTTTATTTTGAAGTGACAAGGTAAAGTTAGACCTTTGTGGTAAGATTGTTTGGGGCATAAGTTTGTTTCTGGTGTCATTATTATTCAGTTTAACAATTATTAACTTATGGGGTTATTGTTAAATACATTCATGCATTAGATATACATTTCAAACATCTTCTCTATTTCTTAATTTTAAAATGTATTTCCCTTGATAATATGTTAGATGATGCATCATCATCCTGTACATGCTAAAAGTTTTTCTTCAGTATATATGTTACAATTTAAAAGTAATTGAATATTGTTCTTAAGGGGGCGTCTTACCCCATCTTACCCTACATATAAGTAGGCCTCCTAAACAAAGTAGGCTTTAGGCTTACAACAAAGGACTTAACACTCCTATGGTATTCGGTCATTTTTGACCTAAATACATTTTTACAATTTAACAAAAATGGTTTCATTTATCTGAGCAGTTCAAGACTTGGTGACTTTTCCTCCATTTGCCATCTGAACATACAAAATAAATAAACTGGGCTTGATTCAATGTCTAAGTGGTAGTAAAAAAAAAAAAAAAAAAAAAAAAAAAAAAAAAGTGACACCTTTGGTATTCGGGACCATTGAAAATGAATGGGAAAGACCAAAAAAACAGAGCAATTTTTTTAATCTGTCAAATACAATCAATAAATCAGCCACAATGCAAAAAAAAAAAAAAAAGACAGAAATTACGGGGTGAGACTCTAAAAAATCCTGTGTATGCCAAACTTACACAACCACTCACATACAAACACATTTACACACACAAACACATGAATGAACTTGTGAGACTTTAACACAACGCCTTTTTATTTATTTTTTTTATTTTATTTTTTTACATTTGTCAAATAAAACAAATAAATCAGCCAAAATTCTAAACACACAAACTCAGAAATGAAGGGTTTAGACGAGAAAACACTCACAATGCAGAACACACACACACACACACACACACACACACACACACACACACAACCAGGGCATCAATAAGTGGAGCTCTACATCCATCTTTTGGTCATTGTTGGCATTACAAGTCATCTGTTGTTTTCCAGCTGATGACAGCAATCTCACACACAAACACACACACACACACACACACACACACACACACACACACACACACACACACACACACACACACATACACATATTTACAAAATAAATTTTTACCATAGAAAGTTTGAAATTGCAATTGTTTTGAAAATATTTACTCTGGTTCTTCTGTTTTATACTCTAATTGTATTTTCAGAATTTTGCAGTTCATTTCTGTTTCTTGATGTTTATTTTCCTGACATTATTATGCATTTACTTTAAGTTACTACATTTTTATGTTTGGAATACATTATTGGTAGAAAAATGCATAATGACATAAACTGCAAAAACTGACATTTCAAATCAATTTTAAAATGCTAAACTTTGACAAATAATAGTATGATAATGTCTAAATATATATCCAAATGCATATCTTGTGATAAAATATAAAATTAGGTGACATCAAGCCATCAGACTACACAGTAGGTGGTTACAGCTATCTACTGTCTGTTACTTGCAAGACATGGTTTTCAAGTCGTGTCATTTATATTTTGTTCACCAGATGGCAGCAATCTGCCTCCAATCTGTCACATTCTCATATTTTCTTCATGTTTCAACTTATAGAAGTGTAGGTTCTGATTTGTTTTATTTATTGTTTTTCCCAAAAAACAATGCTAATTTGTTAATGAAAATTAATGGTAACATTTATAAATTGACATATAAGTATAAATAAGATCAAAATAGCATAAAATCACAAAATAAATAAATACATTTATTGTTCTTACTTTAGGGAAGAAAAAAAAAGAAAAGTTACACATCTAAAACTTCCGGTCAAAAATAACAGTGAATACCAAAGGGAGGTGCCATTTTTGAATACCATAGGAGGGTTAATAATTATGCTAAGGACCTTTAATAGTTGTTAAATGAAATGTTGTTAAAATGAAAATAAAAACATAGTATAAAGTTAAAGTATTTTATGTGTGGTAAAACCGCCCAAATGTTGGTCAGTACATTTCTGATATTCTGAAAGTTGATAAGTACATCATGTACTTATTATCCCTACCTAAAATTATGCATATAATATAAACATTTATTTACTGTTTCTTAATCAGTATTTCTGTTTGTTTTCCAGTAAAGATGTAGAAACATCCTTAAAATGAGATACATGTATATTTACTTGAGAAGCAAATGATTTAACATAATAAGTGTAGTTTCCAGAGAAATGTAACAAAATTTCAGGAGGTTTATGCTTAAAAGTAAATAATTAAATAATTTGCCAGTGGGGTAAGAAAAATTACCTTAATTCAAAAGGAAACTATGTTTATTTTCCTTACACCAATAATCCAGATACATCGACATTAGAACGAGGACATGAACAAATGTATGTGCATATGCACCTGCTGTGAATGTGACATAAGTATGTAACTTTGCATGCATTTATAAGTGAATAAGACCCCCTGTCAGCTTCTTGGGCCACTGGAGTGTTTTCTTCCTAGTCACGTTTATTAAAGTGCTTTCACTTTGTGGTTTTACTAATGTTCTATAAAGGTCTCATTACTTCCATAATAGCTTTTTTTGTAAACTTTTATAATGTAAAGAACTAACTCCCATATGTTAATTATTTTAAGCTAATTAAACAAACCTAGGGTTACGGGATATGTTTCGAGTTGTCAAAACCAAAGCAATCTAACCCAGTTTAAATGGTACCATGAAGCTTGATATAAACCTTCTCTGTCAACTCAGAGCACATGACTGTGCGACATTTGCAACAAACAGCTAATCACATGAAACGTGGCGTGTGTGTGTGTGAGAGAGAGAGAGAGAGAGAGAGAGATTCACTTCTCGTGAGAGAGTCGGTGCGATTTACAGAAGATCAAAAGAACATGAACATTATGAAGAATTGAAACAAATTTCCACAATAAATTGTTATAAAACATATAAAAACACATTACCACAGCATAAAGGATCACTATGAAATTATATAAAATTTCCACATCAAGAATATACAGGCTTATTAATTTTAAAAGCTTAAATTCTTTATTTAAAAAAAAAAAAAAAAAAAAAAAGACTTTTTAGAATATAAAATATTCTTTAGTGATTAAGCTTTTAATGTTTTAAAAATCAATCATTATTGACAGGCATGTAGAAATCCATATTTCTAGCTATTGTATAGAGTGATATGAGGAGCATACTGTATATTCATAGATATTTTATGACCAGAGATGGTAAATTATTAAAGTGAATTTAAATAAAACGTGAGACTGCTGAAAATTTACATCTTTTGAATTAATAAATGTAATTAAATAGGCTGATTTTGTGGATGTCTAAAATCCTTTCTTTGAAGTGCGCTTTAAGTTTGAGTGAGACATACGGGGGACTTCATTGCATCAGATGTCACTTTGCTAATTGATTCAGTATCTGTTTGCAAACTGTTATCATGGCGATGAACACCAGCAAAAGTCGACCCACATTCCTTATACAAAAAATCCAGGGTTGACTGAAACTAAACTTCTGCTTTTACTTTACTTCTTGAAGGTAAATAAACAACTCAAAAACATATGTATTGAGTTCCATTTAACCTAAAGACTACCGCACTAACTGTCTACTGTACATTCAACATCTTGTCATGTTAGATTTTTATGTTTCCAATGTTTAACAGGCTGATTGCGGTCAATAATAACTACCAGCTTGTAAATAAACAAAGCAGTTGATTTCTGTAGTGCATATGTCGAGTTCTTGCTATGCACAGATGGCGTAAAGCAGTCCTGAAACCCCATGTATAGGCTCATCTTACAGCTTGTTTGAACTCATATATCTCTCTGTTGGACTTTCAGAGAGGAAGGATTAACACAGTTACGGTGAAGTCACACAAAACTGCAAAACAACCTATTGGGTAAACTAAACAAAAAAGCTGTAAAACAATTCCTCTTTTCTCAACAAAATGGCTGCCAGGTAGATGCAGAAGCCTCTCCATTTACAGTAAAGGGACCCTAAAATAATCTACACTTTTTGATGCATGATTTAGTTTTCCATGAAGCTAATTAACAGCAGATTAAACCCTCTGCCACAATGGTTTAGTGTCTAGACTGAAAAATGCTCTGCATCTGTTAGTGTTTTTTTTGTATACTTCCATTTTCACCTGCCACAGTGGAGAAATTATGTACAGAACGAGTCATCTTCCATTGGCTCTAAGAAGGGGGAATTCTGGCTAAAAAATCTGTTTGTAAAGGTGTTTTTCTTTGTGATTATTGTAAATGTTATCGCCTGAAAGAAAGTCTGCAACAGTTACATGATCCTGAGGTGAAGCCAAATGGCTAATGGTAATCTAATTGACAAAACCTCCAGTATAAGAACAATCACCACTTGGATTTCATCTTGATTGCCTGGTCAAAACCCAAGTGTGATTTGGCCATCATTCTTCTACTCCGCTGGTTTTTCACTGTGAATTATGCTGCCTTCACGTGCTTTCGGAATTAACCTTCCTCCCACTACTGAATTCGTAATTAAGAGCATGCCTCGTTCAATTGCTTTGTTGTTGGAAACATGAAGGATGCCGGTTCATTCAAATTTCTTGAGGAACTCTTATTTTTGACACCGTAATAGATGCGAGCCAACTGGCTGATGATAATAGAATTTTGGTCAAATACATGCTATTTTCTCTGTGAATAAATTTACAAAAAGCATCAACTAGATTGAAAAGTTTGTGAACAAACTTTAGGTTGGCTTGAAAAAGCCTAGTCTGAAAGTTATAGACAGACAGACATATGATAGATATTGCTAGGCAGTTACCAAGGTGATATTCAAAAGGCCCCTTGCTACTCTGTGTCCAATGAACGAAACTGGAAGTCTCTACGATGATCTGGTGAAGAGATATGTGATTTGTTACTTGGTTGCTAGGGTAACCCCATGTGGTTGCTAGGCAGTTACCAAGGTGATGCTCAAAAGGCACCTTGATACCCTGAATCAAATGTACGAAATCGAAAGTCTCTACGATGTTCTGGTGCAGAGATATATGATTTAATACTTGGTTGCTATGGTAACACCATCTGGTTGCTAAACAGTTACCAAGGTGATACTGAAATGGATCCTTCCTACCCTGAGTCAAATGAAAGAAACTGGAAGTCTATACGATGCTCTGGTGCAGAGATATATGATTTGTTACTTGGTTGCTAGGCAGTTAACAAAGTGATACTCAAAAGGCTCATTGCTAGCCACAGTCAAATGAACTAAACCAGAAGTCTCTACGATGTTCTGGTGCAGATATATGTGATTTGTTACTTGGTTACTAGGGTAACCCCATCTGGTTGCTAGGCAGTTACCAAGGTGATACTAAAATGGCTCCTTGCTACCCTGAATCAAATAAAAGAAACTTGAAGTCTCTGCAATATTCTGGTGAAGACATATATTTTGTTACTTGGTTGCTAGTATAAACCTATTTGTTTGCTAGGCAGTTAGCAAGGTGTTATTCAAAAGGCCCCTTGCTACTCTGAGTCCAATGAACGAAACCTGAAGTCTCAAAGATGATCTGGTGAAGAGATATGTGATTTGATACTTGGTTACTAGAGTAACCCCATCTGGATGCTAGGCAGTTACCAAGGTGATACTGAATTAGCTCCTTGCTAACCTGAATCAAATGAAAGAAACTTGAATTCTCTGCAATATTCTGGTGCAGACATATATTTTGTTACTTGGTTGCTAGGGTAACCCTTTTAGGTTGATAGGCAGTTAGCAAGGTGATACTCAAAAGGCCGCTTGCTACACTGAGTCCAATGAACGAAACCGGAAGTCTCTATGATGATCTGGTGCAGAGATATATGATTTGATACTTGGTTGCTATGGTAACCCCATCTGGTTGCTAGGCAGTTACCAAGGTGATACTGAATTAGCTCCTTGCTAACCTAAATCAAATGAAAGAAACTTGAATTCTCTGCAATATTCTGGTGCAGACATATATTTTGTTACTTGGTTGCTAGGGTAACACTATATGGTTGTTAGGCAGTTAGCAAGGTGATACTCAAAAGGCCCCTTGCTACTCTGAGTCCAATGAACAAACCGGAAGTCTCTAAGATGATCTGGTGAAGAGATATGTGATTCGAAACTTGGTTGCTAGGGTAACCCCATCTGGATGCTAGGCAGTTACCAAGGTGATAATTATAAGGCTACTTGCTAGCCTGAATTAAATGAATGAAACCGGAAGTCTCTACGATGTTCTGGTGCAGAGATATATGATTTATTACTTGGTTGCTATGGTAACCCCATCTGGTTCCTAGGCAGTTACCAAGGTGATACTGAAATAGCTCCTTGCTACCCTGAATCAAATTAATGAAATTTGAAGTCTCTGCAATATTCTGCTGCAGACATATATTTTGTTACTTGGTTGCTAGGGTAACCTTATTTGGTTGCTAGGCAGTTAGCAAGGTGATACTCAAAAGGCCCCTTGCTACACTGAGTCCAATAAACAAAACTGGAAGTCTCTACGATGATCTGGTGAAGAGCTTTGTGATTTGATACTTGGTTGCTAGGGTAACCCCATCTGGATGCTAGGCAGTTAACAAGGTGATACTCAAAAGGCTACTTGCTAGCCTGATTTAAATGAACGAAACCGGAAGTCTCTGCGATGTTCTGGGGCAGAGATATAAGATTTGTTACTTGGTTGCTAGTGTAACCCCATCTGGTTGCTATGCAGTTACCAAGGTGATACTTAACATGGCTACTTGCCATCCTGAGTGAAATAAGTCAACCCAGAAGTCTCTATGATGTTCTGGTGCAGAGATATGTGATTTGTTACTTGGTTGCTAGGGTAAACCCATCTGGTTGTTAGGCAGTTACCAGGGTGATACTCAAAAGGCTCCTTGCTACCCTTAGTCAAATGAAAGAAACCCGAAGTCTCTATGATGTTCTGTTGCAGAAATATGTGATTTGTTACTTGGTTGCTAGGGTAACCCCATGTCGTTGCTAGGCAGTTATCAGAGTGATACTTAACAAGGCTCCTTGCTATCCTGAGTGAAACAAGTCAACCCAGAAGTCTCTACGATTTTCTGGTGCAGAGATATGTATTTTGTTACTTGGTTGCTAGGTTAACCCCATGTGGTTGCAAGGCAGTTACCAAGGTGATACTTAATGAGGCTCCTTGCTATCCTGAGTGAAATAAGTCAACCCGGAATTCTCTACGATTTTCTGGTGTAGAGATATGTATTTTGTTACTTGATTGCTAGGGTAAGCCCATATGATTGCTAGGCAGTTACCAAGGTGATACTTAACATGGCTCCTTGCTATCCTGAGTGAAATAATCAACCCAGATTATTGTGTGTACAAGGAATCCCTCAACTGACGTTGAGGGAGAGGTTGTGCTCCTGACACCAGTGTGTCAGAGTGTGCACCTCCTCTCTGTAGGCTGTTTCATCATTGTCAGTGATCAGACCTACAACCGTCGTGTCATCAGCAAACTTAATGATGGCATTGGAGCTATGTGTTGCCACACAGTCATGTGTGTACAAGGAATACAGTAGTGGGCTGAGAACACAGCCCTGTGGGGCTCCAGTGTTGAGGATCAGTGATGAGGAGATGTTGCTGCCTATTCTAACCACCTGGCGTCTGCTTGACAGGAAGTCCAGGATCCAGCTACACAGCGAGCTGTTTAAGCCCAGAGCCCGGAGTTTCTCATCTAGCTTGGAGGGCACTATGGTGTTGAATGCTGAGCTGTAGTATACAAACAGCATTCTCACATAAGTGTTCTTTTTTTCCAGGTGGGAGAGAGCAGTGTGTATTGTAGATGCAATGGCATCATCAGTGGAGCGGTTGTTGCGGTAAGCAAACTGCAGCGGGTCAAGATTGAGTGGCAAGACAGAGCAGATGTAATCTCTGATTAGTCTCTCAAAACATTTGCTGATGATGGGGGTCAGAGCAACAGGACGCCAGTCATTTAAACAAGTTATTTTTGATTGTTTTGGAACAGGCACAATGGTGGATGTTTTAAAGCATGTGGGGACTACAGACAAAGAGAGGGAAAGGTTGAAAATGTCCGTAAAAACACCAGCCAGCTGGTTCGCGCACGCTCTGATGACGCGGCCCGGAATGCCGTCTGGACCCGCGGCTTTGCGGATATTCACCTGTCGGAAGGATCGGGTTACATCCGCTACAGAGACGAAGAGTGAACTAACCTCTGTAGCTTCAGCCGCGAGAGCTCTCTCCGCGAGGGCGGTGTTATTTCCCTCGAAACGAGCATAAAAAGTATTTAGCTCATCCGGTAGAGAGGCAGCGGTGTTAATGGCGGAGTTTTTATTCCCTTTAAAGTCCGTGATGATGTTAATTCCCTGCCACATGCTTCTAGAGTTGGTGGTGTTAAACTGTCCTTCAATCTTGCTCCTGTACTGGCGTTTTGCGGTTCTGATAGTATTTCGGAGGGCATAACTTGCTTGTTTATGCTCCTCCGCGTTCCCGGAATTCAAAGCAGAGGTCCGCACATTAAGTGCCACGCGAACATCGCTATTGATCCACGGCTTCTGATTCGGATAGATTCGCACAGTTCTGGTCGGAATCACTTCCTCTACGCACGTTCTGATGAAACACATTACGCTATCAGCGTAAAGCTCGATGTCGTCATCAGAGGCTGACCGGAACATCTCCCAGTCCGTGTGATCAAAACAGTCCTGTAGCGTAGAGTCTGATTGGTCCGACCAGCACTGGATCGTTCTGAGGGTGGGTGCTTCCTGTTTGCAGAAGCAGAATGGAAGAGTGGTCCGATTTGCCAAATGGTGGGCAGAGGAGGGATTTGTAGCCATCCCGGAACGGAGAGTAGCAATGATCCAAAACCCGGTCCCCTCATGTGTTGAAACTAATGTGCTGGTGATATTTTGGTGCGACTGATTTTAAACTGGCTTTATTAAAGTCCCCGGTCACAATGAACGCGGCCTCAGGGTGCGCGGTTTCCTGCTCACTTATAATCCTGTACAGTTCCTTGAGAGCCCGGTCTGTGTCGGCTTGTGGCGGGATGTACACAGCTGTGATAATGACCGCTGTGAATTCCCTCGGTAGCCAGAATGGTCGACACAGAAGCATAAGAAATTCCAGATCAGGAGAACAGAAAGACTTGATGGAATGTACGTTCCTCTGATCACACCAGGATTTGTTGATCATAAAACATACACCACCTCCTCTAGTTTTACCTGAGAGGTCTTTTGCTCTGTCCGCTCGGTGCATGGAGAACCCCGCGGGTTCAATGGCTGAGTCTGGAAACTCCGCAGACATCCAAGTTTCTGTTAGGCAGATAATGCAGCAGTCCCTCGTCTCTCGTTGGAAAGAGATCCGCGCTTTCAGCTCGCAGAGCATTTTATCCAGAGACTGAACATTTGCCAGTAGAATAGTGGGTAGCGGGGGTCGATTTGCGCGGCGTCTTACTCTGATGAGAACGCCGGCTCTGTTTCCCCTTTTCCTCTTGCATTTCCGCGGCCGTGCTGCCCAGACAAAGGGCTCCGCTGGCGTGTTTGTAAACAGCGGGTCGGCATTGAGGAATGTGAAGTCCGGTTTTCGGTGTGAGATCGCTCAACCAGTGTCCAAAAGTGTTTGTCTGTCGTAGACAATGAGGCAGACAACATCCAAGACAAAAAACATAAGAATTGTAAACAAAACAAACAAAACATTGCTATGTTGTGTCGGAGCTCGCAACGCAGCAGCCATACTCGGCGCCACCTTGATTCCGCTAAATTATATAATAAATAATAAATCATAAATTATATTATTATTATATTATGTCTCTCTTAACAACTGACTATCAACCGACAGCCTGAATGTCAATACAGTACAATACTGTACATTCTATATATATATATATATATATATATATATATATATATATATATATATATATATACTTTTTTTATATATATATTTTAATTTTTAATTTTTATTGAATAATGTGTACCTATATAGTAAAAAAAAAAAAAAAAAAAAAACAGCGTATTGTATACTGTACAGTGTATGTTATTATTTGTATATTGTTGAGTGTAATTATGTGTATAACAGATGTTTAAATTGTGTTGTGTTAATTTGATGTTATTGTAAATTGGTATATGTCTCATCACTGTCACGACTGCTATGTTGATTGGAACTGCACCCAAGAATTTCACACACCATTGCACTTGTGTATATGGCTGTGTGACAATAAAGTGATTTGATTTGATTTTGATTTGAGAAGTCTCTATGACATTCTGATCCTGAGATAACCATCTTAGTTATTTTGCATGGAAGTCAATGATGTTTTGTTGCTAGGGTGCTCTAAATGGTTGCTAGGGTGTGGCTAAGTAGTTTCCATGATGATACTTGAAGACTGATTGCTCACCCAATTCAAACAAGCCAACTATTATGTCTGTAGGACATTCTTATCAGGAGATATCTATCTAAGCCATTTTGAATGGCAGTCAGTGGGTTTTGGTTGCTAGGGTGCACTAAATGACAGACAGACAGACAGATAGATAGATATGACAGAGAGAGGGAGGAAAACTGATAAACAGAAAGAAACAGATAGAGACATATATAAATACTGTATTCATATGGCAATACTGTAAAAACAGTCATTCAAATAAAGTTTGATTGAATTTTATAGAAATAAAGATTCAATAGTGTGGCCCTCAGCATATTAAGAGACAGACTGAAATAGAGATTTGTTGATGAGCAGCCTAAAGCATGTTAAAGCCTTCTGTTGGTGGCTCAGATTTGAATTTTGCAGTTTGAATAGTCGTGGCTCATCTGAACATTCCATCAATGTAAGTGAACGGGATTTTTCCGATTTTTGATCGTCCACTGTGGGAAAAAAGTAAGTCCGATCAGTTATAAAAGATATAGCACACTATATGGGATTAGTCTGAAGGTCTGTGCTGAGTTTGGTGCACGTAGCTTAAAATCTCTAGGAGGAGTTAGAGTCAGAAATTTTAGTCTCAGAAGAATAATAATAACTAGATTGAAAAGTTTGTGGACAAACTTTAGGTTGGCTTTGAAAAAGCCTAGCCTGAAAGTTTGAAGTAGTTGTAAAAGCTTTAAGTTTGAAGGTTTTAAGTTTGAAGTAGTTATAAGTTTAAGCAGTAGTTTTAAAAGTTCAAAGTTTAAAGATTATAAGACCATTCAGTGTATCAGACAGACAGACAGACAGACAGACAATGACCCTCAGATAGATAGATAGATAGATAGATAGATAGAGGGAGAATGACCCTCAGATAAACAGATAGATAGATAGATAGATAGATAGATAGATAGATAGATAGATAGATAGATAGATAGATAGATAGATAGAGAATGACCCTCAGATAAAGAGATAGTTGATAGATAGATAGATAGATAGATAGATAGAGAGAGAGAGAGAGAGAGAATGACCCTCAGATAAACAGACAGACAGACAGACAGACAGACAGACAGACAGATAGATAGATAGATAGATAGATAGATAGATAGAGAATGACCATCAGATAGATAGATTGATAGATAGATAGAGAGAGAGAGAGAATGACCCTCAGATAAACAGACAGACAGATAGATAGATAGATAGATAGATAGATAGAGGTCTTTTATACTTGGTTGTTAGGGTGAGCTAATTTGGTTGCTAGGCAGTTACCAGGGTGATACTCAAAAGGCTCCTTGCTACCTTGAGTCCAATGAACGAAACCAGAAGTTTTTACGTTGTTCTGGTGCAGAGATATGTGATTTGTTACTTGGTTGCTAGGGTAACCCCATCTGGTTTCTAGGCAGTTACCAGGGTGATACTTAACATGGCTACTTGCCATCCTGAGTGAAATAAGTCAACCCGGAAGTCTCTATGATGTTCTGGTGCAGAGATATGTGATTTGTTACTTGGTTGCTAGGGTAACCCCATCTGGTTGCAAGGCAGTTACCAAGGTGATACTTAACATGGCTACTTGCCATCCTGAGTGAAATAAGTCAACCCGGAAGTCTCTATGATGTTCTGGTGCAGAGATATGTGATTTGTTACTTGGTTGCTAGGGTAACCCCATCTGGTTGCAAGGCAGTTACCAAGGTGATACTTAACAAGGCTCCTTGCTATCCTGAGTGAAATAAGTCAACCCGGAATTCTCTACTATGTCCTGGTGGAGAGATAAGTGATTTGTTACTTGGTTGCTAGGGTAATCCCATGTCGTTGCTAGGCAGTTACCAGGGTGATACTTAACATGGCTACTTGCCATCCTGAGTGAAATAAGTCAACCCGGAAGTCTCTATGATGTTCTGGTGCAGAGATATGTGATTTGTTACTTGGTTGCTAGGGTAACCCCATCTGGTTGCAAGGCAGTTACCAAGGTGATACTTAACATGGCTCCTTGCTATCCTGAGTGAAATAAGTCAACCCGGAAATCTCTACGACATTCTGATCCTGAGATACCCATCTTAGTGATTTTGAATGGAAGTCAATGATGTTTTGTTGCTAGGGTATTCTAAATGGTTGCTAGGGCGTGGCTAAGTAGTTTACATGATTATACTTGAAGACTGATCGCTCACCCAATTCAAACATGCCAACTCTCATGTCTGTAGGACATTCTGATCAGGAGATATCCATCTAAGCCATTTTGAATGGCAGTCAATGGGTTTTGGTTGCTAGGATGCACTAAATGACAGACAGATAGATAGATAGATAGATAGATAGATAGATAGATAGATAGATAGATAGATATGACAGAGAGATGGAGGAAAACTGATAAATAGAAAGAAACAGACAGAGACAGAAATATTGTATCGATATGGCAATACTGTAAAAACAGTCATTCAAATAAAGTTTGATTGAATTTGATAGAAATAATGATTCAATAGAGTGGCCCTCAGCATATTAAGAGACAGACAGAAATAGAGATTTGATAGAAGAGCAGCCTAAAGCATGTTAAAGCCTTCTGTTGGTGGCTCAGATTTGAATTTTGACAGTTGGAGTTTGAATAGTCGTGGCTCATCTGAACATTCCATCAATGTAAGTGAATGGGATTTTTCCGATATTTGATCGTCTGTTGTGGGAAAACCTTAAGTCCGATCAGTTATAAAAGATATAGCACACTATTCGGGATTAGTCTGAAGGTCTGTGCCGAGTTTGGTGCATGTAGCTTAAAAGCTCTAGGAGGAGTTAGAGTCAGAAATTTTAGTCTCAGAAGAATAATAATAACTAGATTGAAAAATTTGTGGACAAACTTTAGGTTGGCTTGAGAAAGCCTAGCCTGAAAGTTTAAAGTAGTTGTAAAAGCTTGAAGTTTGAAGGTTTTAAGTTTGAAGTAGTTATGTTTAAGTAGTAGTTTTAAAAGTTCAGTGTTTAAAGATTATAAGACCATTCAGTCTATCAGATAGATAGATAGATAGATAGATAGACAGATAGATCATTTGGTTTCTATGCAGTTACCAAGGTGATACTCAAAAGGCTCCTTGCTACCCTGAGTCCAATGAAAGCTCTATGATGTCTCTATGATGTTCTGGTGCAGAAATATGTGATTTGTTACTTGGTTGCTAGGGTAACCCCATCTGGTTGCTAGGCAGTTTCCATGGTGATACTTAACATGGCTCCTTGCCATCCTGAGTGAAATATGTCAACCCGGAAGTCTCTACGATGTTCTGGTGCAGAGATATGTGATTTGTAACTTGGTTGCTAGGGTAACTCCATCTGGTTGCTAGGCAGTTACCAAGGTGACACTCAAAAGGCTTCTTGCTACCCTGAGTCCAATGAACGAAACCAGAATTCTCTATGGTGTTCTGGTGCAGAGATATGTGATATGTTACTTGGTTGCTAGGGTAACCCCATCTGGTTGCTAGGCAGTTACCAAGGTGATACTCAAAAGGCAGCTTGCTACCCTTATTAAAATGAAAGCAACCCCAAGTCTCTATGATGTTCTGGTGCAGAAATATGTTATTTGTTACTTGGTATCAAGGGTAACCCCATCTGGTTGCTAGGCAGTTACCAAGGTGATACTTAACATGGTTACTTGCCATCCTGAGTGAAATAAATCAACCCAGAAGTGTCTACAATATTCTGCTGCAGAGATATGTGATTTGTTACTTGGTTGCTAAGGTAACCCCATGTGGTTGCTAGGCAGTTACCAGAGTGATACTTAATGAGGCTCCTTGCTCTCCTGAGTGAAATAAGTCAACCCGGAAGTGTCTACGATATTCTGGTGCAGAGATATGTGTTTTGATACTTGGTTGCTAGGGTAAGCCCATGTCGTTGCTAAGCAGTTACCAAGGTGATACTTAATGAGGCTCCTTGCTATCCTGAGTGAAATAAGTCAACCCGGAAGTCTCTAAGATTTTCTGGTGCAGAGATATGTGTTTTGTTACTTGGTTGCTAGGGTAAGCCCATGTGGTTGCAAGGCAGTTACCATGGAGATAATTAACATGGCTCCTTGCTATCCTGAGTGAAATATGTCAACCCGGAAGTCTCTTCGACATTCTGATCCTGAGATTCCCATCTTAGTGATTTTAAATGGAAGTCAATGGTGTTTGGTGTCTTTTTCAAGCCAACATAATAATAATAATAATAATAATAATAATAATAATAAGCTTAAACAGTAGATCAGTACGTTGGCTTTGTCAAGCCAACATAATAATAAGCATGTGAGATTACAATATTGATGCTTTGCAAGCACCACTAATAATAAGTATGTGAGATTACAATAGTGATGCTTTGCAAGCACCACTAATAATAATAATAATAATAATAATAATAAGTATGTGAGATTATAATAGTGATGCTTTGCTCCGCGAGCACCACTAATAATAATAATAATAATAATAATAATAATAATAATAATAATAATAAGTATGTGAGATTATAATAGTGATGCTTTGCTCCGCAAGCACCACTAATAATAATAATAATGTCACGTTTATGTGTTTTGGTTCATGTTTTTCATGTCTTTTAATTTCAAGTTTAGTTCCTGTTCATGTCATGTGATTTCCTGTTCCCTCATGTGATTTTGTCATGTGTTTCCCCTATCCATGTGTCTTGTTTTCATTGGTTCTTTGTTTGATTACTTTGTTATTAGTCTTGTCTTTTCATTGGTTTAAGTTCATTTAGTCTTGTTATCTTGTTTATTAGTTTAGTCTTGTGATTGGTTGTCTTGTTTACTTGTTACCCATGTCCTTGTATTTATGCCTTCATGTTTGCCATTGTCTGGTGTGAGGTATTGTGTATGTAACATTGTTGGTTTGTTTAAGTCAAGCCATAGTCAAGCCATAGTCAAGCCATAGTCAAGCCATAGTCAAGCCATAGTCAAGCCATAGTCAAGCCATAGTCAAGCCATAGTCAAGCCATAGTCAAGCCATAGTCAAGCCATAGTCAAGCCAAGTTCATGTTCGCATTTTTAGTTAGGGTTTTTGAATTACACGGTTGAAAAATAAACTGCACTTGGGTTCATCTTCACACCATCGTCTCTTCATCTGCCTGTTGCCTACATAGTTACAAATAAGTATGTGAGATTATAATATTGATGCTTTGCTCTGCAAGCACCACTAATAATAGTAAGTTTAAATAGTATATCAGAAGGTTGGCTTTCCCAAACTTACGTAGTAGAACAGAATGCTGGCTTTTTCAAGCCAACATAATAATAATAATAAGCTTACTTAGTAGAACAGTATGTTGGCTTTTTCAAGCCAACATAATTAGTTCCTGATATACTTAAATGTGTATGATTGAAAAGGCAAGTGATTATATGGTAGCTGCATTTAGAAAAATTAATAAAACTATTATTCACTATTGAAACTGTGCTCTCAACTGCCATGTTGAATTTGTATGTCTTCTCCCATCAAAATTATGTCCGAGTTATGCGCAAACGCCGCTCCCTATACACATATTACGCAGTCTGCATAGGGCACCAACTCCTTAGAGGTCACCATCTTAATGGGGCACCAGAAATTCCACTGGTTGCCATTCCTCGCACTTATACGTTATGCAAGGACCAGATGGCAGTGGCAGGACGTAGACGATCACCTCGCACACAAAGCTTTGAAACTGTAGGCTCTAAATGCTCTGAAATATAGCTGCACAGTGAGTATTTAATGTACATTAATTGTCATTCTTTTCAGCACAAACATGGATCCTGCACCATATTCAGAAAAGTTTGCGCTACTACAGTGGAATTTTATGTAGAAGAAATGTTTCTAAGAAGCAGTAATTCATCAACTGATGAAGAAGAGCATTATAATGAGGCATATATCCAGATGTGCAGTCGAATGTACTTTCAGCCTTTTAAATTGTTGATTCAGGTATCTGGATTGCAGTGCTGGAGTGGTACTATACAGTTCCAGTAAAGTATGCCAGATCATAGTAGTCTGCTGCATCCTCTACAAGCACTGGGTTTGAGTCGACTATGAATCATGTCACTTCAGTTGCTCTTCTATATTGTCGCGTGGCCACAATGGGAGCAGAATTTATCTACTTCAGCTATAATTGATTTGATGTATTCATTATCTTTTATACCAGGGATTTTCAAAGTGTGGGGCGCTTCCCCAGGGAGGTGCTAGAGCATGTCAGGGGAGGCACGGAGAGCGGTAAATGTTTAGTTTGGAATAATGTACAGATTTTGCTGTTTCGGAAGGAAATTGGTACTTTAATTTACCAAAGTGGCATTCAACTGATCACAAAGTATAGTCAGGACATTACTGATGTAAAAAACAGCACCATCACTATTTGAAAAAAAGTCATTTTTTATCAAATCTAGACAGGCCCCATTTCCAGCAGCCATCACTCCAACACCTTATCCTTGAGTAATCATGCTAAATTTCTAATTTGGTACTAGAAAATCACTTGTGATTATATCAGACACAGTTGAAAGATATTTGGTTCGTTACATTAAGCTTAACATTGTCTTTGTGTTTGTTTTTGAGTTGCCACAGTATGCAATGACTGGCATGTCTTAAGGTCAGTATTAGGTCAAAAATGACAAAAAAGAAACAGCTTTCTCTAGAGACTCATCAGTCAATCATTGTTTTAAGGAATGAAGGCTATACAATGCTTGAAATTGCCAAAAAAAAAAAAAAAAAAACCTGAAGATTTCATACAAAGGTGTACACTACAGTCTTCAAAGACAAAGGACAACTGGCTCTAACAAGGACAGAAAGACATGTGGAAGGCCAGATGTATAACTAAACAAGAGGATAAGTACATCAGAGCCTCTAGTTTGAGAAATAGACGCCTCACATGTCCTCAGCTGACAGCTTCATTTAATTCTACCCACTCAACACCAGTTTCATGTACAACAGTAAAGAGAAGACTCAGGGGTGCAGGCCTTATGGGAAGAATTGCAAAGAAAAAAACACTTTTGAAACAGCAAAACAAAAAGAAAAGGTTAGAGTGGGCAAAGAAACACAGACATTGGACAACAGATAATTGGATAAGAGTGTTATGGATCTTAACACCATTAAGCATTTGTGGGATCAGCCAGACTGTAAGGTGCATGAGAAGTGCCCGACAAGACAGCCACATCTATGGCAAGTGCTACAGGAAATGTGGGGTGAAATGTCACCTGAGTATCTGGACAAACTGACTGTTAGAATGCCAAGGATCTGCAAAGCTGTCATTGCTGCACGTGGAGGATTTTTTGATGAGAACCCTTTGAAGTAGTTTAAGAAGTTCTGAACATTTATTTCAAATTGTAATATACATTTTTCACATTATTAATGTCCTGACCATACACTGTGATCAGTTGAATGCCACTTTGGTGAATTAAAGTACCAAATTCTTTCCATAAGAGCAAAAGCTGTACATTATTCCAAACTTTTGGCCACCAGTGTATATATACAGTACTGTGCAAAAGTCTTAGGCACATAAGATGTTTAACAAAAATATTTGTCTTAAGATGGTTATTTATATCTTTAGCTGTAGTGTGTCAATAGGTAATATACACATCACTATATATAATGCTAATACACCATCGTCATAGAATACACGCACAAACGCATTCAATAAAACCATATGTAAAGGCATATTGCTGATTATAACATTTTATTTAATTAAGTTATAATAATAAGGGTGTTTATTGTCATCAGTGTTTCATTCAGTGATCTTACAATACATCCTACATTAAAGTTTTGCACCTAAAGCACCCAATACTGACACAAACGTGGATGTTGTACATGTTTAAAGCATAAAAAGTGATTAAACTAGTCTTAATCAACTCACCCTTTTTCACAGAAACCATGATCCAGCTCATCACAACTTCAGATATAATCTGCGTGCACAATACTCAATAGTGAAATTTGTTTACATCTCTCGACTAAAATGTTTCACCCCCTCATTCAAGTCCTCGGTTCATGCATGCTCATCAGCTGCTCACTGATGTCCGAAAGAGACGATTCTCAGTTCAGTGTACTGGTGACATGCAAACTTCTGTGATCGACTCAATGTACTGCTGACGCAAGAGCTGCTGTCCTCGGATCAGTATACTACTGACTTGAGAACTTCTGCGAACGACTCAATGTACTGCTGATGCGAGAGCTGCTGTCTTTGGATCAGTGTACTGTTGACTCGAGAGCTGTAGACTGGCTCATCTTCATATGTTGATAAAACGGTAATACAGTCAAGTCATAAACATATTTCCAGTATGTTTTATTTGTTACACACTCTGTTGTTCAGCAAAATACACCTGATATATACATTTCGGCCCTTAATCACACACATGCTCAATGTCAACAGCTCATCGGTTCTCAGTATGTCGGACACCTCCTAAAGAGGCGATTCTCAGTTCAGTGTACTGTTGACTCGAGAACTGTTATGAGCGACTCATTGTACTGTTGACTCCAGAGCTGTTGCGACCCGAGTGTTCAGTCTGATTTGTGAACTAGTTGGAGCGGTTCATTGCAAAGAAGAGTTGGGAAAAGCAGATATCACTGGTTCACATATTACGCCCACACATCCGAGAGACAGGTTAAGATAGAGTAACTTGTGGATCAGTGTTGACTTGAGACCTGAACTGTTTCAAACGATTCAGTCCGATTTAGTGAACTAGTTCAACTCGTTCACTAAAAAGAACCGGTTCAAAAGAACGATTCTTTCACGAACTGGACATCACTACATTTTAGACTCCCAAACATTCCTTTTGCAAATAGTATAGAATAGAATAGAAGAACATGTAGCCCTGCAACAGATGGCATGGCCCCATAGAGACCCCCACTGAACATCAAGTCAGTCTGGGATTACATGAAGAGACAGAAGCTACTGAGACAGCCTAAATATATAGAAGAACTGTGGCGAATTCTCCAAGAAGCTTGGAACATCCTATCTGCCAACAACCAAGAAAAACTGTGTCCAGGTGTCCCTAGGAGAATTGGTGCTGTTTTGAAGGCAAAGTTGGTCACACCAAATATTGATTTAGCTTTTTCTATGTTTACTAGATTTTGGATGATGTTATTTGAAAAATGGCATTATTTTTGAAGAAATCCTCACTATGCAACATTTTTCACAAGTGCCTAAAACTTTTGCACAGTACTATATATATATATATATATATATATATATATATATATATATATATATATATATATATATAGAGAGAGAGAGAGAGAGAGAGAGAGAGAGAGAGAGAGAGAGAGAGAGAAAGAGTTTAACTATTATATTATATTTAAAACATTATTTAAACAGTTCTGAAAATAATAGGCAAAAAATATATATATTTATCAAGAACCTTTGTGAAGATTCTCTGATATCTGTCAAGCCCACGAATAAAGCAGACATGATGTATTAGTCTCTAATTACAATGGAGCGGTTTCTGAGACCACCAAATTCGAATCCATCAGTTTCAGAGGTCAAACCCAAAATATGATATGTTGAGCAGTATTTAAGTTTAGGATTTACATGGACAGGATTCGTTGATGCACCACGACCTTTATGTGTCATTTGTCAAGAGATTTTACAGGTGCATCTCAATAAATTAGAATGTCGTGGAAAAGTTCATTTATTTCAGTAATTCAACACAAATTGTGAAACTCGTGTATTATATAAATTCAATGCACACAGACTGAAGTAGTTTAAGTCTTTGGTTCTTTTAATTGTGATGATTTTGGCTCACATTTAACAAAAACCCACCAATTCACTATCTCAAAAAATTAGAATACATCATAAGACCAATAAAAAACAATTTTTTAGTGAATTGTTGGCCTTCTAAAAAGTATGTTCATTTACTGTATATGTACTCAATACTTGGTAGGGGCTCCTTTTGCTTTAATTACTGCCTCAATTCGGCGTGGCATGGAGGTGATCAGTTTGTGGCACTGCTGAGGTGGTATGGAAGCCCAGGTTTCTTTGACAGTGGCCTTCAGCTCATCTGCATTTTTTGGTCTCTTGTTTCTCATTTTCCTCTTGACAATACCCCCATAGATTCTCTATGGGGTTCAGGTCTGGTGAGTTTGCTGGCCAGTCAAGCACACCAACACCATGGTCATTTAACCAACTTTTGGTGCTTTTGGCAGTGTGGGCAGGTGCCAAATCCTGCTGGGAAATGAAATCAGCATCTTTAAAAAGCTGGTCAGCAGAAGGAAGCATGAAGTGCTCCAAAATTTCTTGGTAAACGGGTGCAGTGACTTTGGTTTTCAAAAAACACAATGGACCAACACCAGCAGATGACATTGCACCCCAAATCATCACAGACTGTGGAAACTTAACACTGGACTTCAAGCAACTTGGGCTATGAGCTTCTCCACCCTTCTTCCAGACTCTAGGACCTTGGTTTCCAAATGAAATACAAAACTTGCTCTCATCTGAAAAGAGGACTTTGGACCACTGGGCAACAGTCCAGTTCTTCTTCTCCTTAGCCCAGGTAAGACGCATCTGATGTTGTTTGTGGTTCAGGAGTGGCTTAACAAGAGGAATACGACAACTGTAGCCAAATTCCTTGACACGTCTGTGTGTGGTGGCTCTTGATGCCTTGACCCCAGCCTCAGTCCATTCCTTGTGAAGTTCACCCAAATTCTTGAATCGATTTTGCTTGACAATCCTCATAAGGCTGTGGTTCTCTCGGTTGGTTGTGCATCTTTTTCTTCCACACTTTTTCCTTCCACTTAACTTTCTGTTAACATGCTTGGATACAGCACTCTGTGAACAGCCAGCTTCTTTGGCAATGAATGTTTGTGGCTTACCCTCCTTGTGAAGGGTGTCAATGATTGTCTTCTGGACAACTGTCAGATCAGCAGTCTTCCCCATGATTATGTAGCTTAGTGAACCAAACTGAGAGACCATTTTGAAGGCTCAGGAAACATTTGCAGGAGTTGATTAGCTGATTGGCTTGTCACCATATTCTAATTTTTTGAGATAGTGAATTGGTGGGTTTTTGTTAAATGTGAGCCATAATCATCACAATTAAAAGAACCAAAGACTTAAACTACTTCAGTCTGTGTGCATTGAATTTATTTAATACACAAGTTTCACAATTTGAGTTTAATTACTGAAATAAATGAACTTTTCTACGACATTCTAATTTATTGAGATGCACCTGTAGCTAATGACAGCATGCAACCTGTTAAACTCTGCAGACACCTTGACACCAAGCATGCTGAGGTAGTGGGAAAACTTCCTGAGTTTTTCCAAAGAAACCTTCAAGCCTTTTAAGGTAAGAAAATTTGTCAGAGAATTTTTCAAATTAAATGTAAAGGCCACTGAAGCTTCATATCACATTGCGCTGCGTATTGCCAAGGCAGACAAAGCACATAACATTGGAAAGACATTGGTTCTGCTGGCAGCCAAAGATATAAGTTCCTTGATGCTAGGAGAGGCAGCGGCTTCTAAGCTTGATTCTGTTTCACTCTCTGGCAACACAGTGGGTTGGGCACATCTCTGATATGGCACAGGAGGTGAAGGAGCAAGTGTTAGACAGAATCAGGCACAGCCCATTTTTTGCACTCCAGATCGACAAATCCACTGATGCTTATTAAAGCCATGGTACAGTATAGTACAATATAGTGCAATACAGTATACAAGTATACAGTATGGTGCAATATAAAATGTATGTGCATGTAAAAAAAATAAATTCATATTTATACAAGCTACCAACACAAACCCATGTGTTCAATATGCATAATCACTATTTTTACATTTTATTTTTTCATATTTATACTACTACTTGTACAAACCCATTTGACATCATTTTCTTCGCACATTACTGTATAACAACTCTACATACATGTACTATTAATCTTATCCTGTAATTCTGTGTCTAGCTGTTATATTACAATTAATAATGGTACTTTTTTATGTGTTTTTGTGAAGACTACAAAGTGTTTTGATACTCTTTTGGTTGGAAAATGTCTTCACCTGACATCGAAGTGACCGACTTGAAAGGGAAACATCCTGGTTACTTTCGTAACCTCCATTCCCTGATGGAGGGAATGAGACGTTGTGTCGATGTAGTGACACTAGGGGTCACGCTTGGGAGCCCCAAACTCCTCTGATCTTTGAGAAAAGGCCAATGGGAATTGGCGAGTGGAATTTGCATGCCACTCCCCCGGACATACAGGTATAAAAGGAGCTGGCTCGAAACCACTCATTCAGGTTTTGTGCTGAGGAGTCGAGACAAGGTCCCAGCCATTTCAGCGGGTAGTTCAGTGTTGTGGCAAGAGGGACACAACGTCTCGTTCCCTCCATCAGGGAACGGAGGTTACGAAAGTAACCAGGACATTCCCTATCTGTCACTCACTCGATGTTGTGTCAATGTAGTGACACTAGGGGTCCCTATACAAAACGGCACAATAAGCTGAACTGTGTTATGTGGACTGGCAGTGCGAGATGGGCAGACCACTCTGTGCCTCGTAGCCAGTACACCAGGCCATCACGTAACCTCCCCAACGCTCCTATGAGTGTCGAACAGTTCCCTGCAACTCGGGGACAAGTCGACTGCCCAAAAAAATGGGAAAAGGCTAGCCCAGCAGTGGCCTCTTCTCTTTTTTCTCCCCAAAAAAGAGTGGAAATCGTTCACCGACTGGGGGTCATAAGTGTCCACATCGGGGGGGTGTCACTCCCAAGGGGAAGACACTGCGGAGACCACACCCTGCCCGGACGAAGTGCCCCATCTCAGGGGCACTTCAAAAAACCTCGCAAAGGTGTTGGGTGTTGCCCAGCCCACTGCTCTGCAGATGTCTGCTAAAGAGGTGCCATTGGGCAGGGCCCAGGAGGCCGCCACACTCCTAGTAGAGTGGGCTCGTAGTCCCAAGGGGGGGCGGCATGTCCTGGGTGTGATATGCCATCGCGATGGCATTAATGACCCAGTGGGCAATTCTCTGTTCAGAGACAGCGCTCCCTTTCCGCTGTCCGCCAAAGCAGACAAAGAGCTGCTAGGAGCTTCTAAAGCTCTGCGTGTGATCCAAATAGATGCATAAAGCATGCATGGGACACAGCTATGCCAAGGCTGGGTCTGCCTCCTCCTGGGGCAGTGCTTGCAGGTTCACCACCTGATCCCTAAACAGGGTTGTGGGAACCTTGGGCACATAGCCCGATCGGGGTCTTAGGATCACGTGAGAGTAGCCCGGACCAAAATCTTGGCACGTTTCGCTGACAGAGAACGCCTGCAGGTCCCCTACCATCTTGATGGAAGTGAACGCAGTCAGGAGGACAGTCTTCAAAGAGAGTGCCTTTAGCTCAACTGACTCCAGGGGCTTGAATGGAGCTCCCTGTAGGCCCCGAAGGACCACAGAGAGGTCCCACGAGGGGATGAGGCACGGTCTGGGGGGATTCAACCTCCTAGCGCCTCACAGTAACCTGATGATCAAGTTGTGCTTCCCCAAATACTTACCGTCTACTGCATCATGATGTGCCGATATAGAGGCTACATACACCTTCAAAGTGGAGGGGGACAGCCACCCCTCCAGCCTCTCCTGCAGGAAGGAAGCACTGATCTGGCTGCACATCTCTGGGGGCCTTCATGTTGGAAAGAACACCACTTAGCGAACAGACGCCACTTCAAGGCATATAGGCGTCTCGTAGAGGGAGCCCTGGCCTGAGTGATTGTGTCTACCACTGGTGGTAGGCACTTAGGTCTTCCATGTCCCTCCAAGGGCCAGACATGGAGGTTCCAGAGGTCTGGTTGCGGGTGCCAGATGGTGCCCCGTCCCTGAGAAAGAAGGTTCTTCCTCAGGGGAATTCACCAGGGAGGGGCTGTCACGAGGAGTGTTAGGTCCGAGAACCAAGTCTGGGTGGGCCAGTAGGGTGCTGCTAGGAACGACCTGGTCAGAGAATACAAGAGCGGGCAGTGGGAGGATTCCCAGGAAGCGAACAGGTCTATCTGTGCTTGAACGAATCGACTCCAAATCAGTTGGACCACATGGGGGTGGAGTCTCCACTCTCCCCTGAGCATGACCTGCCATGACAGCAGCTGTGCTGTTGAGGTTGCCCAGGATGTGAGTGGCTCACAACAACTTGAGCCACTGCTGACTCCAGAGGATTAGACGGCGGGCGAGTTGAGACATTTGATGAGAGCGCATGCTGCCTTGGTGGTTGATGTACGCTACCGTCACCGTGTTGTCCATCCGGACCAACACGTGCTTGCCTTGTATCTATGGCCAAAGCCTCCGCAGGGCAAGCAACTCTAGGCAGTTGATGTGCCAACGCAGTCACGGGCCAGTCCAAGGATGTTGCACACGGTGCCCCAGCCACACTTGGAGGCATCCGTCGCAACCACGACATGCCTGGAGACCTGCTCTAGGGGAACCCCTGCCCATAGAAATGCTAGGTCAGTCCAAGGGCTGAACAGACAGCAGCATACCGGCATGACAAGCATGTGGTGTGCCCCGTGGTGTCATGCCCATCTCGGACTCGAGTCTGAAGCCAGTGCTGAAGCAGTCTCATATGTATCAACCCAAGTGGCGTGACCACCGCTGAGGACGCCATATGCCCCAGGAGCCTCTGAAACAGTTTCAGTGCGACCACCGTTTTCCATCTGAATGCTCTCAGACAGTTCAGCACCGACTGCACACGCTCGCTCGTGAGGCGCACCATCATCGAGACTGAGTCTCCATGCTGAGAAAAGAGATGCTCTGAACTGGGGAGAGATTGCTTTTTTCCCAGTTGACCCAAAGCCCCAATTGGCTGAGGTGCCTGAGTACCAGGTCCCTGTGCGTACACAATCCCGCGAGTGAGCCAGAATCAGCCAGCTGTCGAGATAGTTGAGGGTGCGAATGCCTGCTTCCCTTAATGGGGCAAGGGGTGCCTCTGCGACTTTCGTGAAAGCACGAGGTGACAGGGACAGACCGAAGGGGAGGACTTTGTACTGGTATGCCCGGCCCTTGAAAGCAAACCGTAGGAAAGGACTGTGTCGAGGTAAAACCAAGATGTGGAAGTATGCATCCTTTAGGTCTACCGGCGCGAACCAATCTTGATGTCAGACACTCGCTAAAGTGCATTTTTGCATAAGCATCTTGAACGGGAGTCTGTGCAAGGCCCGGTTCAGAACTCACAGGTCCAAGATTGGCTGCAACCCACCGCCTTTTTTGGATATGATGAAGTAGGGGCTGTAAAACCTCTTCCTCACCTCGGCTGAAGGGACAGGCTCTATTACGTCTTTCCGTAGAAGGGACACAATCTCCGCGCGAAAGGTAGCGGCATTCTCGCCCTTCACTGAGGTGAAGCAGACACCTCTGAACCTGGGTGGGCACCTGGCGAACTGAACCGCATAGCCGAGTTGGACGGTCTGGGTTAGCCATCGTGATGGGTTGGAGAGCGCAAGCCACGTGTCCAAACTCCGGGCGAGGGGGACCAAGGGGACAGTCGCATCGGATGTACTGGTGGGTGGGGCCTCGCGGATGGGCGGAGCCTTAGGTGCCACGTTGAGGGGGCTTGAGCCCTGAACCCATAGCCGTGCTGAGTCTGGGGACATCGAAGCACTTACCTGGCTCCGGATACCCACCATAGGGCTGGTCAGGGTGTGGGGAGGAGGAAAATTGTCCCTGCAGTCCATCAGAACCGGCCTGGCATGGGCGTGTTTGTGCCACATACCTGCCATAAAGGAACGGTGGCCAGTGGTCGTGATAACGACGGCCGTGAGCACCGGATATGTGACCCAGGAAATGAGTAAACTGCTCTTTTTCTGAATGTGTAGGTGCCGCAGTCCTTCGGGCATGCGGTGAATCAAAGAAAAAGCAAAGGATTCTCCTCCCGGCCCTCCACCGGGGGATGGAGTGGTCTGTTTGCCATCTCTAGGCCTGCAGCAGGTCTCCACGTGCCTGGGTTGCCCGTCTCAGGGGCACTTCGAAGCCTTCCTTGGGTTCTTGGTGGCCGGCTGTGAGACGGGTGGCGTCTGCTTCCTGCAGGTGACTCCATGGCAGGGCCGGGCCATGGCGGGGCCGGTGTTGTTGCAGCAGGAGGACGCCCTTGGCAACGAGCAGACGGGGTGTGGGGTCTTGAACCACGCCAAGGCAGGATGTGCTGAATAGCCTCTGTCTGCCATGGCACAGGTGCAATGCAACCGCCTTATTCACCTGGGGAATTGCCGAGTACCCCCTGGCAGCCCCACCATCAAGGGAAGTGAGAGCAGAGGAGCTCAGAGACCGGGTCTGGGCAGTGAAAGGTGCCCGCCGTGACCTCGTGAGCTCCTCATGCACCTCTGGGAAGAAAGGGACCGGGGCAGGGCACGGCCGTGAGCAGCACTCCGGGCCCAGGAACCAATCGTCAAGCTGCGAGGGTTCGGGGGGGTGGAGGGTTCCACTCCAGCCCGATACAAGCAGCCATCTGGGAAAGCATGGCTACCCGAAGGTGGGAGCCCAGTCGAGTCCACAGCATCAGCCCGCTCTCCGATGCTGCAATCGAGAGCTCATTCACTTTGCGAGTGCCAAAACGAGATCACGAACTCGCCCTGAGACGAGCTGGCAGTCTCAGTCTCATCCCAGGAGCGTACTGGGGAATGGGAGGTCCGTGGGGAGTTACCCGGCGGAGTGGCTCCCATTGGGGTCCCCAAATCGCCCCCAGTGCTAACCAATGCGGCCTCAAACCCGTAGGTAGAAGGACCGAGGCAGGGAGCCGCTGGGGTGGCTTTTTCCTCTAAGGAAGGAAAAAACCGCGACCGCAACGTTACCATGGTCACGCTCTCATAGTGAGAACATGACCCATCCACGAACACTGTCTCAGCGTGGGCAGAGCCCAAGCATGTAAGCATAATTCCACTCGCCAATTCCCATTGGCCTTTTCTCAAAGATCAGAGGTGTTTGGGGCTCCCAAGGGCGACCTCTAGTGTCACTACATCGACACAACGTCGAGTGAGTGACAGATAGGGAATGGCCTTTATCAAGCCACTAAGGGCCTAAAGTTAAAATATGGTGACAGCCTTAGGATAGTAACTCTGTCCACGTCATTCAGGTGTATTTGTATGCAAATTCAAATATTTTTTGAATTGCACAAAAGTGAAAAAAGTGAACCTAGAGTGCTTTGCATTCACAAATTATAAGCAATTTGTGAGCAGGGACATGACTGTTTTTGCACCATTTATGACAATGCAAGCAGCATTAATCTGGAAATGGATGTGTACAGCTCATCAGCATTAAACTGCAAAGAGGGCTGATTCTGCGTGCCATATGGTAAGTCATTTAGATAGTAAAAATTAGTAGTTGTGCAAGCCCTAGTCCACACCAAAAGCACCAGCGTGAACTTGCATTCATTAACATGAAACATACAAGATGAAGAAATTTCCTGAGCAAAAAGGAGGATAAAAGTCTTAACGTCAATTCTCAGTTGATCACATTTAAGTACACTAGCTGCTTATGACTCTGATACTGCAGTGAGCGTGTTTAAATGCACTTTCTTACACTTATTATGCTAAATAAGCTGACAACGTGTGTGTGGTCATGTAAGCGCATTAAACAGCATTAAACAGCTTTCCTTTAGTGGTGTAAAGCCATAAATTGCATGAGCATAAACTGATCGACACTGCTAGATTTGAGCTAATTACCCCACTTTCACATTTCATCAAAACACCTTAATTACCCTAACAAAATTATCCATTCTGGCAAACTAGCCACAAAATTGCCACAAATTTGCCACTCATTATTTTCACATGCAAATGAGGACGCGCATACCTCTTTATGATTTGACGAGAATAACAAAAACAAAGATTTCTTGCTTTGTCAGATGTTTTAAATGAGCTGATTTTTTTGTGAGTAATCATCTTATTGGTGTGCATGTAAATGGGCTTAGTGACTCATGTGTGCTTTGTTGCCTAAGACTGTGAGCACATCTGTGTCTGTGTATTTCTGTATAATTGCTTTGGATATTTGATCATTTCATCCGTAAGGATCGCAGAGGTGGTCAGGAAATACTCAAGTTTCTGCACGCTGGAAAAAAATCAGTCTTGATTAAGCCACACGGCCACACATAATTTCATATACATCTGCCTTAGAGCTGCACACAAACAAATATTTACATCCAACACAATGCACAGCTCCGGTGTTGCCCACAAGTAAAAGTTTGGTGGAATCACAGGCCATCACAGCAGTGCTCAAAGTAGGCCAGATCTCACCAGTACAGATGGGATTCTGGTCTATTCTGTTCACAGAACCGTGAATTGTTTCTGCATACTCACAGCTCTAATACACCATTGGTATTCCCTCTATCCCTGCTTGACAAGACAGTCTGCCCTCTTGCTTTACTAGACAATGACTGTTAGTCTTAAGAGCCAAAGTTTTCACTATCATCATTAAATTTGTCCTATTTTGTAACTTAGTCTGGACAAGAACCATCCATGTGGGGAAGTATGAAGTGACCGTCTCACTGACATGTTAAACTACCAATCACACTTGCTTGATTTCATGTGGCTTTCGGGGGTGGGTAATAGATCATGCACCTAAAGTTGGAATTCAGCAAATGTAAATAGATACCTTGTTTACAAATATCTACCACAAACCAAATTCTTGAACATCTTTAAAAGATTAGATGCCATAAACAGAACCACTGTTCCCTCAATAGGGCTGAAACTAATGATTATTTTGATAATCGACTAATCTAATGATTATTAGAATGATTATTCGACTATTCGGGCGATTATTGCAATGATTAATCATTGGCTCTTAACCGACTATTCAGCTTTTGCCCCTTGTTAAAAGGTTGTATTAAACGTGCTTACTAACAATAAAGAGGACAAAATACCTCTAAATGACATTCATTGAATTAAAGGGAAAAAAATACTTTTTATTACGTTTAATTCAGTAAAAATTCACTGCAAAAACAACAACAACAACAAAAAAACATCAAGTGTTTTGTCTTGTTTTCCATTTACAAATATCTAAAATTACTTGAAACAAGTTGCATTTACTTGAGATATTTAGATTTGCTTTCAGAAAATACACTTATATTCAAGATATATTCTCTGAAAGCAAGTTGAAATATATTATTTGTTGCTTCTCAGGTAACTGTATGTTGTTTTAAGGATTTTTAGATATTTCAAAATATTTTAATATTTAATATTATATTCAACATTCTCAGATAAAACATTTTTCTTCTGCAGTATAGCTTCTAGAGTAAATGTATGTTGTTTTAAAGGAGATTTAGATATTTATATTGGAAAACGATCTAAAACAACAACAAAATCAAAAACATATTTTGTTGCAGTGTTTAATGGGTGAAGACTAACTACCCTTGCTCACCATTTTGTTCACTTCGTTCCATCCAGTGTTGCCAATTTAGCGACTTTGTCGATAGATTTAGCAACTTTTTGACCCCCTTAGCGAGTAAAATAGCCATCTAGAGAGTAGCGACAATTTTGTAGTCTGCTTTAGCAACATTCTTCCACATCTGTAGTATGTGGAAGAATTGTGCAAAATTATAGTACGTACAAAAAGTAATACACACTGATGGTTCAGCATCACACAACAGATACGTTCAAAAATAAGATATATTATATATTATCTCCAAAACAGCTCCACATGATGCATTATTAGGCATATAGATCCATGTTTAAAAATAAATAATAAAAAAAAACTTCCCCAACACTACACCGCTACCTACCCCTGGTTACTATTGCTACGAAAATTTTGGACTGTCATTGTTCAGTAATGCAGTTTAATTACAAAACAAAATAAATAAATTATAATAATAAATAATAATAATAATAATAAAAAATAGAAATCCCCCACTGTCTGAATGTTTGACAAGTTCAGTTAGTAGAAGTTAAATACTAATTGTTAAATCATTAGTTCAATAAAATAATAATAATAATAATAATAATAATAATAATAAATAAATAAATAAATATATGGTTCTACACATTTAAAGAATTGCCGTAGCTCTTATGCTAATTCATTTACATATGTAAATTTGACGTCTTACGTAATAAATGACATCATCACACGATTTAGCTACTTTTAGCAACATTTCAGCGAGCCTTTGGCAACTTCTTTTGAGAAATAGCTGGCAACTTTTAAACTTCTCCATCTTTAACTCTCTTCGTAATAGAGCTGCGTTTCACAGATTTTTTTCACAATAAGATACACAATAAGGTACTTATTTACATGACCCGCTTCCTTATTATTTAAAGATGCATTATATAATGCGGGGGTGTTTCCTTTAAAGACACTCGACATTCAAATTTTGCACTGCTTTATCTCACAACGAGAGTGCTTCTGTATTTACTTATTTTGTATTTTTGTATAATTTCCTCATACTATGCGATCTACATCACCTTAAGCTGTTTGGAAAGTCTGGAGTGTATCTGGACTGTGAGCTGTGTCTTCTTCCTCTCCTCCAAAAAAGGATACAAATTAATCTATTTTTTATTTTTTTTAGATTTAATGCGATAAATCTCAATTTTATGTGCTGAAATTTGCCTCTAAATACAGCTTTTTAGTGCATTCATTTTTAATGCATACAGTCCCTCCTTTAAGGAAAAAAACTAAACTCTCCAGTATTTTCATTTGCATTAAAGCTATGAACCAAGGTTAGTTAAGTTCATTTCATTAACTACTTTGAGTTGTTATAAACAGCCAACAACAGCGCCTGCTGCTGTTGTTTTGAATGAGTTTGACAACTAAGAAGAAATGTTCAAGGAACAAGTCATCACTTCCTTAAACTGACAAACAGTCCTTGAAATGGTCTGTAGCTTAATTATACCATGGTCCCTTTGAATACTTGATTCTGATTAGCTGGAATGCGTGCGTTAAAACCGTTTAATGCGTAGATAGTTCCAGTCAGTTTTAATAAACATTCTGTATTTATGCACCTAATCTGCTGTCCTCCATAATGATGTATTGCAAGAGTTTTAACCCTCTGTTCAAATAACCTCTGGACATGAATATAGAACATTTCAAGGACTATTTGTCGGTTTAAGAAAGTGACATCTTAGTCCCTTGAACATGTCCTGCAAGTTGTCAAACTCATTCTAAATAACAGCAGGAGGCGCTTTATTCATAGTGACTTTAACACAATTAACGTTACTAATGTTAACACGACTGTCATAAATCAAAGTTAACAATATCATCATTAAATTTGTCCCATTTTGTAACTTAGTCTGGACAAGAACCCTCCATCTGGGGAAGTATGAAGTGACCGTCTCACTGACATGTTAACTCTTGTGCACTGTTTGTTTGTGAGTCACACTTGTGATGTTTGCGGAACAAAAATTACCTGAACATGTGTAATATTTTCCTTTTATATATATATTTACATGTAATAACACTCATTTTACTAAAGTAAAAACATTAAAGTTGTGCATTTTGGGGGGATTTTATAATATTAAGACCTTATCTAGCTTTAAATTACTAAATAACACCATTAATTTTCATATAAAACAAGCACAATTTATGCTATCTTCACTTCAATAAAAACCTTCATTTCAGTAAATTGAAAGTGTCAAAACATCACAATTTGCCATGCATTAGGGGTCTCTGGTGACATCTGCTGGAATAAAAACAAAACAATTACATGAAATAACAACTATGGCCAGAAGATGACTTCGTCCTCCATGCATTGGCTGATTTCTATAAGCTCATGTTCTAACAAACTTAATTTCTAGATATTATCACAAGTTATGCATTGGATATATATACAGTTATATATACCCTGGCAGAAATTGTGAAATTTTTGTATTGATTTTGAAAATATGACTGATCATGCAAAAAAACGGTCTTTTATTTAAGGATAGTGATCATATGAAGCCATTTATTATCACATAGTTGTTTGGCTCCTTTTTAAATCATAATGGTAACAGAAATCACCCAAATGGCCCTGATCAAAAGTTGACATACCCTTGAATGTTTGGCCTTGTTACAGAAACACAAGGTGATACATACAGGTTTAAATGGCAATTAAAGATTAATTTCCCAGACCTGTGGCTTTTTAAATTGCAATTAGTGTTTGTGTATAAATAGTCAATGAGATTGTTAGCTCTCACGTGGATGCACTGAGCAGGCTACTGTTCAATCACTTCGGGGATCTTTTGGTACCAAGCCAAGGTCAGGTAGACCAAGAAAGATTTCAGCCACAACTGCCAGAAGAATTGTTCGGGATACAAAGAAAACCCCACAGGTAACCTCAGGAGAAATACAGGCTGCTCTGGAAAAAGACGGTGTGGTTGTTTCAAGGAGCACAATACGACGATACTTGAACAAAAATGAGCTGCATGGTCGAGTTGCCAGAAAGAAGCCAATGCCACAAAAAAGCCCAGTTACAATATGCCCAACAACACCTTGACATGCCTCACAGCTTCTGGCACACTGTAATTTGGAGTGACGAGACCAAAATAGAGCTTTATGGTCACAACCATAAGCGCTATGTTTGGAGAGGGGTCAACAAGTATTGTGCTCCTTGAAACTACCACACCGTCTTTTTCCAGAGCAGCCTGTATTTCTCCTGAGGTTACCTGTGGGTTTTTCTTTGTATCCCGAACAATTCTTCTGGCAGTTGTGGCTGAAATCTTTCTTGGTCTACCTGACCTTGGCTTGGTATCAAGAGATCCCCGAATTTTCCACTTCTTAATAAGTGATAGAACAGTACTGACTGGCATTTTCAAGGCTTTGGATATCTTTTTTATATCCTTTTACATCTTTTTCCATAACCTTGTTACGCTGGTCTTTTGACAGTTCTTTTCTGCTCCCCATGGCTCAGTATCTAGCCTGCTCAGTGCATCCACGTGAGAGCTAATAAACTCATTGACTATTTATAATTGCAATTTAAAAAGCCACAGGTGTGGGAAATTAAACTTTAATTGCCATTTAAACCTGTGTGTGTCACCTTGTGTGTCTGTAACAAGGCCAAACATTCAAGGGTATGTCAACTTTTGATCAGTGCCATTTGGGTGATTTTTGTTACCATTATGATTTAAAAAGAATCCAAACAACTATGTGATAATAAATGGCTTCATATGATCACTATCCTTAAATAAAAGTTTTTTTGCATGATCAGTCATATTTTCAAAATCAATGCAAGAATTTCACAATTTCTGCCAGGGTATGCAAACTTTTGAGCACAACTGTATATTTAGACATTATAAAACACTATTATTTGTCAAATTGTAGCATTTTTTCTAAACCACTTGTGTGTTAGATTTTGCAATGATGCTCCAATATGCTGTAAAACATGACAATGCTCCACAGTCAAATCTGGTTGTGTAACAAAGAAAAGACTTTGTTTTGTTACCTCTAATTTATTTCAAACATCAAAATTCTAGCATAAACTTTGTCACACAGGGGTCAGACTAAAATTTCGACCTGTGTGGTATGTTTGGTATATGAAGAGAGGTTTGTCTACACTTGTGAGGGCCAAATGTCCTCATTAGTAAAAAAAAAAAAAAAAAAAAAAAAAAATCCTTAAATGGGTCAGATGATGTTGATCTTCAAATCTAGTGATGTGCACATATTTATGTGATGGGGAATTGTGTGAAGGGATAGAGTTTGGAAATAGAAAATATTGTTAGCCTGATATTAAATCAGTGGAAGTCAATGAGAGATCACTATTATAGTCAAACAAACCTGTATGTATTTGTGTGTGTGTGTTTTCTGCATTGTGGATGTTTTAAAGTCGCACCCCTTCATTTATGTGTGGTTGTGTTCTGCATGGTATCTGATTTATTTAGTTTTATTTGACAATAATAAAATCTCTGAATTTTAGTATTTCCCTAAATTTAGTATTCATTTTCTATGGCAGGTCAAAAACATCACGTGTTACTTTTTTTTTTTTTTTTTAGACTTATCAAATCAAGTCCAGATTTTTTTGTATGTTCAGATAGCTAGTGGAGGAAAAGTCACCAAGTCTTGTAGCACTCAGATAATGGATACCATTTTTTATTAAAGAAAAAAAAAAAAATCAAAACAGGTCCGAAAAGACCTGAACAGGGCACAAGGGTTATACTACCAATCACACTTTGCATGATTTCATGTGGCTTTCAGGGGTGGGTAATAGATCATGCACCTAAAGTTATAACTCAGCAAATATTAATTACATGAACTCATTCTAAATAACAGCGGAAGGTGCTTCATTCATAGTGAATAACGCTGTCTGGATGCCTAAAACTAACAGGAACTAACATGTTTAGATCTCCGAAAGAGCAACCGCAAATGGACGCATGAACCGCTGCAATGAAGTGAGACAGCTGGACACATGCAGTAATAACAACTGTAGCACACTTCTTATCTCTGGTAGGTAAACAAAACATATGCCAACTAATTGTAATTCCAAGATGTAGAGCTCTAAAAGTGACCTGATCACTCCCATTATAATGAATGAAACTGTGAAAGTAATTTACCATTACATTTAGTCATTTAGCAGATGTTTTTTTTTATTTATTTTTTTTATCCAAAATGACTTACAAATGAGGAACATAAGAAATTTGTCACAAAAAAGTCCACAATATCTACAGTATAGAACTGTTAAGTTCTCAAAGGAGCTGGAGTAGTATGCACCTTTTTCCTGAGCGTGGAAGTGATGCACAATTCATGACGTTCAATTTCCGGTCTCCAGTGTTTTCACTTGCATGGGGATATGTTTTAAGGGGTAATGTGATGTTTAGAGTATTACTTATGTAAAAACTGTCAAAAAAGCATGTGGCTCCATAGTGCTGAAACTTTAGAGCCACGATGAACATCTTTGACAGTGCCTCACTTGAGTGGGTAGATGACATGAAGCGGTGGTCTGAGGTTAATCATGTTGATATCATTAACTACTTTGAGTTATGACACCTAATAATTACACTACAACTCAACTACAAGTTGAGCCTGAAATACATTTGTATTCCGAATAAAACTTAAATGGTTGTTGCTCTCTGTCTGGACCACTTGTTTTGGTAGTTTTTACATTACTTCTTTATTGAGACCAGAAACAGAAAACAGGCAATCAGAATCATAATGGCGCTGCCCAGTGGTTGCTCAGGAAAACTGTGGATAGAAGCTAGTGCAGAAGAAAGAGACAAGAAAAGTATTTTTATAATGGAAAAATAAATGAAATCCATACCTTGTCCGTCGGTCACACATACAGCTATATTGAATAGCATTATTGATTATAATTAGAGCTCTCAGTAAATCAATTTTTTTAATAGTGATTGATCTCATGATTTTTCATAGTTAATCGCGATTAATCTCAGATTTTAAAAGTGCTGAAATTTGACTCTATATGTAATTATTTCCTGTCAAAATGCATTTATTTCCTTCTTTGGAAAGAACAACACAATATAAAAAAACAATATGTAACAATAATGCTTTATGAACATTTTCTGTACTCCACAGTACAAAAGAGAGAAATTCACTAAAATAGTACAATTACAGTAACATTAAACATTTACCAAAGTCTAAGTGGGATGTTGACTGATTGATAGAACTATTCAGCCTTATTTAACCCTTCCATGGTCTTCATGATCAGTGTTGGGAATAACGCGTTACAAGTAACACATTTTACATAATCAGATTTCTTTTTTCGAGTAACGAGTAAAGTAACGCAATATTTTTCTATTTTAGACCATAATATCGGAGTTACTTTTTAAATAAAGTAATAAGTTGCTTTTGTAGACCTCTACTTTCCCTGTATTGCAAGAAATCAGGAGTAAAAGTGTGCAAACTTCAGGGAGGAGACGTAGTGCATGATGGGCACTGTAGTTCTATACAGTATGAGGCCAGAGACTATTTAGCAGAGACCAGTCTGTGGAGGGGGGGCGTGGCCAAGCACCGTGCTGTGGAGAGTGAAGTGGGGGAGATGAGTGGTGAATGATCACCCATGCTTAACACCTGTCTTGTGTTTCAGTAAGGAAAGGGCTTTTAAGGAGAGGAGACAGCAGCAGTAGAGAGAGAGAGAGCTGCTCGTGTGTTGGCTGTTGCCATTTCCTTATTGTGAAACTTTTATTCATATGTGAGATTTTCATTATCGCTGAAAGCGAACGAGTTTTGGTTTAAAATAAAAACCAAACTGTGTTGAAATCGCTGTCTCCCACTCCCTCATTCCCTAGAGCTAAGGATCGTGTTACAGAGTCACTTCTATTTAAATGAATGGGAGAAATTGGAACGCCCAACCGAGAAGCTCTAGCACCCAACAGTCAATGGATGTAGAAAGGAAGTCCCACCTTGCAGGTAAAAGAGCAAATCAACTTTTAGATACAGACATCGCCTATACAAGCCGGGAAAATTATATGTTTTAGCATAAAATGAGGTCAACATTTGGTTGAGTGAAATGTGATCGATTCATATGTTAATACACACTGCATTAAAAAAAAAAAATATTAAACGCGTTTAGGAAGAGGGATTATAAGACTAGTCTTCCACTGGCCATGACATGATACACAGGGTGAAATACTCCTCAATTCACTGACTTATGCAGCCGAACTGCTCCGTGTTATAGCTCCCCATAACTGGGATAATGGGATGAGAAAAGCTGACTCTGGATCAGTGGCTCCGAGCAACGTTCTACATCGATTGTGTATGCAGAGAAAATGTCTTAGTTTCTAAAAAGATTCTACATTTTTGTTTTATAATAAACAAGTAGTTTTTTTTGTGTGTGTGTGTGTTTTTATCCCCTTTTCTCCCCAATTTAGAATGCCCAATTCCCACTACTTAGTAGGTCCTCGTAGTGGCATGGTTACTCACCTCAATCCGGGTGGCGGAGGACAAGTCTTAGTTGCCTCCGCTTCTGAGACTGTCAATCTGCGCATCTTATCACATGGCTCGCTGTGCATGACACCGCGGAGACTCCGCACATGGAGGCTCATGCTATTCTCCGTGATCCACGCACAACTTACCACGTGCCCCACTGAGAGCGAGAACCACTAATCGCGACCTCGAGGAGGTTACCCCATGTGACTCTACCCTCCCTAGCAACCGGGCCAATTTGGTTGCTTAGGAGACCTGGCTGGAGTCATTCAGCACACCCTGGATTCGAGTCATTCAGCACACCAGGCCCCCAATAAACAAGTAGAATGATTCATGAAACAAATCGTTTTTATGACATTTTGCTAGCATTAAAAACAATTCCATTCAAGTTGTATCAACATGCGCCTTTGAAGTTGTAGGCAATCAACCAGTAGCATCTGTACGCACCATGGATCAACTCAAAACAAGCATGCACTGAGATGACTTAAGTGAAAAATATTATTTTATTGTCAGACACATTCCTTGAACATGTTAGGCTGGCATTCCCCATTGAATTTTATCCTGACTTTTGAAAAACATCTTAAGTTGACTCTGACATTGTCGATGGGCACAGCACATGATGATATATATGATGCAGGTTCAAGTGTTGGACTTTGCTGCTGTAGGTAAGACAGTGGTTATTCTTCATTATTCATATTGGCTGCATTGTTGATGGAAAAACAAAAGCATATTCATGTTATTGATTCTTTATTATAAATATGATGTGAAGACCTACTTTCTAAATATCTGTTTGTTTACTATGTTGTTTTGACATGAGTGTTGTACAGTAGCTAGCATGACCTGTAATGTCTGTTGTATGCAATGCATGGCTTATTTGTATGGAATGCATAGCACAGCGGAAAAGAAAGTGGCTGTGAAAAAAAGTAATGCAAAAATAATGCAAAAGTAACATAATGCTTTACTTTCCATAAAAATGAACTTTTTAATTAATTAAGTTACTTTTTTAAGGAGTAATGCAATATTACTTTTATTTTATTATTACTTTTAAAAATAATGTTACCCAACACTGTTCAAGATCAAGTCCCTACTTTGAACCTGCAGGGTCAAATTGACCCCTTTTTATCTTCAGTTTCATAAGCATGTAATAAAGGCTCTGCCCTATCTCTACTCTCTCTACTTTTGGTCTTAAATTGTTCCACTAGGTGGCAGATAATTGAGAACAAATATTTTTTTCTCTATGACCTTCTATCACAATATACAGATCAGAAAGGGAGGGGACAAACCAATGCAGCTGCAAAACTCTTGTAATAAAAAGCTTCAAAAGCTTGTAATAAAGGCTCTGTTTGCTCTATCTTGCAGTGGTCATGAAGTGCAAAACAAAACTACAAATCTAAAAACACAACAGAAAATCCAAAGACAAAATAACAATTCAGAAACACATCAACAAATCATAAAACACAACGGCAAATCCGAAAACAAAAGAGCAAATTGAAAACACAACACCAAATCCAGAAACAAAACAATAAGTTAGAAAACACAACAGCAAATCAGAAAACACAACTGCAATTCAGAAAACACTATGGCAAGACAGAAAACACAACAGTAATTCAGTTAAAATGGAAAGGGTAGGTACCATAGCTTCTTACCTGATTGGCTGTGTGGAGAATACCTAGTCCTTTATTCAGGATTGGTTCACTGATTATATCAAAATCCATGCCAAATGGTCACTGACTGAAGTGTTTTATGATTTGTTAATGTGTTTCTGAATTATTATTTTGTCTTTGGAGTTGCCATTGTGTTTTAAGATTTGTTGTTTTGTTTTTCAATTCATGGCCACTGTACTATCTCCCTACTCTTAATCTCATATCAGTCCATTAGATGGCAGCAAACAACAGAATTGTTTTTTTTTTTTTTTTTTTTTTTTTTTTGCTATCACCTTCTATCACAATATAGAGATCAGAAAGACAGGGGCTGCCCCAATGTGTTCTGTGACACTTCCCATAGACAGCCAGTCTTTTTTAGGAAGCCCCACCCTTTTCCATGTTTTGTGGAATATCTCAGCATCTAAATGGACTACAAAAGTGATATTGGTGCCATTTTAATCATTGTTTATTTAATTATATTGATGATTTAATTCATCATCTTCCAGGCCTCCTGGTCCTGTCCCTGCCCTGTTGCCACCTCCTAGGCCTCTCGATCCTACACCTGCCCTGTGGCCGCCTCCCAGGCCTCCTGATCCTGTCCCTGCCCTGTTGCCACTTCCCAGGCCTCCTGTCTCTGCTCTGTGGCCGCCTCCCAGGCCTCCGGATCCTGTCATTGCCCTGAGGCTGCTTCCCAGGCCTCCTGTCACTAATCTGTGGCTGCCTCCCAGGCCTCCGGACCCAGTCTCTGCCCTCATCTCAGCAACTACTCATTACAGAATTAACAAGTCAAGTCATGTTTATTTGTATAGCGCTTTTCACAACACATCGTTTCAAAGCAACTTTACAGAAAATCATGCTTTAACAGAAAATTAAACCGTAATATCTATAAAGTCTTAGAGTCATCATTGTGTAGTTTTATTAAAATTTGATTGTAAATTGTGTATACAAATAGTTAAGTAAATAATAATTGTATTTGCAACCCTAGTGAGCAAGCCAAAGGCGACTGTGGCAAGGAACACAAAACTCCATAAAATGTTGGCTAATGGAGAAAAATAACCTTGGGGGAAACCAGGCTCATTGTGGGTGACATTTCTCCTCTTGTTCAGAGCCCGCGAAGCTGATGAGCTCTCGAGTGCAGCATCGGAGAGCGGGCTCGTCCAGCCGGATGCAGAAGCCTCAGCTGGGCTCCCCCCCTCGGATGCGGTTGCCCAGTCACAGGCTGATGCAGAAATGATGGACATGCTTTCCTGGGCAGCCGCGAGCGTCGGGCTAGAGTGGAACCCTCCGCTCTCCCCTGAACCCTCGCGGCTCGATGATTGGTTCCTGGGCTCGCGGTGATGCTCAAAGCAGCCACGCCCCACTCCAGTCCCTTTCTTCCCGGAAGTGCATGAGGAGTTGACAAGATCACTTGATCCTGAGACCCCGACCGGGCTATGTGCCCAAGGTTCCCACGACCCCTTTTAGGGACCAGGTGGTGAACCTGCAAGCGCTGCCCCAGGAGGAGATGCTTTACGCATCTATTTGGATTGCACGCAGAGTTTTAGAGTCTCTGAGCAGCTCTTTGTCTGCTTTGGTGGACAGTGGAAAGGAAGCGCTGTCTCCAAGCAGAGGATCACCCACTGGCTCATTGACGCCATAACTATGGCATATCACTCCCAGGACGTGCCGCCCCCGGTAGGGCTACGGGCCCATTCTTCCAGGAGTGTAGCAGCCTCCTGGGCCTTGACCAGGGGCACCTCTCTAACAGACATTTGCAGAGCAGCAGGCTGGGCAACACCCAACACCTTTGCGAGGTTCTACAATCTCTGGGTGGAACCGGTTTCGTCCCGTGTAGTGGCACGCACAAGCAGGTAAGTCCGGGACAGCCGGCCAGGTGTATCGCTTGCGCATAGTGCCTTTCACCTCCCCTGAGCTGAAGACTTGCACCGTTAACTTCCAGTAGTGTTCACAAACTGTGTTCCCTGGTTGATTTCCTCTGAGCCCTGTGGCAGACAAGTTTGCGGAGAAACTCGCTGCCAGCTCAGTACATGTGCTAACTAAGCCCTGTACTGGGGTAGGTGCTCCGCATGTGGTGGTTCCCCATAGGTAACCCCATGCGAAGTATATCTTCCGCTAATTCATTTCCCTGTTGGCAAACTGTGTCTTCCTTGGGCAGAGGCCCCTCTGCCCCAGTCACCATGCTTGTAGTAACTCCTCCCCCATAGGGCAGGACCTTCCTTGGGACTCCCCCACATGGCATACTTCCGACATAGCTTGGCAAGACCATGTGACGTATTTCCACTTAAATACCCCCCCCCTCAGGGCAGGGTGTGGTCTCCGTGGTGTCCTCCCCTTGGGAGGGACACCCCCCCGACTAGACCTGGTGGGCCCAGTCGGTTAATCCCCCTTTTATTTGGGGGAGTGTGAAAAAAAGGGGATAAGAGGCCACAAATGGGCTAGCCCGTCTCTATCTTTTGGGTAGTCGACTTGTCCCCAAAGGGCCATTCAGCACTCATAACTGTGTTGGGGGAGGTTACGTGTCGGCCTGGTGCGTTGGCTACGAGGCACATAGTGGTCTGCCTGTCACACACTGCCAGTTCACGTAACACAGTTCAGCCAGTTGTGGCGTTTTTGTATAGGGATCCCTAGTGTCACTACATCAACACAACGTCGAGTGAGTGACAGATAGGGAATGTCCTGGTTACTTGCGTAACCTCCGTTCCCTGATGGAGGGAACGAGAAGTTGTGTCCCTCCTGCCACAATGCAGAACTACCTGCTGAAATGGCCGGGACCTTGTCTCGGCTCCTCAGCATAAAACCTGAATGAGTGGTTGCATATCAGCTCCTTTTATAACCGTATGTCCAGGGGAGTGGTATGCAAATACCACTCACCAATTTTCATTGGCCTTTTATCAAAGACCAGAGGTGTCTCGGGCTCCCAAGAGTGACCCCTAGTGTCACTACACCGACACAACGTCTCGTTCCCTCAATTTTGGGAACGGAGGTTGCGCAAGTAACCATGACATTTTCGGCATCAGTAACAAAAAGCAAGTGTCGTAACTTGAAGAATGCTGTTCTACAAACATAAGAAATTTGAATTTCAAAGAACAGATTGGTATCAAATACAGTATAACACCTCATGTGTGTATAAGTTCTTTTCTGTAGAAGATGACATAACAGTACATCCATCGAGAGTCAAATTATGTTTTAGCTGCTTATTTTTAGAGGTTTGTGGTCCAGTGATTAGGACGTCTTTTGTCGGAATTAAGTAGAAGGAAATTTCTGGCAATCCAATCTTTGATTTCATTGATACACTCGGCTAATTTGGAGAACTGTGAAATTTCTTTGGTTTTCAAAGAAATATAAAGTTGGCTATCATTGGCATAACAGTGGAAACTTATTTCATGATTTCTGATAATATCTCCCAGGGGAAGCATATATAAGGAGAAAAGCAGAGGCCCTAAAACTGATCCCTATGGCACTCCATACTTAACTTTTGTTTGATTTAACAATTCCTCGTTTACACAGACAAAGTGGTAGCAGTCTGCTAAATAGGACCTAAAATACAAGTCCACAAATGCCAACATAATTCTCAAGCCTATTCAAGAGCATGTTGTGATCTATGGTGATCTACAGGTGCATCTCAATAAATTAGAATGTCGTGGAAAAGTTCATTTATTTCAGTAATTCAACTCAAATTGTGAAACTTGTGTATTAAACAAATTCAATGCACACAGACTGAGGTAGTTGAAGTCTTTGGTTCTTTTAATTGTGATGATTTTGGCTCACATTTAACAAAAACCCACCAATTCACTATCTCAAAAAATTAGAATATGGTGACATGCCAATCAGCTAATCAACTCAAAACACCTGCAAAGGTTTCCTGAGCCTTCAAAATGGTCTCTCAGTTTGGTTCACTAGGCTACACAATCATGGGGAAGACTGCTGATCTGACAGTTGTCCAGAAGACAATCATTGACACCCTTCACAAGGAGGGTAAGCCACAAACATTCATTGCCAAAGAAGCTGGCTGTTCACAGAGTGCTGTATCCAAGCATGTTAACAGAAAGTTGAGTGGAAGGAAAAAGTGTGGAAGAAAAAGATGCACAACCGAGAGAACCACAGCCTTATGAGGATTGTCAAGCAAAATCGATTCAAGAATTTGGGTGAACTTCACAAGGAATGGACTGAGGCTGGGGTCAAGGCATCAAGAGCCACCACACACAGACGTGTCAAGGAATTTGGCTACAGTTGTCATATTCCTCTTGTTAAGCCACTCCTGAACCACAGACAACGTCAGAGGCATCTTACCTGGGCTAAGGAGAAGAAGAACTGGACTGTTGCCCAGTGGTCCAAAGTCCTCTTTTCAGATGAGAGCAAGTTTTGTATTTCATTTGGAAACGAAGGTCCTAGAGTCTGGAGGAAGGGTGGAGAAGCTCATAGCCCAAGTTGCTTGAAGTCCAGTGTTAAGTTTCCACAGTCTGTGATGATTTGGGGTGCAATGGTTTTTTTGAAAACCAAAGTCACTGCACCCGTTTACCAAGACATTTTGGAGCACTTCATGCTTCCTTCTGCTGACCAGCTTTTTAAAGATGCTGATTTCATTTTCCAGCAGGATTTGGCACCTGCCCACACTGCCAAAAGCACCAAAAGTTGGTTAAATGATCATGGTGTTGGTGTGCTTGACTGGCCAGCAAACTTACCAGACCTGAACCCCATAGAGAATCTATGGGGTATTGTCAAGAGGAAAATGAGAAACAAGAGACCAAAAAATGCAGATGAGCTGAAGGCCACTGTCAAAGAAACCTGGGCTTCCATACCACCTCAGCAGTGCCACAAACTGATCACCTCCATGCCACGCCGAATTGAGGCAGTAATTAAAGCAAAAGGAGCCCCTACCAAGTATTGAGTACATATACAGTAAATGAACATACTTTCCAGAAGGCCAACAATTCACTAAAAATTTTAGTTTTTATTGGTCTTATGATGTATTCTAATTTTTTGAGATAGTGAATTGGTGGGTTTTTGTTAAATGTGAGCCAAAATCATCACAATTAAAAGAACCAAAGACTTAAACTACTTCAGTCTGTGTGCATTGAATTTATTTAATACACGAGTTTCACAATTTGAGTTGAATTACTGAAATAAATGAACTTTTCCACGACATTCTAATTCATTGAGATGCACCTGTATGTGTTGTACGCTACGTTCAGGAGTGGGTTTGGTTAATCAAATCAGTTGATTCTAAATCAATAGAACATTGATTAGAATCAATGTTAGCTTTTTAATCCTTTAACCCTCTGTGGTCTGAGGGTGTTTTGGGCCCTGGAGAAGTTTTAACATGCCTTGACATTTGTGCTTTTTTCAGTTGCTTAAAAACATATTAATGGCTAAAGTCTGATAACACTGTATTCAGCACAAACTGGGCTACAATAATATGTGAACAACATGTATGTACGTGTTTGTATTTTTGAGAAAATAACGTTTATGTGTGGTTTTTGAAAACGTTTATGTGTGGATTTTAAGTCACTGAAATAAGGCCATACTAAACACATACTAAACATTTGTTCACAAGACTTTTGAGAACTGGATCTTGTAGCCTAGAGTTTTTGCTACAAAAATGATGTGAAAGCCATCCTAATCACTCATTCATACAAAACAATATAGTCATTTAACTTTTGTAAGACACTTTAAGCGTAAGAAAGGCCATATGCGAGGAGGCGTGGATGATCATGAATATTGATGTGATTTACACCTGAGGAGACAAAGACCCCTCTCCTGAGAGAGAATGGGAGGATGTATTATTTGTAGCTTATTCACAAAATCAAGTTTAAGTAAAAAGAAGTAATCTGACTATACATTTTCTTTACATAAAGACTTTACTTAAAAACTTTAGACCTACACTATCGTTTAAAAGATTTAGATCTGTTAGATTTTTTAATGCTTTTAAAAGAAGTCTCTTCTGCTCAGCAAGGCTGCATTTATTTGATCCAAAATACAGCAAAAACAGTGATATTGTGAAATATTTTTACAATTTAAAATAATTGTTTTCTATTTGAATATATTGTAAAATGCAATTTATTCCTGTGATCAAAGCTGAATTTTTAGCATCATTACTGCAGTCTTCAGTGTCACATGATCCTTCAGAAATCATTCTAATATGCTGCTTTTCTAATACGGGCATATTTTCAGCACATTTTACACATTTACACCTGAACAGATATTTGCAAGCACAAGCTTCGTTGATGATAATGAGGCAGCATAAACACTAGTTAAATGTAATCTAAACATTTATATTATTTTTATATCATATTACATATCGTATTTATATCATACAGCATACAATTTAAATACCTGCTTTAGCCGAAACAACATTTAAATGTAACTAAAACTTGCCTATTAGGACATATTTCAAATTTCAATACTCTGAATACTGGCATGCAAGTCTGGAAATAGTCCAGCTAGTAAAATATGTACATGTTTATATAAAATAGCATGTCAACTAATATGTAAGTAAAACTAAATGACTTACTCATCCGAAATTGTATCCTCGGCTGGATCAAGTCGCTCTTTAAACATTCATCGTCGGATTTCCGCTCTTCTTCTGAGGAAAATGTGAATTCTTCATCACTACTCAGGAGCTTCTTCACCTGTGTAGCATGCCATCTTCCAAACGCGCAGAAAATTGAATGAACTTGATGCTTTTTAAGGCATTGTTGGTGGCGTTTACCATTTGCATTGATCGCCTCAGCACATTACCGTATGAATAGCGCGCTCTGCTGGTGGGTGTGATCACATTAGCGATAATTAGCTGAGCCAGGAGAAACTGTACATCACTTTGTTTCATAGAGATTACATTGAAGGAGAATATTTGTTTTAAATTTGAATTGATTTATTTAAAAGTACACATTTTAAGCTTTCTTTAGACATATGTTTCATGTTTGTCTGATAAGTATTCGCAGAGTTTCAGTTCATTTTTGTGACGAGTTTCAGAAAGATGCTTGCGGACACAGAGACAGCTGAAAGTGCACTCTGTTCATTTTCTTTATTTTACAAAATCACAAAGTTTTGTTGTTATTGTGAGTGCACACAAATAAAAGTAGACCGTTTATAGTCTCTAATGATGTCTTACACTTATCTGCATGCCCAAAAATGACGGAGTATTTTAAGTTGTTTCCACTGTTATGAGGAAAAAATCCAGCAGGATGCGCCGGCACGTCCGTCGACCCCAGAAGGTTAAATCAACTATCATCAAAGATAACCATCAATTATCAAATTCAATAGAATATTTATTATCAAAGATAATCATTAATTATTAAAATCAATGGAACATTGATTAGAATTAACACTAGCTCATTGATCCTTCAAATCAACAATCATCAAAGATAATTATCAAATATCAAAATCAACAGAATATTAATAAGGATTAATATCGCTGGGGTTCCGCCCTGGAATCAGGGATTAATAACTAGACAGTATAACGGTCTCAATATAGGATTGTTCTCTTAGGAAAGTCGATGTCCGGAGAACATCGACATTCAAAAGGGAAAACAATGAAGGCTTGAATCCAAGCACTGACATCCCCTGCCAGCCCTTGACACAGGTGTATGCAAAACAAATCAAAACACTTCTCTTTGAAATATAACAAAGTTTATTGATGCACTAATATCAATTAATAATCATTACAATGCAGTCAATAAACTTCCGACTTACAACTTACAAACTAAACAGTGACATGATTAGATATGGTAACAAAATAAGCCTATAACACATGAGAGGAAGGTATGTGTGTGTGTGAATGGGTGTGTGTGGGTGTGTGTGTGTGTGTGTGTGTGTGTGTGTGTAAGGAGTGACATGCACAAAATGGCAGACGTGACACTCATGGAGAGTACATCACGTGAGGTTTCCGGCCAGAGAATATGGCCGCGAATGTGGGTGGAGAGAAGCCGGTTAATTGCGTCTGCCCGTTTACCGCGTGTCTCCGCTTGTACGATAACTTAGGGACAAAGCTAAACTTTATCACCAAGTTATCTACTAGCCAAATGTGTGTGCGGGTATGTTTCTGAGGGGTCTCGTGTGTGTTTAGTACGAGAGAGAGAGAACAGAGTGGCGGCACCGAAGCCGGTTTCGCGATCATGGGAGAGAAAGCAGCTTTTAGTTTAACACTCAGAGACGCGGTGAACTTCTCGTAAACCGTCCCGTGGTCTTTGGTTCTTTAATGGATAAACTCAGTGTGCCGGTCTCACCCGCGATGGCAAAAATACACAACAATCCAATGTGGTTGGACTACAACATAGCAAATCTAATTCATGATAACAATAAATTACAGTAATACCTTGAGTATTATTAGCAGCACTGAGCAGATTCGGCGGTCTGTAAACTGTACAAGCAATAACCTTGATACACAAGAATAACACACTATAATAATCTATCTCTGCCCAGATGTAAACCTCTTACTTGAATCACATGAGGACGTGGGTAGAATGTGTTCATCTGTCTTTTGTCTCCGACTCGGTTCCTCGAGGCTCGGGTGATGACAGGAGGCCGTTTCCTCGCTCTGTCGGCAGGCAGTATGGCTGCTGATTCTCGGCGGCTAGCGGAGAATTCAGCGACGTCGATTTGGTTGAAGAGGGAAGAGAAATCTTCTTTCTTCACTTCGGGACATAAACGGATGAAGATGCGGATTGCTCAGTGGTTTCCTTCAGATCCATTAGAGTGTTCGGTGGAACACGGAGTAATCTTAACTCATCCAGCGAGATGGAGATTGTATGGCCACAGTTTCAAGTTGTACATTACTTCCTTGTGCAACGAGGCTACACCTGAGAGCAGCAATGAGCTGCGTCTACGCACGGCACGCAATGTTGCTGGAAGCGATGCCCAGAAGGATCTCAGAAGTATTTCCAGTCCTGATGACGAAATGGTTGAGGGGTGTTCTGTTGTGCGCCTCATCCAATAGGAGTTGAGAGTTCAATCCTTTGAAATTTCACACATAGGTGTAAAGTGAGCAAGGCTTCATGGGATTTGTAGTCTTTTTTGGCACGGTTGTTATCAGTAAGGTTTTATGACTGTATGTGTAGGCCTCAGTCAGACTTTACGACTGTGTGCAGGCCTGACTTTGTCTTATATCTGAATACATGAGGCCCAACATATGGCAGCACTAAAATCTAAAAGCACTAAAAGAGGAATGCAGCCATGATCGGATAATAAGAGCAAGTCATTTGTAACTCTGATAAGTGCAGTTTCTGTACTGTGATGGGGCCTAAATCCTGACTGAAATTGTTCAAATATACCATTTCTCTGTAGAAATGAACAAAGTTATGAGGACACTACCTTTTCTAGTATTTTCAACATAAATATGAGTGCTGGAATGATCCGCCCCTCCTTCTCATCATTGTTGGACAGCCTCTGAGGGCCGTCCTTCAGCCAGTCTCACAACAGGAGTGGGCAGGAGAGAGAAGAGGCACATAGTTTGTAAGCCTCGTTTGGGCAGTGGGGTGGAATGAGGCACACCTGATATGTGTTTGGCCTCATCACTGCTGCCAAATAAACGTGGCGCTCGCCTCTTCTCGGGAAGCCGGCTTCTATTCTCCATGTTTGCACATATTGACATTCTCGAAGGTCCAGGACCAGAGTGGGGAGTGTTCGGCCGAGTTAAATGCATTGGAGGACCCACTTCTCGGAACAGCATGCGTTGTGGCCAACGGGCTAGAGGCCGGGCCACCTTTCCCTCACTCTTGACATGTGCCTGGGAAGACAGGCTGCCAAGGAAGCCAACCCCCATGTGACTCAGACCAAGGAGGAGAGTGTGTGCGGCTGTCCGATCTAGCTCACGTCTGGCTATTCCATGGACACTTCCCCAACCTTCACGGAGCCCTGTCTCACCACAAGGATGCCAGATTCCCCCTTTATTTTGAACATTTTATGTTTATTATTATTTCTAATAAATGCCTCACCATGGCCACTGTGTCTGTCTCTTGCTCAACCTGCCACAGTGGTGGAGAATGTGGGCATGAGTGTGGGCAGAGATGGCACAGTTGGAAAAACATGGTGACATAACTTTTCCTCTCGTTCGCCAGTTAGATGGAAAGCCTGGAGTGGGATGGAGAAAACACAAGGACGGCCTCCCATCTGCAGCAAAGGGTAAGTGGCATTTCATAAGCATTTACCCTGCGGTTGGATGAGGCTGTCATATTAATTTGTGTTTTTCTCTGTTCCCACCCTTGTGCGAGCAAGAGGGAGAGCTGGCCCCGAGACGTATCCCCATACACCCAATCCAACCATAGGGCCTGGTTGAGAAAGTAGCATTCCCATGTGGGTGGTGAGGAGGGTGCCACCAGTCCGACGCTACAGGGGGAATGTGGTGGAATGATCCGCCCCTCCCTCTCATTATCATCACCCCGCCTCTGAGGGCCGTCCCCCAGCCAGGCTCACAATGGGAATGGTCAGGAGAGAGAAGATGCACATTCCCCCTTTAATTTGAACACCATTCCCCCTGGATACTTTATTTTCCCTTTTTTATGAAAATTTTATGTTTATTATTATTTCTAATAAACGTGTCTCCGAGGCTTGATACCATGGCCACTGTGTCTGTCTCTTGCTCAACCTGCCACAGTGGTGGAGAACATGGGCATGAGTGTGGGCAGAGTTGGCACAGTTGGAAAAACATGGTGACATCACTTTTCCTCTTGTTCGCTGGTTAGATGGAAAGCCTGGAGTGGGATAGAGAAATCACAAGGATGGCCTCCCAGCCGCAGCAAAGGGTAAGTGGCATTTAATAAGCATTTACCCTAAGGTTGGATGAGGCTGTCATATTACTTTGTGTTTTTCTCTGTTCCCACCTCTGTGCGAGAGAGGGAGAGCTGGCCCCGAGAGGAATCCCACATACGCTCACTCTGACCGTAGGGCCTGGTTGAGGAAGTAGCAACAGTGTGTGTGGCGAGGAGGGTGCCACCGGGTGAAGCTACGGGGGAATGTGGCGGAATGATCCATCCCTCCCTATCGTCATCATCGCCCTGCATCTGAGGGCCGTCCCTCAGCCAGGCTCACGATGGGAATGGGCAGGAGAGAGAAGATGCGCATAGTCAGTAAGCCTCGTTTGGGCAGGGGTGGAATGAGGCACACCTCGTGTGTGTGTCTGTATATTGTGATAGAAGGTGATAGTTTTTTTTCTTGTGTTTTCTGCCATCTATTGGAATGATCTAAGAATAAAAGTAGGGAGTTAAAGCCAACAGAGCTTTTGTTTCCAAGCTTTTGAAGCTTTTTTATTACAAGATTTTTGAAGCTGCATTAGGGGTGTCTCCTGCCTTTCTGATCTGTATATTGTGAATTTTTTTTGTGTTTGCTACTACCTAGAGGAACGATTTAAGACCAAAAGTGAGAGATAGTGCAAACAGAGCCTTTATTCAAAGCTTTGGAAATTGAAGATAAAAAAGCATACTACAGGACTCATTTATTGACATTTTAAAACCCCATTTAAATAACCATTTTTCCACGGTCAAAACTGCTTTTGGAAGAGCAGCAGCAACATATGTTACATTTCTTCCTCTTTTCCACACAGCCCCATCATCAGCATATAATGCAGCCCCTATTCGAGGTCCCACATTATCAAATATATCATTTTTCATTATATTGAGGCAGAGGCTATTAGCACTAGCGATAGATGCTATTTATTAATTTTTTTATTTAATTTTTTTTCTCTCCCATTTTCTCCCCAATTTGGCATGCCCAATTCCTCAATCTCAGTTGACTTCCACTGGTTTTGTTTATGAACTTTTCTCTACTGTTTTGGCACTGATGTCACTGCTCTCGTCACTGGACTACCTGTTCCTGTTGCTGACGGCACACTGCACGGGTGTTTGCCTGCTTAGCATTAATTATTCTTATTCTCATACGTTCATCATTTTATCCTAGCTTGAGTCTGTGTTTGTAGCCTGCTAGCTATTTTTTTAGCATCACTTATCTATCTGTTTTCAGCTTTTAATCCTTAACATCTGCCATTTTTCAGCACGCATTGGGTTTTCCCCCGCATTATTCTCTTATCGCAATTCAACTGCGTGCATTTTCCGCGTGCATCCTCTTTCTATTTTTATCGCGATTAAACTGGCCGCATTTTACGGCATGCACCCGTTTTTCTCCTCTGTGTTACATGGATTACACGATCTCAAAGCACCGCTAATCAAGAACAACCATAACAACAAACAATTGCGTGAGGGATTCACATCGATCTCAAACCCTCACCGTTCAGGAACAACCAACAACAACAAACAACTGCGGAAAGTCATGGCATCCGCTCATGTTATTTCTTCCTGCATTACATGTCACATGTTTACAACAGCTTCTTTCAGGGATTCACATGTGATAAATGTAAGTAATTAGTCAGGCTGACGGAGAAGATTAATGAGTTAGCATAACGCATACAAACGCTAGTGGAGGTCAGTGAGAAAGAGAAGCCAGTAGATACTGTTTCGGATGTGGGTAGAACAGAGAGCAACACACACACTTTGGTTCTGGCTCTAGAGCCCCTGCAGCAGGGCATTTGGGTGACGTCTCCATGGCATACTCGCTCAGCAAAGCAACACCACTCTCCCGTTCCTGTTAGGGTTTCCAATCGATTCTCCCCACTCAGTGATGCACCCACTAAGAATCATGTTGAAAGTGATTCTATTGTAAGAACGTGGAAATAGAGACTCCAGCCACTATTGTTAAATGCATTTCGTGTACCAGAACATCTGACATCAGATCAAATTTACAAGTGCTGGCTAAACGTAGATTTTCTAAAATTGTTATTCATGTTGGCACTAATGATGTCCGGCTTCGCCAGTCGGAGATCACTAGTGATAAGGTTAAAGAGGTGTGTGAACTTGCAAAAACAATATCAGACACTAATATGCTCTGGCCCCCTCCCTGCTCATCGTGGTGATGAGATTTATAGTAGATTAGTATCACTGAATGGCTGGATGTCTGAGTGGTGTCTGGAGAATGTATAGGATTTATAGACAATTGGAAGAGTTTTTGGAGTAGACCTGACCTGCTAAAGAGAGACGGACTCCATCCCTCCAGGGAAGGTGCCGCTCTCCTCTCTAGTAATTTGGCTCATAGTCTTAATAATGATAGTATTTCATTAACTGGGGCCCAGGTCAGGAAGCAGACGAACTGGTTAATCTGAACATTTGTTAGCTACCTTGAGATGTCACACAGGTCACATAAACTACAACACATAGAAACTGTATCACCTAGATATCACATAGAGACTGTGTCTGTTCCCCAGACTACCAAACACAAAACTTATTAATCATTTAGAAAAAAATGTGATTAAGGTCAAACTTGAACAATACAAAAAAATGTAAGATAAACAACATATGAAGGTAGAGCTACTAAACATTAGATCTCTTTCTACCAAAGTACTAATTGTAAATGAAATTATTACAGATCATAGTTTGGATGCGCTCTGTTTGACCGAAACCTGGCTTAAACCGGATGAATATATAAGTTTAAATGATTCTACTCCCCCAGGTTATTGTTATAAACATGAGCCTCATCTGAAGAGTCGAGGAGGAGGTGTTGCTACAATTTACAGTGAAGTTTTTGGTGTTACTCAGAGGACAGGATATAAGTTTAAGTCTTTTGAACTAATAATGCGTAATGTGACACCGTCAGATATATATAAAAAAAAACCTCTGTCGTCTTTTGTCCTTGCTACAGTATATAGATCACCCGGGCCTAATTCTGATTTCCTTTGTGAATTTGCAAATTTTTTATCAGATCTTGTAGTTACTGTAGATAGAGCTTTAATTGTTGGTGACTTCAACATTCACATAGATCATGAAAATGACACATTGGGATTAGCATTTATCGATATTCTCAACTCTCTTGGAGTCAGACAAATTGTGACAGGACCAACCCATCGCCATAATCATACGCTAGATTTAATTCTGTCATATGGAGTTGATGTTGATACTATAGACATTATACTGCAGAGCGATGACATCTCAGATCATTACCTCATCTCTTGTTTGCTGTGATCAGTTAATGTTACTCAATCTACACCACGCTATCGTTCGGGTAGAACTATTCTTTCAATTACTACAGACAGCTTCACTAATAATCTTCCAGATCTATCTCATACACTCAGTAAGCCCCAAAGCCTAGAAGAACTTGATGAAATAACATAAAATATAAATACAGTCTTCTCTAGCACTCCCTTCGATTAAAGAAAATTAAAGAAAAAAGCCCTGCACCATGGTACAATGATCACACTCATGCTCTCAAGAGAGCAGCTCGGAAAATGTACTGCAAGTAGAAGAATACAAAATTAGAGGTATTTCGCGGTGCATGGAAGGATAGTGCCTGTAGCTACAGACAGGCACTAAATGATGCCCGGTCAGCATATTTTAGCAAACTTATAGAAAACAACCACAACAATCCTAGGTGTTTATTCAGTACTGTGGCTAAATTGGTTAGGAATAAAGCCTCAACTGTCACGGATCCTTCTGACCCACCTACCAATTTCACTCAACCCTCTCACTCTCCTGAGTACTGATCACCCACACCTGCCTCCAATCATTGCATCAATTAACCCCTCTATATAAACCTCACTCCCATTCCATTTTGTGTCTGGTCTCAACTTCGTGTACGGACTCACTTACCTGTATCTCCAGCATTAACGATTCCTCTCCTTTCCAGCGACTCTTCTACTCCAAACGTTTCCTCTCCAGCGACTTCAGTGTCCATCTCCTCAATGCAAGCTTCGTTGTTGCAAACCCTCCACCTCAAGGAAAGTCACCATCTCTATCAGCATTAGTCTTCATCACGTAAACTATCAACCCAGTACTGTCACGTCATCACTTACCTGTTGTCTTTGTTTGTGTGTCAATAAATATCTGCTTGGGTTCAAACATCTTCCTCGAGTCTGAGTATATGTTACAGAAGACCAGACCGACAAGAATCATGAACCCAGCAGGTCCGGATCCTATCCAGGAGCTGGTTGACACACTACGGTGTGCACTCACTCAACCCGCTAATCCCTCGGCTTCACCCACTCCCAGCACTTCTGCAATTTCTTCACCGGTCTACTCCGCCAGTCCCGTGGTCAATCCAGTGCCCTTCTCAGGATCGGAGGAGGACTGCGGTGGTTTCCAACTCCATTGTTCACTCGCACTTGAGATGCAGCCGCATCGATTCCCCACTGAGCAGTCGAAGGTGGCCTACATCACCTCCTTGCTGTCTGGAAGAGCACTTCAGTGGGCCAATTCACTTTAAGAACAGAAAAGTCCAGTAATACAGTCTCTTGATAGCTTAGTTCAGCACTTTAAGGAGGTGTTTGGAAGTTCTGAGGGTGACACATCAGCTGCTGAACAGCTTCTCAAACTTCGTTAAGGTCAGTCCTCTATTAATGACTATGCTCTAAAGTTCCATATTCTGGCAGCATCTAGTGGCTGGAATGAATCTGCTCTACTGACCACTTATCGCCATGGACTCGATCCCAAACTGTGGCTGCATCTCTCATCATACGACAATACCATGGGGCTGGAGTGCTTCATTCAATTCTCCATCAGAGTAGCCAACCGGATGAAGAGCTGCCTCAATGAATTCCCTGCCTTTCCCTTCACTGAGGTCCCCTCTCCACTCTCCAGAACCTAGCAGCGAGCCCATGCAGATGGATGCTTTTCGTCTTTCCACTGTAGAGCGCCAATGCCGGCTGAGCCAGGGTCTGTGCCTGTACTGTGGTGGTAAGGGACACGTAATCTCTGCATGTCCCACTCGATCTCCCCATCCTCAGGTGAGCCCCCTGACCACAACTATGGTCAGTACTTCTCCTTTAGTAACCTGTGTAATGTTTACAACTCCTGATATCTCTCTTTCAGTACCCGCACTACTCGACTCAGGCTCAGCCAGCAACTTCATCTCGGACGTGCTCTGTCACCATCTCCAGCTTCAAAAATGACCCTGCGAATACAAGCTTCAAATCCACTCCATAATTGGCAAGCCCTTAGGAAGCGGTTTTTTGTCACTGCGTGGGTCCTGTAAAACTCCAAGTGGGATGGCTGCATAACGAAGACATCACCCTACTGGTTCAGGAGAATTCCACCGCAGACATCGTTTAGGGCGTCCCTGGCTTATACAATGTTCTCCAGTCATCTCCTGGGTTTCCGGCGATATCCTGAAACCACCGCTACTTCATCCATGTGCCTTCTTCTCCAGGAAACTCTCCCCGATGGAGCAGAACTATGACATCGGGAACCGAGAGCTGTTGGCAATTAAACTGGCCTTGGAGGAGTGGCAGCATTGGCTGGAGGGAGTGCAACATCCATTCCTGGTGCTCACAGACCACAAGAACCTAGAGTATCTCAGAGAGGCTCATCGCTTAAACCCCCGCCAGGCGAGATGGGCACTCTTCTTCACTCGCTTTAACTTTACCATCTCCTATTGTCCAGGTGACAAGAACTCCAAGGCAGATGCCCTTTCTTGCCTTTACGCTCCAGAGGAAGGCTCAGAGGAACCGCATACCATTTTACCCCCACATGTCATAGTAAGTCCCATTCAATGGTCCCTGGATGATAGCATCCACGAAGCCTCCGCCACTGAACCAGCTCCTACCAACAAGACCTATGTACCCTCCTCAACGTCTCACACACATTGACTCCATACACTCCTTGCGCACTGGCCACCCTGGGACCAATAGGACCCTCTCGCTTATCCAGGACCGGTTCTGGTGGCCCCACATGGTTCAAGACATCAGAAGGTTCGTCCAAGGATGCCCAGAATGTGCTATATCCTGAACACCATGACAGCTACTGGCTGGCAAACTCCTTCCATTGCCCGTTCCTCGCCGACCCTGGTCACATCTAGGGGTCGACTATTTCACTGATCTTCCTCCCTCTGAGGGCTCTGGAGACCGCAGAGTACCTCTTCAACCATGTTATTCGGAACTATGGGATCCCTGAAGACATCGTTTCCGACCGTGGTCCCCAATTCATCTCCAGAGTCTGGAGAGCCTTCTTCTCTCTCTTGGGAGTGTTCATCAGCCTCTCATCTGGTTACCACCCGCAGAGAAATGGGCAGACAGAGAGGAAGTTTCAGGAGGTAAGCCGTTTCCTTAGAACCTTATGTCATCGCCGGCAGAACCGCTGGAGTCGCTTCCTGTCCTGGGCCAAGTATGCACAGAACTCCCTTCGTCAACCCTCCACCAACCTCACACCCTTCCAGTGCATACTTGGTTACCAACCACCTTTCTTCCCCTGGTCCGGCGAGCCATCTGACGTCCCAGCAGTTGACCATTGGTTCAGAGAAAGCGAGAGGGTCTGGGACTTAGCTCACCTGCAATGGGCGCCAATGCCCGAAGATTTTCTCCTCCCACCTACTAACCTGGGCAGAAGGTGTGGCTCTCCACAAGGGACATCAGGCTGCATCTCCCAAAATGGGCTGCAAAAAGCTAAGTCCCCTTTACATTGGTCCCTTCACAATCACCAGACAGATCAACCCAGTCACTTACCAGCCCCAACTCCCTCCCCAATATCGCATACATCCCACCTTCCATGTCTTTTAAAACCTAACCACCCCTCTCTCTCTCCTCACTCTTCAGAACCTGATCCTGTTGACGACCCCCCCCCAAGCCACTTGTCTTGGAGGACGGACCAATCTACGCAGTCCGAGACATTCTGGACTCCCGACGCCACAGGGGTCGTCTCGAATACTTCATAGATTGGGAAGGTTATGTTCCAGAAGAGAGATCTTGGATTCTTCGAGACAACATCCTGGACCCGACCCTACTCTCCAACTTCCACGACGCACATCCTGATCATCCAGCTCGTGTACGGACTCACTTACCTGTATCTCCAGCGTTAACGATTCCTCTCCTCTCCAGCGACTCCAGTGTCCATCTCCTCAACGCAAGCTTCATTGTTGCAAACCCTCCACCTCAAGGAAAGTCACCATCTCTATCAGCATTAGTCTTCATCTCGTAAACTATCACCACTGCAACCCAGTACTGTCACGTCATCACTTACCTGCTGTTTTTGTGTGTCAAATACCTGCTTGGGTTCAAACATCATCCTCGAGTCTGAGTATAAGTTACATCAACAGAACCAGATATTCCGTCGCAGCACAAGAGTAATGACTTCATGAATTTCTTTACTGATAAAATGTAAATAATCAGAAATAAAATTGGAATTACGCAATCATCTGTCACAGTACCTCAGAAAACAGTGTCTCATAATTTTCCTCACGTGCAACTTCAATCCTTCACTGTCATAGGTCATGAGCTAAAAAGAGCTAACAAAACTTATCGAAACATAAAAAGCCACAACATGTATGTTTGATCCAATACAAACTAAGCTCTTAAAAGAGTTATTCCCTGTAATCTCAGAACCTCTTCTTGATATTATTAACTCCTCTCTATCCTTAGGACATGTCCCATGAAACTTAAAATGGCAGTTATCAAACCGCTTAAGAAGCCACAACTTTATCAAGGAGAACAGGCTAATTATAGACCGATTTCAAATCTCCCGTTTGTGTTAAATACTAGAAAAGGTAGTATCCTCCCAACTATGTTCATTTCTACAGCGAAATAGTATATATGAACAATGACAGTCAGGATTTAGGCCCCTTCACAGTACAGAGACTGCACTTATCAGAGTTATAAATGACTTGTTCTTATCATCTGATCACGGCTGCATTTCACTTCTAGTGCTTTTAGATCTTAGTGCTGCCTTTGACACAATAGATCACGACATTCTCTTGAATAGGCTAGAGAATTATGTTGGTATTTGAGGACTTGCATTAGCATTGTTTAGGTCCTATTTAGCAGACCGCTACCACTTTGTCTATGTATATGAGGAACTGTCAAACCAAGTGTGCCACAGGGATCAGTTTTAGGGCCTCTGCTTTTCTCCTTGTAAATGCTTCCCCTGGGAGATATTATCAGGAATCGTGGAATAAGTTTCCACTGTTATGTCAACGATACCCGACTTTATATTTCTTCAAAACCTGATGAAATTTCACAATTCTACAATTTAGCAGAGTGTATCAATGAAATCAAAGATTGGATGGCCAGAAATGTCCTTCTACTCAATTCAAAGTTACTAATTATTGGACCAAAAATCTCTAAAAACAAGCTGCTAAAATATAATTTGACTCTCGATGAATGTACTGTTACATCGTCTTCAACAGCGAAGAACATAGGTGTTATATTTTATACCAGTCTGTCCTTTGAAAATCAAATTACCAATGTTTGTAGAACAGCATTCTTCCACCTCAGAAATATTGCTAAATTACGACATATACTCTCTGTTGCTAATGCCAAAAAACTCATTCATGCATTCATGACCTCAAGACTAGATTATTGTAATGCATTACTGGGAGGATGTCCAGCAAGATCAATAAATAAACTTAAATTGGTTCAAAATGCAGCTGCCAGAGTGCTGACTAGAACCAAGAAATATGATCATATTAGCCCTATTTTATCATTGTTACATTGGCTACCTGTTAAATTTCTTATTAATTTTAAAATTATGTTAACTACGTACAAAACTTTGAATGGTCTAGCTCCGCAGTACTTAAGTGACCTTCTACCACACTATATTCCATCACGTTCATTACAATCACAAAATTCTGGTCTGTTAATAGTTCCAAGAATATCAAAATCCACAAAAGGAGGTAGATCCTTTCGATATTTGGCTCCTAAACTATGGAATAGTCTCCCTAACACTGTTCGAGATGCAGACACACTCACGCAATTTAAGTCTAGACTAAAGACTCATCTATTTAGCCAGGCATACACCTAATTAATCCTTCAACTCACAATTAGGCTGCTTTAGTTAGGTCTGCCAGAACCAGAAACCAGAAACATCGATCATGATCTATAACTCTGCAATAAATTGAATGGCATCTATGCTAATATTATTCTATTTGTTTCCCTCTCTCAACCTTGGGACTCCTATCCTGAGGTCACCAGAACTGGATCCAGCTCCATTCCTGCTTTATGTTGGACTCCACTGCTATGTGTCTTTAAGTGATGATGACTAATAGCAGCCGGTGCCAGCCAAACATCACTTCAGTCTATTACGATTGACTTCAGAGGATGAACTGATGCCAACTCCAAGCATAAGACATGGGATACATCATATGCCATTGCCTGATCCTTGGGCTTAGGATAAACCTCATCAAAATTACCGGCCGGTTGAACTGCAATGCACCTCACTGATCTCTGCCTGCATCACCTCTGTCTAATGATGGACTACACTCTTATAATAGAATACATAGACTATCAATTTATTGCCAATAAAACCCTTCATCAGCCAACTAACAAGGACAATGCCACTATGTGAACTTCTGCAGTTAATCCAGGATGGACTTCAAAGACATTAGTCATTAATCTTACAGTTCATAAAAAAAAATCTTTGTTTAAACACTGACCATTAACTCTTAGTTTAATAATTTTAAACCATGACTTGCACTATACATAAGTAATATTGGCATTATATTCAAGATGTTAGCCAGAGGGGAACTGGCCCCCACAGTGAGCCTGGTTTCTCCCAAGGTTATTTTTCTCCATTGACCAACATCTTATGGAGTTTTGTGTTCCTTGCTACAGTTGCTCACTGGGGTTCTAAATACAATTATTATTTAATTACTTATTTTTTAAACACAATTCACAATCGTATTTTATCAAACTACACAATGATGACTAAGATATTACAGTTTCATTTTCTATTAATGCATGAGTTTCTGTAAAGCTGCTTTGAAACGATGTGTGTTGTGAAAGGCGCTATACAAATAAAAATTACTTGACCTCCGCGTCTGAGACAGTCAATCCGTGCATCTTATCACGTGGCTTGTTGAGTGCATTACTGCGGAGACAGAGCATGTGTGGAGGCTTCACGCTATTCTCCGCGGCATCCATGCACAACTCACCACGCGCTCCACCGAGAGCGAGAAACACATTATAGCGACCATGAGGAGGTTAACCCAAAGTGACTCTACCCATCCTAGCAACCGGGCCAAATGGTTGCTTAGGAAGCCTGACTGGAGTCACTTGATAGTTGATATTTACACTAAGTTGACTCAAGATGGTGCCGAGTATGGCTGCTGCGTTGCGAACTCCGACACAACATTGTAGTTTTTTGTTTGTTTTGTTTACAATTCTTATGTTTTTTGTCTTGGATGTTGTCTGCCTTATTGTCTACGACAGACAAACACTTTTGGACATTGGTTCTGCAATTACACACAGTAAACCGGACTTCAAATTCCTCAATGCCGACCTGCTGTTTACAAACATGCCAGCAGAGCCCTTTGTCTGGGCTGCCCGGCCACGGAAACGGAGAAGGAAAAGGGGAAGGAGAGCCAGCATTCTCATCATAGTAAGACTTTGCGCAAATCGACCCCCGCTACCCAGTATTCAACTGGCAAATGTTCAGTCTCTGGACAACAAGCTCTGCAAGCTCAGAGCATGGATCTCTTTCCAACGAGAGTTGAGGGACTGCTGCATTATCTGCCTTACAGAAACTTGGATATCTGTGGAGATTCCAGAGTCAGCCATCCAACCCGCGGGGTTCTCCGTGCACCGAGCGGACAGAGCGAAAGACCTCTCAGGTAAAAGCAGAGGTGGTGGTGTATATTTTATGATCAACAAATCCTGGTGTGATCAGAGGAACGTACATCCTATCAAGTCTTTCTGCTCTCCTGATCTGGAATTTCTCATGCTTCTGTGTCAACCATTCTGGCTACCGAGGGAATTCACAGCAGTCATTATCACATCCCGCCACAAGCCGACACAGACTGGGCACTCAAGGAACTGTATGGGATTATAAGCAAGCAGGAAACTGTGCACCCTGAGGCCACGTTCGCTGTGACTGGGGACTTTAACAAAGCCAATCTCAAATCAATCGCACCAAAATACCACCAACACATCAGTTTTAACACACGAGGGGACCGTGTTTTGGACCATTGCTGCTCTCCCTTCCCGGATGGCTACAAATCCCTCCCCCGCCCACCATTTGTCAAATCAGACCACTCTTCCATTCTGCTTCTGCCCGCTTACAGGCAGAAACTGAAACAGGAAGCACCCACCCTCAGAACGATCCAGTGCTGGTCGGACCAATCAGATTCTACACTACAAGACTGTTTTGATCACGTGGACTGGGAGATGTTCCGGTCCACCTCTGATGACGACATCGAGCTTTACGCTGATAGCGTCACGTGTTTCATCAGAAAGTGCATAGAGGCTGTTATTCCGTCCAAAACAATTCGGATCTACCCGAACCAGAAACCTTGTATTAATAGTGATGTTCGCACTGCACTTAATGTGTGGACCTCCGCTTTTAATTCCGGGAACGCGGAGGAGCATAAACAAGCCAATTATGCCCTCCGAAAAACTATCAGAGCAGCAAAACACAGTACAGCAACAAGATTGAAGGACAGTTTAACACCACCAACTCTAGAAGCATGTGGCAGGGAATTAATATCATCAAGGACTTTAAAGGGAATAAAAACTCTGCCGTGAACACTGCTGTCTCTCCTGGATGAGCTAAATATTTTTATGCATGTTTTGAGGGAAATAACACCGCCCTCGTGGAGAGACCTCTCGCGGCCAAAGCTACAGAGGGTAGTTCACTCTCTGTCTCTGTAGCGGATGTAACCCGATCCTTCCAATGGGTGAATATCCGTAAAGCCACGGGTCCAGACGACATTCCGGGCCATGTCATCAGAGCGCATGTGAACCAACTGGCTGGTGCTTTTACGGACATTTTCAACCTTTCCCTCTCTTTGTCTGTAGTCCCCACATGCTTGAAAACATCCTCCATTGTGCCTGTACCAAAGCAATCCAAAATCACTTGCTTAAATGACTGGCGTCCTGTTGCTCTGACCCCCATCATCAGCAAATGCTTTGAGAGACTAATCAGAGATTACATCTGCTCTGTGCTGCCTCCCTCACTGGACCCTCTGCAGTTTGCATACTGCAACAACTGCTCCACTGATGATGCCATTGCATCTACACTACACACTGCTCTCTCCCACCTGGAAAAAAGGAACACTTATGTTAGAATGCTGTTTGTAGACTACAGCTCAGCATTCAACACTATAGTGCCCTCCAAGCTTGATGAGAAACTCCAGGATCTGGGCTTAAACAGCTCGCTGTGCAGCTGGATCCTGGACTTCCTGTCAAGCAGACGCCAGGTGGTTAGAATGGGCAGTAACATCTCCTCATCACTGACCCTCAACACTGGAGCCCCACAGGGCTGTGTTCTCAGCCCACTCCTGTACTCCCTGTACACACATGACTGTGTGGCAACACACAGCTCCAATGCCATCATTAAGTTTGCTGATGATATGACAGTGGTAGGTCTGATCACTGACAATGATGAAACAGCCTACAGAGAGGAGGTGCACAATCTGACATGCTTGTTTCAGGAGCACAACCTCTCCCACAATGTCAGTAAGTCAAAGGACCTTGAGGTGGACTTCAGGAGAAGAGAAAGAGAACACAGTCCCATCACCATCAATGGAGCACCAGTGGAGAGAGTCAGCAGCTTCAAGTTCCTCGGTGTCCACATCACTGAGGAACTCACATGGTCCGTCCACACTGAGGCCATTGTGAAGAAGGCTCATCAGCGCCTCTTCTTCCTGAGACGGCTGAGGAAGTTTGGAATGAACCGCCACATCCTCACACGGTTCTACACCAGCACTGTAGAGAGCATCCTGACTGGCTGCATCTCCGCCTGGTACGGCAATAGCACCACCCACAACTGCAAAGCCCTGCAAAGGGTGGTGCGAACTACCAGACACATCATCGGAGGTGAGCTTCCCTCCCTCCAGGACATATATACCAGGCGGTGTGTGAAAAAAGCTCAGAAGATCATAAGAGACTCCAGCCACCCGAGCCATGGGCTGCTCTCACTGCTACCATCAGGCAGGCGGTATCGCAGCATCAGGACCTGCACCAGCCGACTTCATGACAGCTTCTTCCCCCAAGCAATCAGACTTTTGAACTCTTTTTGATCTCTCACGATCAATATACATCAGCACTGCACTTTATTAATCTTATTATCTCACACTGGACTGTCATAGTATATCTCTCTTAACAACACACTGGCAACTTTTACACTAAGTGTAAAAGTAACAAAAAGTATCTTCTTTGCACTAAGTGCAAATAGTGGCAGATACTCTTACACCCCTGTTTAAATACTAACATACAGTATAGTGGCATCACTGCAGCATTTTTACTGTGTTTATTCGGAGTCCCACAGACACTCTACACCAACCCCTAACCCTACCTTACAAAAATTTACCATGGTTTTACTACAGTAATCATAGTATCACCATGGTATTTTTCTAGTAAAATTATAGTAACCACAAAATTAAACATGGTTACTATTAACTGCTATTAACAACATGTTACTGTAGTAACACCATGGTTAGTACGTCAGTACTACTGTACATTGTTTCCACCAAAGCACATGGTTACTACAATACTACTACAGTAAATCCGTGGTTAATTTTATCCAGATCTAATCCTTCTCTCCACGACCTTCACTGTGACCAAATCACTGCAAGGAATCTCTTTTATTTATTACTATAAGTAGTATTATAGGAAATATTAAGAGTAGAGACATGGGAAAAAGTATGTCAAGGGGTGGGATTCAAGCCCGGATCTCCAGCTTGACAACACATACACATACACATACCGTCGTTACACCCAGTGCTACTACAGCTGCTCATAAAATCCTGTGTTTCCACCGGACTACTGGAGCGCAAATAGTCACTTAGTTATCCAATCTCTTAATCTACTAAATGTCTAGCCTGTTAACCAGATTAATGCCTCTGCCCCATCAAGAAAAATTCAAATATGCCCCCCTTCATTTGATAAATAAATCTGTCATGGCAGTATTGACTTTGGTCTGAGCAGTGGTGGGCAGAGTTAGTGTAAATAGCCTCTGCCAAAAAGATGGGCTATTTGCACTTAGTGTTATATTAAATAGCATCGGGCTGATAACGCTCCCTTGCAGTACCCCACAGCCCACATCATATGATGACAACAGGGATGAACCTACTTTTCCTTTAAAAGATCTGCCTGATGACTTCCGCTTCCACCCACATGGAGTAAGCAGCAGAGAAGGGAGCTCCTCGAATAAATAAGTGATTATTGCTCAATAGACTAGTCAGCCATGTAAAACTTTGTCATTTTTGTCAAAGAGTTGTAGCTACGTACCTTTCGACATGAAACCGAGCTTGTGCAAAAAAGTTACATCGACGATCCAGCGTAATACGAAGACTGAAAGCGGTGAAAGAAAAATGGACGAACATATACAAGATGATGATTCTCCTATTTCATTGAGTGCACTCAGAACAGAACTACATTCACACCGAGAGGCTGTGATTAAGGACATTAAGTTGCAAATTGAAAGCCTACATTTGGAGATGCAAAAGAATCGAGAAGAGATGAGAGAGTGCGCTGCGAGAGGAAATCTTTTCCGAGCTGGCCGCCTTACACAAAGCACAGGCCGAATCGATGAACGAGTGCACGGAGATGGGGAAAGCGCTGAGTGACACAGTCACAGAACAGTCTCACAAACGCATGGCCAAAGAACACAAGAAAATGCATGAAAAATGTATGGATTTGGAGAATCATAGCAAGAGACAGAATTTAAGATTCGTTGGGGTTCCAGAGGGAGTGGATGCGGGAAGTCCAGTTCGATTCATCAAAAACCTGCTCTTGGAGTTATTCGGAGCCGATGACATCAAAAATAGCCAGTATTCCAGTATGTCTGTAGATCGTGTGCACAGGACTCTCGCGTCAAAACCGAAGCTGGGAGAGAAGCCCTGAGCAATAATTGCTCGTTTTCATCACTATTCTGACAAGGAAAAAATCCTGAAGCTGTCTAGAAATAAAGGCCATCTGTACTAGAAAGGATCCCCTGTGCACATCTTCCCCAATGTGAGCCCAGAGGTTGGTAAACTTCGTGCTGCGTTCAATCCAGTGAAGGCCAAGCTGCAAGCTACTGGGATAAACTACAGTTTGTTCTATCCAGCCAAACTGGCAATCACCATGGACGGAATCATGTACACGTTCAAACACCCTCGAGAAGCATTTCGAGTGGAAATATGTCACATGGTCTTACCGAGTCTTGTCGGAAGTATGTCATGTGGAGAAGTCCCATGGTAGGTCCTACCCAATAGGGGAGGAGTTCTACAAACACGGTGACCGGGGACAGACTAACCTCTGCCCAAGGAAGACACAGTTTACCGACAGGGAAACGATTTAGTGGAAGATATATCACATGTGGTCACCAATGGGGAACCAGCGCATGTGGAGCACCTACCCCAGTACAGGGCTTAGTTAGCACATGTACTGGGCCGGCAGCGAGTTTCTCCGCAAACTCGTCTGCCAAAGGGCTAAGGAGGAAAGTCATCCAGGGATCACAACTTGTAAACACGACTGGGAGTCAAACGCGCACGTCTTCACCTCATGGGAGGGGAAAGGTGCTATGCGCAAGCGGTACACCCGGCCAGCTGTCCCGGAACTTACCTGCTCGTACCTGACAACACACGGGACAAAACCGGCTCAACCTGGAGATTATAGAACCTCGCAAAGGTGTTGGGTGTTGCCCAGCCCACTGCTCTGCAGATGTCTGCCAAAGAGGTGCCACTGGTCAGGGCCAAGGAGGCCACTACACTCCTAGTAGAGTGGGCTCGTAACCCCACGGGGGCAGCACGTCCTGAGCGTGATATGCCATCACGATTGCATCAACAACCCAGTGGTCGATCATCTGTTTGGAGACAGCACTTCCTTTCCGCTGTCCACCAAAGCAGACAAAGAGCTGCTCGGAGCTTCTAAAGCTCTGCGTGCGATCCAAATAGATGCATAAAGCACGCACCGGACACAGCAACGTCAAAGCTGGTTCTGCCTCCTCCTGGTTCAGCGCTTGCAGGTTCACCACCTGATCCCTAAAAGGGGTCATAGGAACCTTGTGCACATAGCCCGGTCGGGGTCTCAGAATCACGTGAGAGTAACCCGGACCGAAATCCAAGCACGATTCGCTGACAGAGAACGCCTGCAGGTCCCCTACCCTCTTGATGGAAGTGAGCGCAGTCAGGAGGGCTGTCTTCAAAGAGAATGCCTTAAGCTCAACTGACTCCAGGGGCTCAAAGGGAGCTCCCGTAGATCCCGAAGGACTACAGTTGCCCCCACCCCCAACCAAATTTTTATTTATTTTTTTCCCCTACATCATTATTTGTGTTAAAATATCACTTGTTTCATATGGAAAATATTATTGCACACTGTATCTGCAAAATTCATTTTGTTGGATTTGTTTTTTTTTTTTTTTTTTTTTTTTTTTGTGCCAATGTAGAAAATTTTATAAAGAAAATGTTCAAAATAAATAAAAAAATAAAAGATCTGCCTGATATGAACTTTAAGATCCAATTATATAGTCTTCCACCCACACCAATATTATGTAATTTAATGAGTAAGCCCTCTCTCCATACTGTATCACATGCCTTTTCTATGTCGAAGAATACTACAGCCACTGTTTCCTTATTAGCCATAGCCTTTTCAATTACTGAATTTTGTAAGTGCATCTGTTGTTGATCTTACCTTCCTAAAACCACACTGATGATAACTGATTAAACCTCTACTCTCTAGAAAGGATAATCTACATACAATAATTTTTTTCCATCAGTTTGCATAGATTTGATGTTAGTGCGATAGGTCTGTAGCTGTTGGAGCTCGCTGGATCCTTACCAGGTTTGACAAAAGGAAGTACTACAGCCCATTTCCAGCTCAACGGTAATTTTTCCTTTCTCCATATTCTATTAAAAGGTTTTAATACAATATTTATAAATTTGCCTCAGACATTCAGTATGTTTTATAAGTTATCTCATCCTCCACAGGAGCTGTATTCTTACATTCATTTAAAGCTATCTTTTATTCTGAAAATGTAAACTCTACTTCCATTGAGCCTTTTGATGGAGACACAGAATCAGAATAAGAATCAGAATGAGCTTTATTGCCAAGTATGCTTACACATACAAGCAATTTGTCTTTGTGACAGGAGCTTTCAGTGTACAACAATACAAAAACAATACAAAAACAGCAGCAAGAAATAGATAATAATAAAAAAATAAAAATGAATTATACACATACGTACAGACACACACATACATACATACACACATACACACATACACATGGGTAGTGCAAATCTAATACAATCAGTTATATACAGTGTAAATACAAATCTGTTATGTACAGTGCAAATGTTTTTTTTATTTTTTTTTTTATTTTATTTTTTTTCAGAGGAATGAAATGGCAGAAGAGGTTGGATGTGTTGGATAAATATAAGAAAGATAAGTGCAGAGGACAGACTCAATGACTGCTGAGTAGAACTGTATCAGTAGCGCCTGTGGCAGGTTGAATTTCCTCAGCTGGTGAAGGAAGTACAACCTCTGCTGGGCCTTTTTCACTGTGGAGTCAATGTGGGTCTCCCACTTCAGGTCCTGTGAGATGGTAGTGCCCAGGAACCTGAATGACTCCACTGCTGCCACAGTGCTGTTTAGAATGGTGAGGGGGGTCAGTGTTGGGGTGTTCCTCCTAAAGTCCACAATCATCTCCACCGTTTTGAGTGTGTTCAGCTCAAGGTTGTTTTGACTGCACCAGACAGCCAGCTGTTTAACCTCCCTTCTGTATGCAGACTCATCGTCATCTCAGATGAGGCCGATAACAGTGGTGTCATCTGCAAACTTCAGGAGCTTGACAGAGGGCTCCTTGGCGATGCAGTCATTGGTGTTGAGGGAGAAGAGTAGTGGGGAGAGCACACATCCCTGGGGGGCACCAGTGCTGATTGTACAGGTGCTGGAAGTGAGTTTCCCCTGTCTCATAAGCTGCTGCCTGTCTGTCAGAAAGCTGGTAATCCACTGACAGATAGACATGGGAACAGAGAGTTGGTGTAATTTATTTTGGAGTATAGCTGGGATGATGGTGTTGAAAGCCGAACTGAAGTCCACAAAAAGGATCCTTGCATATGTCCCTGGTCTGTCCAGATGTTGCAGGATATGATGCAATCCCATGTTGACTGCATCATCCACAGACCTGTTTGCTCTATAAGCAAATTGAAGGGGATCTAGAAAGGGTCCAGTGATGTTCTTCAGGTGGGCCAACACCAGTCTCTCAAATTATTTCATGACCACAGACGTCAGGGCGACAGGTCTGTAGTCATAAAGTCCTGTGATTTTTGGTTTCTTTGGGACGGGGATGAAAGTGGAACCTTTGAAGCAGCATGGGACTTCACACTGCTCCAGTGATCTATTGAAGATCTGTGTGAAGTTGGGAGCCAGCTGGTTAGCACAGGATCTAAGACATGCAGGTGAAACACCATCTGGGCCCTGTGCTTTACTTATCCTTTGTTGTCGAAAGCCACGGCTCACATCATCTTCACAGATCTTAAGTGCAGGGTCGTTAGCTGAAAACTTGTTTTTCAGCTTCTCAGAGCATCTTCTTTTAGCCACTCTGATTCCCTTATTCAGTGTGTTCTTGGCCTGATTGTACAAGACTTTATCCCCAACTCTGTAAGCATCCTCTTTGGCCTGACGAAGCTGCCTGAGTTCCACTGTAAACCATGGTTTGTCGTTGTTGAATGTTAAATAAGTCCTAGTAGGAATGCACATATCCTCACAAAAACTGATATATGATGTAACGGTATCTGTGAGCTCATCCAGATTGATGTCTGCAGCCTCAAAAACACTCCAATCCGTGCAATTGTAGCAGGCTTGTAGCTCCAGCTCTGCTTCATTGGTCCATTTCTTTACAGTCCTTACTACAGGCTTAGCAGATTTTAATTTCTGTCTGTAGGTTGGAAGAAGATGAACCAGACAGTGATCAGAGAGTCCCAAAACTGCTCTAGGAACAGAGCGATATGCATCCTTTATTGTTGTGTAGCAATGATCCAGTATATTTCTGTCTCTGGTTGGGCATGTAATGTGCTGTTTGTATTTCGGCAGTTGATGTGTGGGGTATGCTTTGTTAAAATTCCCAAGAATAATAATAACTGAGTCCGGGTATTGGTGTTCCGTGTCTGTGATTTGATCAGCCAGCTGTTGCAGCGTGGCATTCAAACACTCATTTGGCGTGATATACACACTCACCAGAATAAATGAGGAAAACTCCCGCAGCGAGTAGAAAGGCTTACAGTTCATAAAGAGCGCTTCCAATTTAGGACAGCACATCTTCTTTAACGTTGTTACATCTGTACACCAACTTTCTGTTGGGCCTCATGTATTCAGATAGAAGACAAAGGCAGGCCTAACAGTCATAAAAACATAACTCAAGCCCCCACCTTCTAAGTCGTAAATTTTACTGATAAAAATCGCGCCAAAATCAAACAAAAGGAGTCCAAAACAGACTACAGATCCATGAAGCCTTGCTCACTAAAGGATCGAGCGCTCAACTCCTATTGGATGAGGCACACAACAGAACGTCCCTCAAACATGACATCATCAGGAGTTCAAATAATTCTGAAATGCTTCCAGAATTCGCTTCCAGCGACTTAGTTCACTGGATACGGACGTAGCTTTTTGCTGCTCTCCGGTGCAACCTCGTGGCACAAGGAAGTAATGTCTGACTTGAAACTGTAGCCATACAATCTCCATCTCGCTGGACGAGTTGAGATTACTCTGTGTTCAACCGAACACTAACGGATCCGAAGGAGACCGCTGAGCAATTCGCATCTTCATCCGTTGGCCTACAGAAATGAAGAGATTAAAGATTTCTCTTCCATCTTCAATCAAGTCGACATTTCTGAGTTCTCCGCCAGCCCGCTGAGAATCAACAGCCGTACCACCCGCCGACAGAGCGAGGAAACGGCCTCCCGTCATCACACGAGCCTCAAGGAACCGGGTCAAAGTTAAAGGACGGAGGAAAACACATTCTACCTGTGTCCTCATGCGATTCAAGTAAGAGGTTACGTCTGGGCAGAGATAGAATATTATAGCGTGTTATTCTTGTGTTTCAAGGTTTTTGCTTGTACAGTTTACGGACCGCCATGTCCGCTCATTATTAATACTCAGGGTATTAATTATCACAAATTTGTTTTGCTATATTGTGGTCCAACCAAATTGGATTGTGCAATTTCGCCATCGCGGGTGAAACAGAAACTGAGTTCATCCATTAAAGAGTCAAATAACGCAGGACTTTTACGAGCCCCGCTCGTAAAACCGCGTCTCTGAGTGACGAGCACAGCTGCTTTCTCTCCCGCTATCGCGAAATCAGCTTTCGGGCTGTCAGTTAATCATCTCTCTCTCTCTCTCTCTCTCTCTCTCTCTCACACACACACTAACCACACTGACACACACACACACACACACTGTCACACACACACCTTATGTGTTATAGGATTATTTTTATTTCCATATCTAATCATATCACTGTTTAGTTTGTAGTTGTAAGTCGGAAGTTTATTGACTGCATTGTATAAATTATTAATCGATATTACTGCATAAATAAACTTTTGTTTATATTACCAAGAGAAGTGTTTTGGTTTGTTCTGCATACGCCTGTGTCATGCTGACGGGATGTCAGTGCTCGGATTCAAACCTTCATTCATTGTTTTTTCCCCGAAAATCGATATTCTTCGGATGCCGATTTTCCTAAGAAAACAATCTAATATTGAGACTGTTTTAATATTCGGTTATTAGTCCCTGATTTCAGGGTGGTGCCCCGTCAATGTTAATCCTTATTAATATTCTATTGATTTTTGATAATTGATCATTATCTTTGATGATTGTTGAATTTGAATGATCAATAAGCTAGTGTTAATTTTAATTAATGTTTCATCGATGTTAACAATTAATGATTATCTTTGATAATTATTGATTTTAAAGGATTAAAAAAAGCTAACATTGATTCTCATCAATGTTCTATTGATTTTAATAATTAGTAATTGTCTTTGATAATTATTAATTATTGCTAATAACCAAACTTGCTCCTAAACGTAGCACACTACATTTACTGGAGCCCCATATGAGGTTTTAATGAGTTAGATCCAATTAATTAATTTAAATATTAATTAATAACTACAGAAAAAAATATTAATTATTTCTGGTAGTAACACTGATCTAAACAACAGTAAAGCCCTACATTTCATTGATGTAAAAGCATGTTCCATCGCCTCTCGTTTTCCCTGTTAACTCCGCAATGCGATCCGCTCTGAACAGCTGAATGCCCTGCAGATGTAACGCGCTGTCTGGAATGGCTTCACTCAGCCAGGTTTCTGTGAAGCACAAGGCAGCAGAGTTCGAAAAGTCCTTGTTTGTGTGGGTGAGGAGATGTAGTTCATTCGTTTTGTTAGGGAGAGAGCGGAGATTCGCTAGATGAATACTCGGCAGCATTGTTCAAAAGCCCCGCCGACGCAGCTTGACCAGCGCGCCTGCTCGTCTCCCTCGCCTGCATCTCATAGCGCGTTTAAACAACACAGCCACGCCTCTGACTAAAATGTCAAACAAAATGTCCGAATATTCAAAATCCGGGAAAAGATTGACTGGTGTATGCTGTCGAATGTTCAGCAGTTCGTCACTGGTAAAACTGACTGAAAAAAGATTACTAAACACAGGACAAACAAAAATAACAAAATAATAGAAGCGCTCCACACCGAGGCGGCCACCCGTGGCGCCATCATGATGTATCATTTCAAAGGAAATGCCAAATAGTGTGGCAGCGGGGGCATGGTCAAGCATCTGTCCGAAGAGAGAGAAAGTGGTAAAGGCGCTTGCACCTGAGCTAGATTATGTGTGACACCTGTCTCTAATTCCAGTGAGAATGGGGAGAGCGGCATATAAGTAGCCACGCCACCAGCAGAGAGAGAGAGAGAGAGAGAGAGAGTCTGGCACAAGGAAGGCCACGGTACTCCTGAAGATGTGGCATTTAAACTGTTGTGTTTTGTGAAGCTAATGTGTTTAAAAGTCTACATGCCTGTGAAGCTGATGAGTTTGTAAAGTTGTGAAGCATTGAAGTGGCTGATTAAAAGTCTTACCTGAGCCTGGAAAACCCGCTTCCCTGTGTTCTCCTTCCCTTCTTCTGTGAAGTTGTGTTACACATAGGTACATTAATATCTCTGTATTGAGTAAGGAGATCTGTCCGTTAAGTTATATATTGATTTTCATTGTATAATGTATGTACTTATGCAAAAGCTCTTTCAAGCAAATCAGCCTTTTCTATATCCTCTACACCACATCTTTCTCCATCCTTAATCACAGGAATAGATGTAAAACTTCCCCAGCCACTCATTCTCTTCAACATCCTCCATATATCTCCAATCCTAGTTTCTTTTCCAATAGATGAACAGAACCCTCTCCAGTAATTCCTTTTGACTGTTTTAATAGTATTACAGCTAATGCTTTCAGACATTGATATTTTAAAACATTATTTACGGTCATATTTTTCCTAATATACCGAAATGCGTGATTCCGTTCATGAATTGCAATAGAAAATTCATCTGTCCACCATGGGACTACCTTACCTTTCCTTTTACCTGAGCTTTTGGGTATACTACATTCTGCTGCATTAATCATCCATTTGGTAACATCGTTTGCATGTTCATTAGTCGTTACATTTAAGTTATTTGACATAACATCCAACAGACAATAATAATCAAATAGTTCCCAGTTTGCCTGGTCATACCACCACTTGCCTCCCCAATTATTTTCACAATAACATGCATTTACATCAATATTACAGCAAACCAGAACATGATCACTGCCCATATTATCCTTGACTACATACCATTCACTCCTACTTGCCAAGGATGCAGACACCAGTGTAAGATCTAAGCATGAGGTCCCACCTGTATTCACATTAATTCTAGTTTTTGTCCCATCATTCAAGCACACTAGTTTTTGATCTTCCATAAAATCTTCAACTACTATTCCATTCGCATCAGAAACTAAACTGCCCCATAGTGTATTATGTGCATTACAATCCCCACACAAAATGTCAAGGCCCCGAGGCCTACTAATTCTGTTAAAAATCATTTCTGATAAAGGAAGACATGGACTGTAAAAATTATATACTATGATACTACTATCATTCATACATTCAATATCATTTGAGACACCATTTTCTCTGTAGGATAATGTATCCTTGATAAAAGTAAATACACCTCCTCTTCCTCATGCTCGGTCTTTCCTAATAACACTATACACGTATATCATAAAATCATGTTGTGAACTTAACTATGTTTCTCAAAGCTCAAAATCTGAAAGAGGAGCGAGAAAGAGAACTCTTTCAAAAGATACCTAAATTAACGGGATATTTCAAATCATCTGCAGCTGTTGCCGAATTACCAAGCCAGCATCCCAGAGGCAGGCTAGAGCCAGAGCCTGCACCTGAAAATGCTGAGTCATCACCTTCCTCCTCATCAGCTTCCACATCAGATAATGTCAGGTCTGGAGAGCTTGATCCATCCCAATTCATGTGGTCAAACCGAGCCAGCTGCAGGTCATAAGGAACCAGAGGTATCATCAGAAATGCTTTCATCTGTCATCACCTCTTCATTCACAAGAAACCACCATATCCGAAATGTCGAAAGGACCGTTTCGTTTGACGCAGAACAAGATGACAGTAGTGAGTTAGCCACAGTCCCATCATCATCCACTTAAATGTACAGCTCTGATCCAGCAGACTGGGGTGAAGTAAATGCAGGCACATTGGGAAAAAATGGGCTCAGAATTGTGCAAAATAAACATTCTCGTTTTAGGGCATCAGAAAGACAATACAAACACCAAAAGAGGTACTTTTCAAAATCTCTCTTTCAAAGAAAACTTGCCAATAACGAGTTTGTCTCAAGGGAATGGCTGTTATACTCTCCGTCAAAAGGGACAATGTTGTGTATGCAAAGTTATTTGGTGATAGCAACAACCAGTCCACACTGACAGTAGGTTTTAGTGACTGGAAAAATGCGACCGTAAGTTTGAGTGAACATGAGGGGTCGGAAAGCCACAGTAAGGCAATGATTGATTATGTTCACCATAATGCTGAAAGGGGTCAAATAGATTTGCCACTTACACAACAATTTTACAATGAATGTGAATATTGGACTAATGTTCTGAAAAGGGTGGTAGCTGTCGAAGCTATCAGTGAGTTTTATCAATTTCTGAAGGCTCATTTTGAAAGACATGGCACCACCGGGTGAAGAAACCTTTCATATCTTTCCTCAGAACCTTTTTGGAATTTATTGAACAGCAGGTACTTGAAATATGAATATGAAATAATCAGTCAGATTAAAATAGAGAAGTACTTTTCAATCAGCATCGATTCCACTCCAAATGTTTTACACACCGACCAATTAACTATCATTATGTGCTATGTGACACCTAGTGGTTGCATCGAGGAATGTTTTTTGACGTTTATGTCCATCCAAAGTCACATAGGACAGTCTCTTTGCTGGACTGTAATAGCTATTTTGGAAGATATGGGAATTAATATTAGTGCCTGCAGAGAGCAATGCTATGACAATATTGAGTTTAAGATTAGTTCACGCACTCATGCACATGAATGAGTGACATTTGCAGTGAACAGCCAATCACGTGAAACATGGAGAGAAATACCGCGATTGAGGTTCACTTCTCGCGAGAGTCAGTGGGATTGATCTCTCCACTGAAAGCCGATCATTATGAAAATATGAATAATTTAAATACATTTTATCAGCACAGCAGGAGATTGTTATAAAAATATGAAAAAATTAAAACTAATTTACACTGCACAAGAGATGGATTAAAACATGAGGATTTACACAGCACAAAGGATCACTGTACAATTATATAAATCACTATTAGCACTGGTGCTCCTCAGGGATGCATTCTCTCTCCATTGCTATTCTCCCTGTACATGAATAACTGCACTTCAAAGGACCCCACTGCCAAGCTCCTGAAGTTTGCAGATGACACCACGGTCATCTGCCTTATCCACGACGGTAACGAGTCTGCATACAGACGGGAGGTTGAACAGCTGGCTGGCTGTCTGGTGCGGTCACAACAACCTTGAGATGAACACACTTAAAACAGTGGAGATGATAGTGGACTTCAGGAGGAATCCCCCCCTCCCCACAGTTTTTTTCAGGAGGAACATGTTCTGCTCTATAGTTCCACATCCTGCTGTTCCATGGATGATGGGCCATCTCTACCCTCCTCAACTTTTTGTGGCTTCTCATTGGCTGCCCTAACAGAATAACCCTTCAGAGGAGATTTATTTAATCTTTCCCACTGGGAGGCAAGGCTGGGTAGTTCAGCATGTTATGTGCTTACTGTAGCTCTGTCATCAAACTTAATGAGACATTTGCTCATTTTATTGATAGCTGTGCAGGGGAGCCCCTGTTCCCATATTTGTGAAAAGTTTCAAAACAAATTTTGGCATCAGCTGAAAACTTTCTATGAATACTGTCTGTCACAGTGTCCAGAATGACATTGTGAGTTTTGACCTTGAAGTCTCTCACAGGCGAGACTAATGGCTTATCTTCTGTACACTCTCCTGGCTTTTTGTTTTTCTCAACCATTTCTCAGGGACAGCAGTCTGTAATACCAGCTCACAGTCATCTTTCTCTTGCAGCTTTCCATTGGCCCACACCACAAACTCACCAGCTGCTCTTTTAACTCCCTCAAAGTCCCTTAGGCAGTTCCTAAGATTGTCCTCTACCCCCTCAACCAGACATTGAGCTGTGAGGATATCCATTCCTCTTGTCTGTAGGTACTTTGAAAGAGGAGCTGTATGCTGGAAGATGCAAAGGAATATTTGAGCAGTGAGCACTGTTGTACTTCAGAAGGGCTTCTGTGTAACCCTTTGCCTTGACTCTCACTGTTGGCTTCATACTTATGTCCTCTTCAACTGTAGCTAAAGTCATTAGAAGGTCAACAAACAAGGCATCCTGAGGATTTCCAAAACATCCAAACATCTTAGTGAAAGATGGCTGCTTGGACCACCGTCTACTGTAGTTTCTCCTATTGGGCTCAGTTGTCTGTGATACTTGGCCTGACTTATCTCTTTCCACTTCTGCATATGCTTGTATGACTCTCTCAGGAACACTGCTACATCAAGCAATGAAAAAAGTGATGCACTTTCCACAACGCTGCCTGTTGTATCTGCAAGTTTCAGAATATGTCCGTAACACCAAACATGAATCTGAACTGGACATTGTTCTGACAGAAGTGTAGAGAACCCCTTTTACTGTCCCTGCACATTAGCTGCACCATCAGTGGAGTTGCCCACACATGTGCTAATGTTTATATTGTTCATCAGTGATGTTTGTTTCAGTGTCTTCTTAAAATACTCCCCCGTAGATGATTCGGAATCCACCACGGCAATCAATCTTTCATGAATGACATCTGTCACGTATCATAGTATGATTGAACACTGCTCCATTGAGGCGATATCTTGGGTAGTATCTATTTGGACTGAAAACATGCCTGCTTGTTTTCCAATAGTGGCCTTTATCAGTTGACTCATGACATCCACAACTTTGTTGATTATATCTTTCAAGAGCAAGTTAATAAGAGCTCCTCTGCCCTTTGCACCAGTTTCATGTTGCTTCTTACATTTCTCTATGCAACTCTTGACATGCTCTTGAAGACAAAAGCCATATTTGCTCAGGGGTAGAATCAATTCCAGAAAGTTACCATGATTAACAGCACTGTTTTCCAAAGTATAGGCAGCCTCTGCATAATTTCCCTTATAGTTTAATCCACATTTGCCTATAACTTTGGTGACATTTACTATGCGCTCCACAACCTGACGCTTTTTCTTCACTTGCTCACGATGTAATAACATCTGGTTGCCAGTCAATAGGCTTTTTACATCTGCCTTTTGGGCATTTAAAAAATAAGCATCAACACTGTCTCTGTGGCTCTTACTTTTTTCATGTTCCTCAGTCCTTTGGTGGATATATTTCCAGGATTTAATGCCTCCCTTTATGAATGGACCATCACTCAAAGGAGGTGCAAATGCCAAACAGACAGAACAGTACAGAGGGTGTTCCTTTTCACAGTATCTCAACCATTTCCGACTGGTTCCAAGCTTGCTGTGAAAAATTTTAGCCACTGGAAGTGTTGATGGTTGTTGTGGATGATAACAAAAAAACATCTCTAGTTCCTGTGACTGAGGGCGAGCGAAGAAATCAAAACTATCACTTGCCTTATCTACATTTGTCTCAACTTCTTGTTCTGTGATTCTCTGCTGAACTGTTGCTACTCCTGTCTGTCCTGAAGTAGACTCTGTGCTCTCTTTTACATGTCCCTCATCTATATCTGCAGTAAATCAAAAAAGCAATCTATAAGGCTATAGCCAATTTAGCATGCTCACATTATCAAAACGATATTTAAAAAAAAAAAAAAAAACTTGCGACAATGGGCTCTTTCACCGGCCGACGCAGCACACATTCATAGACACACTTATCTTTTTTCATCACTTCACAATCCATCATTACACTGCTTTTCAGTTTTAGCCTGTCTCTATGGGTGCACACTAAGCTACACTAACATTTTATCATACATACAAACGTCATTTCAGGCATTTTTCTCCCATTGTAAGCAACCACTGAAATACACACACGCACGCACACACGCACACAAAGAACTGTTTTTGAATGTTTTATTTAACTTATCTGTTGTCTGTGTATTATTTGTTGAGCTCACTGGTGTTCAGTGTTTATTTGTTTTTCGCATCTCATCTCTTCCTGGTTACGGCATGCACAGAGGATCAAAAGGGGCACGTTGATTAACGATTAAACAGCATATTTCCCACGTTGCACATGTGCAGAGCCATGGAGTCAGGAATGTTACATGTGTTGGGGGGTGATTAAACTATTATTTGTGTTTAAGTATTATAATACATATTGTATGTGTTAAAGAATGTTTGTATTATTATTATTATTATTATTATTATTATTTGTGTATAACTAGGCATATAAGAATCTTATGAGTGTTTAAAGATTCTATTGTGGAGAATCAGGGTAGATAATGTATCTGTGTAATGTGGTATGTGCTGAGAGAGTGGAACTTCAGCTTTAAATCCCAATATCTTCTGTGGTCAGTCATTGTTCTGAACCTTGTTGTGGAATGACCTCAGTCAACTGCTGCTATACAAATTTATATTTTTGTAAACATTGTATTTTTTATTTTTATTTTTTTCATTTACACTTTGTATATATTTTGCACAATTTTTGCACTTCTTGGGGAATATCTTGCACTGTCTTAATAAACATCATTGCACTGACGTGCTAATGTGGCTGAGCCATCTTTGAATTTAAGAACTTTAAAAGCGCCTTCGACTCAAACTTTTCAAGCCAAACCAAGCGGTCCCATTTCCTTATTTTCATCATACTCTTTTCACCCTCCCTTTGAACTGTATTCTTTGTACATTACAATCAAATTGCAAAGTAGGTCACAGTTAAAGTAGTCTAACATTAATAGTGATATTGGAACTATTTGTCTTGTCATTTTATATTTTGCAGTGCTGCATCACTTTGTGCTACCTGTGCTCTCCACAACTGGGATGCTTTCAAGCTTATGACTGGGCCCGCCCAGTGCCTCCTCAGTCAAATCAGCTAATGCCTGACTCTTCCCAGTCACTTAAAACATAAAAAACATAACAACAGATTTATTTATATAAAATTATAATAATAATGGTTAATCAGAATATTTTTACATTCCAGTTTCTAAAATTCTCTCTGAAATTATGCTTGGCTGACTCCTGATACTGTTTCACCCTCCTCAAGTCATTTTTATTTTATAGCACCTTTCATAACATAATTTCAAAGCAGCTTTATAGAAAATCCTGCATTAACAGAAAATGAAACTGTAATATCTATAATGTCTTAGAGTCATCATTGTGTATTTTGATAAAATACGATTGTGAATTGTGTTTAAAAATAAGTAATTAAATAGTAATAGTATTTTGAAACCCAGTGAGCAAGCCGAAGGCAACTGTGGCAAGGAACACAAAACTCCATAAGATGTTGGTTAATGGAGAAAAATAACCTTGGGAGAAACCAGACTCACTGTGGGGGCCTGTTCCCCTCTGGCTAACATCATGAATATAATGCCAATATTAGTTATTTGTGTGCAGTGCAAGTCATGGTTTAAAATTATTAAACTAAGTAAGTGCTAAGGGTCAGTGTTTAAACAAAGATTTTGTAAGAACTGTAAGATTAATGACTAATGTCTTTGAAGTTCATCCTGGATTAACTGCAGAAGTTCACATAGATGTGTTGTCCTTTGTTAGTTGGCTGATGAAGGGTTTTGTTGGCAATTAATTCATAGTCTATGTATTCAATTTTAAGAGTGTAGACCATCATCAGACCGAGGTGATGCAGGCAGAGATTGTTTTTAGAAGCTTTTGGTCCAATAATTAGTACCTCTGTTTTGTCGGAATTGAGTAGAAGGAAATTTCTGGCCATCCAATCTTTGATTTCATTGATACACTCTGCTAATTTGTAGAATTGTTAAATTTCATCAGGTTTTGAAGAAATATGAAGTTGGGTATCGTCGGCATAACAGTGGAAACTTCCATGATTCCTGATAATATCTCCCAGGGGAAGCATATACAAGGCGAAAAGCAGAGGCCCTAAAACTGATCCCTGTGGCACTCCATACTTTTGTTTGATTTGACAATTCCTCATTTACATAGACAAAGTGGTAGCGGTCTGCTAAATAGGACCTAAACCATGCTAATGCAAGTCCACAAATGCCAACATAATTCTCTAGCCTATTCAAGAACATGTTGTGATCTATGGTGTCAAAGGCAGCACTAAGATCTAAAAGCACTAGAAGTGAAATGCAGCCGTGATCAGATGATAAGAGCAAGTCATTTGTAACTCTGATAAGTGCAGTCTCTGTTCTGTGATGGGGCCTAAATCCTGACTGAAATTGTTCTTATATACTATTTCTCTGTAGAAATGAACATAGTTGGGAGGACACTACCTTTTCTAGTATTTTTGACATAAACGGGAGATTTGAAATCGGTCTATAATCAGCCAATTCCCCAGGATCAAGTTGTGGCTTCTTAATAAGCAGTTTGATAACTGCCATTTTAAAGTTTCTTGGGACATGTCCTAAGGATAGCGAGGAGTTAATAATATTAAGAAGGTTCTGAGATTACAGGGAATACCGCTTTTAAGAGCTTAGTTGGTATTGGATCTAACATACATGCTGTGGCTTTTTATGTTTCGATAAGTTTTGTTAGCTCTTCATGACCTATGACAGCAAAGGATTGAAGTTGCACGCAAGTTAAATTATGAGACACTGTTTTCTGAGGTACTGTGACAGATGATTGCATAATTCCAATTTTATTTCTGATTATTTCATTTTTATCAGTAAAGAAATTCATGAAGTCATTACTATTGTGCTGCCATGGAATATCTGGTTCAGCTGAGGCTTTATTCCTAACCAATTTAGCCACAGTACTGAATAAACACCTAGAATTGTTGTGGTTATTTTCTATGAGTTTGCTAAAATATGCTGACCTGGCAGCTTTTAGTGCCTGTCTGTAGCTACAGACACTATCCTTCCATGCACCGCGAAATACCTCTAATTTTGGATTCTTCCACTTGCACTCCATTTTCTGAGCTACTCTCTTGAGAGCATGAGTGTGATCATTGTACCATGGTGTGGGGCTTTTTTCTTTTATTTTCTTTAATCGAAGGGGGGCAACACTATCAAGAGTGCTAGAGAAGACTGTATTTATATTTACTGTTATTTCATCAAGTTCTTCTAGACTTTGGGGCTAACTGAGTGTATGAGATAGATCTGGAAGATTATTAGTGAAGCTGTCTTTAGTGGTCAAAAGAATAGTTCTACCTGAACGATAGCGTGGTGTAGATTGAGTAACATTAGCTGATCGCAGCATACACTAGACGAGGTAACGATATGAGATGTCATCACTCTGTGGAAGAATTTCTTTAGTATCAACATCAACTCCATAAGACAGAATTAAATCTAGCATATGATTATGGTGATGAGTTGGTCCTGTCACATTTTTTCTGACTCCAAGAGAGTTGAGAATATCGATAAATGCTAATCCCAATGAGTCATTTTCATTATCTATGTGAATGTTGAAGTCACCAACAATTAAAGCTCTATCAACAGTAATTACTAGATCTGATAAAAAATTAGAAAATTCACCAAGGAAATCAGAATAAGACCCGGGTGATCTATATACTGTAGCAAGGGCAAAAGACAAAATAGTTTTTATTTTTATTTATTTATGTCTGGCGGTGTCACATTAAGCATTATTAGTTCAAAAGACTTAAACTTATATCTTGTCCTCTGAGTAACACCAAAAACAAAAACTGTAAATTGTAGCAACACCTCCTCCTCGACCCTTCAGATGAGGCTCATGTTTATAACAATAACATGGGGGAGTAGATTCATTTAAACTAATATATTCATCTGGTTTAAGCCAGGTTTCAGTCAAACAGAGAGCATCCAAACTATGATCTGTAATAATTTCATTTACAATTAGTACTTTGGTAGAAAGAGATATAATGTTTAGTAACCCTACCTTCATATGATGTTTATCTTTAATTTATTTATTTTTCAAGTTTAACCTTAATCAGATTTTTTATAAATGATTTAGTGAGCGTTTTGTGTTTGGTAGTTTGGGGAACAGACACAGTCTCTATGTGATATCTAGGTGATACAGTCTCTATGTGTTGTAGTTTATGTGAGCTGTGTGACGTCTCAAGGCAGCTAGGAGACGTTCGGATTAACCAGTTTGTCTGCTTCCTGACTTGGGCCCCAGTTAGTCAAATACTATCACTATTAAGACTATGAGCAAACTTACTAGAGGAGAGCTGCACCTTCCCTGGAGTGAAGGAGTCCGTCTCTTTAGCAGGTCAGGTCTACCCCCAAAACTCTTCCAACTGATTATAAAACCTATACTATTCTCCGGACACCACTCAGACATCCAGCCATTCAGTGGCACTAATCTACTATAAACCTCATCACCACAACGAGGAGAGCCGGAACCAAAGTGTGTGTGTTGCTCGTTGTACTACCCGCATCCGAAACAGTATCTACAGGCTTCTCTTTCTCACTGACCTCCACTAACATTCGGATGTGTGTCTCTAGCTCATTAACCTTCTCCATCAGCCTGACTAATTCCTTATATTTATCACATGTAAATCCCTCACTGCTGACGGAAGAAGCTATAGTAAACATGTGACATGCAGGAAGAAATAACACGAGCGGATGCCATGACTTACCGCAATTGTTTGTTGTTGTTGGTTGTTCCTGAGCGGTGAGGATTTGAGATCGATGTGAATCCCTCACGCAATTGTTTGTTGTTGATAAGCGGTGCTTTGAGATCGATGCCATAATCCATGTAACACAGAGAAGAAAAACATGTGCGCGCTGTAAAATGTGTGCAGTTTAATTGCAACAAAAATAGAAAGTTGATGCACGTGGAAAATGCACGCAGTTGAATTGCGATAAGAGGATAATGCATGGGGAAACCTGATGCTTACTGAAAAATGGCAGATGTTAAGGATTAAAAGCTGAAAACAGATAGATAAGCGATGTTAAAAAAGCTAGCAGGCTACAAACACAGACTTGAGCTAGGTGCCAGCAGCAACAGGTAAAATATACACAGATGAAACAGTAGAAAAGTGGAAAAACCCGAAACATGTGGTAAAATGACAAAGGATAAAACGATGAACGTATGAGAATAAGAATAAGCAAAGCTAAGTAGGCTAGCCACATTGGAGGGTTTTCGAGCATGAACTGCCCGTTTAAGTTCCTGCCACAGCATCTCAATCGGGTTCACATCAGGACTTTGACTAGGCCACTCTAAAACTTTAATTTAGCTTTTTTGAGCCATTCAGAGGTGGACTTACTCCTATGCTTTGGATCACTGTCTTGCTGCATAATCCAGTTGTGCTTGAGGTCCAACCCATGGACCGATAACCAGACGTTCTCCTTTAGGATTTTCTGGTAGAGAGCAGAGTTCATGTTTCCCTCAATTATTGCAACTCACACTGGCCCTGAAGCAGCAAATTATCCCCACACCATCACACTACCACCACCATGCTTGACCGTAGGTATGGTGCTCTTTTTGTGGGATTCTGTGTTTGATTTACGTCAGATGTAACGGGACCCCTGTCTTCCAAACAGTTCCACTTTCAACTCATCAGTCCACAGAACATTCTCCCAAAAGGTTTGAGGATCATCAAGGTGTGTTTTGGCAAATTTCAGATGAGCCTTAATGTTCTTCTGGGTTAGCAGTGGTTTTTACCTCGCCACTCTTCCATGGATGGCATTATTGGCCAGTGTCTTAATGAGTCATGAACAGTGGTCTTTATTGATGCGAGAGAGGTCCTCTTGGATGTTGTCCTTGGCTTTTTTGTGACTTCCTGGATGAGTCGTCGCTGGCTCTTGGGGGAATTTTGGAAGGTTGGCCACTTCTGGTAAGGTTCACTACTGTGCCAAGTTTTCTCCATTTGGAGATAATGGTTCTCACTGTGGTTCTTTGGAGTCCCAGAGCCATTGAAATAGCTTTGTAACCCTTCCCAGACTGATGTATTTAAATCACCTTTTTCCTCATCATTTCTGGAATTTCTTTCGACCTTGGCATCGGGTGCTACTGGGTGAGACCTTTTATCCAGCTTCATGCTGCTGAAAAAGTTCTATTTAGGTGTTGATTTGATTGAACAGAGCTGGCAGTAATCAGGCCTGGGGGTGTCTAGTCCAGCTGAACCCCATTATGAATGCAGTTTCATAAATTTGGGGATTTAGTAACTAAGGAGGCAAATACTTTTTCACACAGGCCCAGTTGGTATTGGATAACTTTTTTTGCTACAGTAAATAACATTATCATTTAAAAATTGTGTTTTGTGTTTATTCAGACTGCCTTTGTTTTATGTTAGATTTTGTTTGAATTTTGAACAATTTAGTATGAGATATACACAAAAACAGAAGAAATCAAATACTTTTTCACAGCATTGTAATATAAGCCTGAATGAGATTAAGCATATAAACAGTTTCACTGATATAAAAATTTCAAAATATTAGAAAAAAAGCATTTAATATATGCATATTTTAAATAAAATAATAGTATATTATAAATAATATATGATTTTGATATTTTGAAATATGTGTTAATGCACAATTATGCATTAAATCAGTTAAAACCATATATTGCATGTCTCCATGTATGTATTTTACATGGACTTCGTGTCATATGTCAGATTTCTGTATGGCCTATATGGCCAACACAGACTTTAGTGAATTTAATTCTACTTTATAGGCATACATGATTTTAGCACCGACTGTCACCACTGCACCAGTCTTGAGTCATCAGCTGCAAACTTTTTTGACTTTGAAACATGTCTGTTAATTTAACACATTGGGCTGCCTGGTCCTCTAATTCGTCGTATTTTTTTCCGCTCCCCCTTTTCTCATTCTGCTCTCCATTGTGGACAAACTTGCAATTATGTCAGTTGATGACTCGTTTTCTAAAATAAATCTGGATTCTACAAATTTTCGGATTCGGGAGGGGCCGCTGCTCTCAACCCCTATCAGCGTTCAAGATTGGGGAGTGCTGGTGAGCGATGATATTCCTGCATGCGTGCGCACACAGGAGGGAAAAAGAGAGAGCGGTCTGGCGAAAAGCCGGTGAGGAATCATTCGGCTCTTATTACCGCAAGTATTACTGTGAGAAGCCAATATTTGTGCCGCTGCCGGCCCAATTTATGAACAGCCCACCCAGAATTCGCCTGATTAGCCACTCCGGCCCTGAATGGTACCTTGCACTGCCCACACTCTAAATGTGGTGGGTGTTAACAGTTTAATTCACTGCTTTGAGACAGAGGATTTCTTTAATTTTGTTCAGATACTTTTTACGTTTACATCATGATCGCCTTCCCTTTCGCAGATCGTAACTGCAGTGCTACAACCAAATTAAAATCAAAGGATAGAGAGTTTGAAAAGTCTTTTTGACGCAAGATGGTCTGCACATGCTCAAGCTACCAAAGCTTTGACCCAGTCTCTTTTGAACGTAGCCAATGATACTAAACAGGATATAACCACTCGTGATGAAGCAAGAGCACTTAACAGGAAAATGGATAAGCTTGAGAATGCGTTTTTGTATAAGTGGAGTTTTGAATCTGACACTTATGTCACAATGTATGCAAGGTTCTTCTTTTTATCATTTGATTGATACAATTGTATACAGAAGCAATCTACTCCTTTGTGGGGCTGCTGTTGCTTGCATGTGCTATTAACAGAGAAATCTTTTTAAAAGGATGTTCGTATCATTATTGGTTGTGCAAGTTTTTTATGTAGTTGTGTGGTAGGCCTATTAAGTTGACACAGTCGAATATAAATGTATTTTTGTTATTATAATGCATTGCTTTGGTCGTCAGAAATATGAACATATTAGCCCAATTTTATCATAACTACATTGGCTGCCTGTTAGTTTTCACATATTTTTTTTTAATTCTGCTAACTACTTACAGAGCTTTGAATGGTTTAGCTCCTAAGTACGACCTAAGTGGGACCTTCTATCATGCTATGATCCATCACATTTACTACAGTCACAAAATTCTGGCCTGTTGATAGTACCTAGAATATCAAAATTCATAAAAGGGGGTAGATCTTTTTACTATTTGGTTTCTAAACTATGGAAGAGCCTTCCTAGAATTGTTCAGGACTTAGACACACTCTCAGTTTAAGTCTAGACTAAAGACTCATCCCTTAACTCACTGATATACTGCATTAGTCATGTCCGACGTAATCGAAAACACTTCTCACATTCTATAACTCTGCTTCAAAATTAAATGTATGGCATCTACACATATATTATTCCATTTGTTTCCCTATCTCATCCTCGGAATTCATATCCTGAGTAGGGATGCACAAATCTGTTACCTGGATCGGTATCGGCTCTGATACTGACGTTTTTCCTGAATCGTGTATTGAAGAGCTCAATCCAAATCCGATACCACATGTTAGTTATGATTGTTACTGTAAATCTCAAAGGATGACATAAAAGAACCTTTAAAGCACCATTAAAGTAGTCCATATAACTCATGCATTTTGTTCAAAGACTCTTGAAGACATACAATAGCTTTGTGAATTGCAAAAGGCTGTGTTTAATAAATAAATATACAGTCTGCATGCGCAGCGTGCTTCCCTGAACGAGCATGCAATATGTGGGTGCTTCACACAAACTTCATCTCAGATGTAGATGCTCAGTAGTTCAGTTCGCTTATAACATGCATTGAGAACGGCACTGGATGCGCATTTCACCAGATGTTGAATGAGAAGTGAATTAAACTACTCTGAAATAGCCTACAAGCACTCTTCCTGGAGCAGTCCGTCAAAATAAAAGCCTTAAGAAATTACAATGGAAATTCACCACTATTGTATAATAAAATGAAATTATTATTATTATTATTTTACAAATTACAACAATAAAAATTTGCATTTGTAATATAAAAAATTATAAATAAATATTTAAGTTGACTGGGTTCCAAAAAATGACTACTGTATGTGATTGAAAAGTGGACTGATATCCTATTACAACTAAAGTGAACAAAAAATAAAATTGTATAAAAGAGAAATGGCTTCTTTTCTACTGAAGACTTTCACTGTATTTACTGTTAATTTTTCTGCTGCATCCAGCAGACTAGTTAACAAAAACTTAAAGGTTTTCTTAACAGGCTGCACATGTGGCAATAATAATTTATTTTTTTTGTTGTATTTTTTGTATTTTTTTTTTAGGTTTTTGTTTCTTTACACATACAATAATTCTCCCAATCAGTTCCACACAGTGAGTTATAGCAGTGGTTCTCAACCTTTTTTTTGATGAATGCCCCAACCCCCCGCCCCCCAACACACACACACACACTTTTAACAATGAAAGAGATATTGTTAATATATTTTACATTTGCCTGTCTATTAAACAAACTATGGCATTTTTGTAATTATAAACAGTAGACCTATTCTAAACACATGTAAAAACAATAAATACAAAATATAGATATTTATAAGTTTAACAAAAAAAATAATAATTATATTCCCTCACTTTAATGTAGCCTATGACAAATTTAATAGAGCTTAAGTAGTATGATAATATTTATTGTCAATCTATTTCTATTCCAATTTGGAATGCCCAATTCCCACTACATAGTAGGTCCTCATGGTGGTGCGGTTACTCATCTCAATCCGGGTGGTGAAGGACAAGTCTCAGCTGCCTCCGCTTCTGAGACAGCCAATCCGCGCATCTTATCACGTGGCTCGTTGTGCATGACACCGCGGAGACTCCGCATGTGGAGGCTAATGCTACTCTCCGCGATCCACGCACATCTTACCATGCGCCCCATTGACAGCGAGAACCACTAATCATTACCACGAGGAGGTTACTCCATGTGACTCTACCCTCCCTAGCAACCTGGCCAATTTGGTTGCTTAGGAGACCTGGCTGGAGTCACTCAGCACACCCTGGATTCGAAATCACGACTCCAGGGGTGGTAGTTAGTGTCAATACTCGCTGAGCTACCCAGGCCCCCCCGAGTTTGGGGTTCCTTGCCATAGTTGCCTTTGGCTTGCTCTGTGGGGGCCTAAAGACAAATCATTTTAAATACAAATAATTTTAAGACATATTTTTAATGACATTTTTCAATGTTCCATGTCCTCTTTTTTTGACCTGAAAAAAGCGTCCAGCCGTGATTTCAAAATTGCCTATAAATGTCCAGGATTTGGCTTTCTTCATATTGACATGCACATTTCAGACTCTCATACATTCTGTCTATTTAATATTCTGCACCATTTTTTGTGTTTATGCATCCATGCAGTCAAATTTCAGCACTTTCAAAATTTGCAATTAATCACATACATATATGTAAAATTTTTGGAAAGGTGATTATCCACAGCTTTCCTGAGCAGGCAATGGGCAGCACCATGACAGCTCCCTACTCCTGTCTGCTTTTTCTGGTCACACTGGAAACCATTGTAGAAACTACACAAACACAACAAACAAAAAGTATTTGAATATAAACTCATGTTAAACGTGCTGTTGTTGATTACCAAAAAAAAAAAAAAAAAAAAAAAAATATATATATATATATATATATATATATTTTCAAGGAAATATTTGTATAGAAAACCAGCAAATTAGAGAAGAATGTCTGTGGACATGATCCAGCTGGGGAGCTGTTACAGTGAAACATGAACTTATTTAAACACAGCACAGTACAATATCTGTATTTATTGCCTATGTAGCTTTGACACAATATTAAGTGTTTGTCATGTCAATATGCCATATTTTGTGCACTGCCTCTCCTGCACAAACTATTTCTGCTCAAATCTTACAACACAGGAGAGCAAAGACAATAAAAAAGACAAACTAACCTTGATTTGTTTTTGTTTTTTTGTTTTGTTTTTTTGCTAAAGTGTTTAATGAGGTGTTTGTGCAAAATGGCTAAAAGAATGCGAAGGGAATGACTCAGCAAACATAAATAACTAAAAATAAAAACAATAGAAGTCAATATAAAGTGTATGTGTGTGTGTGTGTGTGTGTGTGTGTGTGTGTGTTTAAGCCTTTGGTGGGTGAGAGGGGTGAAAACACATATGGAAAGGTGCTTGCTGAGTTGCAGTTAGTCACACTCCTGCGTCTCTAATTGAATTAGCATTGACAGCACACCACGGGCCGGCCTGTGCACACTAAACACTCAGCGCGCAGGGCATCTGCCCTGAAATCAATTACCTGCACGGGGGGCTGGAGGAATCCAGACATGCCGGACACATCCTGCATGTCAGTGCCCAGACTGACTGCAACATCTGCGGCCATCTGACTGTGCTGACCTCAGAGAGGAGCTTCAAAGAGTGGCGGCCGCGGGGCTCCTCTAAATCACCTGTTTGGCTCAGCCACCTGATACCACGACCTGAAACGCACCATCCTGTGGCATCCTCTCTAGTAAGAACAGCATGCAGATCAGATAGATCAAATGGATAAATGTCACATACAGGAAGCTGACAGAGACACGGAACATCAATCCTTCATGGAGCTATAAAAGTCTGAGCTGTTATCAACACAGAACCACAGGCACAACCACACAAAACACTGAAATCGGAACTTGTGCTGACTAGAGATGTTTTGATAAACCAGAAGAATAAATGAATATTGGAAGAACCTATTTTTAAAGAAAACTTTCATTAAGTAGAGAACATTTTGGGTTATGACTGTACAACAGTACAGCTTTTTCAAAAGCAAACTTTTACTTTCCAATGTAATATACTGTAGTTTCTGAATGGAACAAATCAACTACATACCAAGAAAAGTTTGATGAGGGGGTAATACATTTGGAAAATACATTTTGTAGAGGCACATAACCTGGGGCCCGTAAAAAAAAATATTGTTTGCGGTTGTTTTAGCCTACCAAAAGAAACTATTAAATGCAAGGAAATAATGCTTCCATTGTTTTTCTGGATGTGACCGTTATTGTAAAAGTTTAAGGAAAAAGAAAAGAGATATATATATATAAAAGTAATATAACTGAACGAATTAACATATGAATTGTAGCAATGAATGCAAGCTTCAGTGATCAAGACTGTTGGCCACTTCGTTCAGGAGCGGGTTTGGTTATTAACAATAATTAATAATTATCAAAGATAACTATTAATTATTAATATCAGTAGAACATTGATTAGAATCAACATTAGATTTTTAATCCTTTAAATCAACAATCATCAAAGATAGCCATCAATTATCAAATTCAATAGAATATTAGTTATTATCAAAGATAATTATTAAGTAATAAAATCAATAGAACATTGATTAGAATTAACATTGGCTTATTGATCCTTCATATCAACAACCATCAAAGATAATTATCAATTATCAAAATCAGTAGAATATTAATAAGGATTAATGTCACCAGGGCACCACCCTGGAATCAGGGACTAATAACCAGACAGTATAGCAGTCTCACTATAGGATTTTTCTCTTAGGAAAGTTGACGTCCAGAGAACATCGACATTCAAAAGGTAAACAATGAAGGCTTGAATCCGAGCACTGACATCCCCTGCCAGCCCTTGACACAGGTGCATGCAGAACAATACCAAAACACTTGTCTTTATTGATGCAGTAATATAAATTAATAATCACTACAATGCAGTCAATAAACTTCCGACTTCCAACTACAAACTAAACAGTAACATGATTAGATATGGTAACAAATAAGCCTATAATACATGAGAGGAAGGTATGTGTGTGTGTGTGTGTGTGTGTGTGTGTGTTTGTGTGTGTGTGTGTAAGGATTGGAGCGCACAAAATGTCAGATGTGGAGAGTACATCATGCGAGGTTTCCGGCCAGAGAAGGTGGCTGTGAATGTGGGCGGATAGACTGGAAAGACACGTGTCTCCGCTGGTACGATAGCTTAGGGACAAAGCTGGACTCTATCGCCAAGTTATCTGTTCACCAAATATGTGTGCGGGTATGTTTGTGAGGGGTCGGGTGTGTGTGTGCAGTTAGTACGAGAGAGAGAGATGAGTGACGGCACCAAAGCCATTTTTAGCGATTTTGGAAGAGAAGGCAACTGTTAGTTTATCACTCAGAGACGTGATGAACGGCTCAGAATCCGTCCGCCGCAGTTCTTTAATGGATAAACTCTGTGCCGGTCTCACCCGTGATGGCGGATATGCACAAACAATCCAACGTGGTTGGACAAAAACACAGCAAATCTCATTCATGGTAACAGTACGTTACAGTAATACCTTTGAGTATTATTAGCAGCAATGAGTGGACTCGGCGGTCCATAAACTGTACAAGCAATAACCTTGATACACAAGAATAACACACTATAATAATCTGTCTCTGTCCAGACATAAACCTCTTACTTGAGTCGTGTGAGGACGTGGGTAGAATGTGTGTTCATCTGTCGTTTGACTCCGACTCGGTTCCTCGAAGCTCAGGTGATGACGGGAGGCCATTTCCTCACTCTGTCGGTGGGCGGTATGGCAGCTGATTCTCGGCAGGTCGGCGGAGAAAACCAGTGAAGTCGACTCAGTTGAAGAAGGAGAACTCTCAACTCGTCCAGTGAGATGGAGATTGTATGGCCAAAGTTTCAGGTAAATATGTTACTTCCTTGGGCAACAAGGCTACACCTGGGAGCAGCAAAGCTGCATCTAGACGAGGCACATACTGTCGCTGGAAGCAACGCCCAGAAATATCTCAGAGGTTTTTATACTCCCGATGACATCATGATTGAGGGACACGTTCTGTCGTGCGCCTCATCCAATAGGAGTTAAGAGTACGATCCTTCAGAATTTCACACATAGGTGTAAAGTGAGCAAGGCTTCATGGGATCTGTAGTCTGTTTTGGACTCCCTTTGTTTGATTTTGGTGCGGACGTTGTTAACAGGCATTATGACTGTATGTAGGCATTGGTCAGGCTTTATGACTGTATGTAGGCCTGCCTTTGTCTCATATCTGAGTGCATGAGGGCCAACAAAGACTTTTCCTGCTGGAGTCTGTGGGTAAGTTGAGCGGCTGCATGTGAAGTTAATAGGTGATGAATATACAGAGGTCAGCGTGTGAAAATTGTTTTTGTGTTCCAGCACAGAGTCTCTCAGACGTGCTGACAGATCTCACCATGTTCACTTCCTTCACAGCCTGTTTAGATGCAGAAGGTGCTTTGGCTGCATTAGGAGATATTGCTGCAGAAATTAGCTTTTAAAAGGTCATGGTTGAAATCAAACACCAGTCATGAATTGACAGACTTCACTAATTTCCAGCACAGTAAACTGGGAAACTGAACTACTCTCTGCACAAAACTCAGCAGTGAGTTTAACAGCTCTGTGTGCAAAAGTGACCGTGTGCTACAGCATCAGCGGTCATCAAAACTGATCCGTGGTCCAGTTCCAGACTGGAGCACGAGTGTTTAAGCTTGTTTGGGCATAGTTCAATTACACTGCTCTTCAAAACATGAACCAGCAACTTTTAGGTGAGAACATTTTATTGCATCTTATTCAGTCAAATGTATTTATGCAAATTGCTTAGCAGGTGCAGTCAAAACTACAGACTTATCAAAATAATTCACAGCTTTTACAGAAGTGATGTCAGCTCATTGCACAATATTTTTCAACAAAAGATAAATCAGTGATGAAAACCAAACCTTTAAAGAAAATACACATAAACATTTGCTTTTATTCTCCATTCTTCAAGTGTTAAACTGGAATTTCTCATCTGTTCAGGGTCAGTCGTGCTCGTTAAGTTTTAATGTGAAGCGTCATTAAACCTGCAAATCCTGTTCGTGTTAGGTTCTATAATCAGACATGTGTCAGAGTTCTCAATCCCGAACATCATCAAATCAGTTTGTTTTCCGCTTACCAATGATTATCTGCACAAATATCTGTCTCTTGCACAAATTCACCATATGTGCAGGATGAGAAAAGGCTCATTTTCCCTCCTGAATGGGAGGATAATAAAGAGAAAGGAAGAACAGGCATTGATTTTTTCATTATTTTATAGAAAAAGACAGTTCTACGTTAGATTGCCATTGTTTTCTTATGTGGGTTAATATTGTCAAAAATATACAGACTTTAGCAGATCTAAATGTACTTCCTCTGTTTTCATAAACAATAACCCTACATTGTATGTGTTTATTTTTAAAGTAAATTTAATTGAAACCTATTGGTTATTTGAGGGTGTTTGGTCAGTTTTGTTCTTTAGACAGATCTTAAAAAGGAATTTATGACTAGACCTTAAAACAATATTAATTAAATACCCCTGACTATTTTAATGTAAACCAACACACATTATTAACAGTGTTTTGTTTTTCATGTTAACATGTTAGTTACAATAAAAGTGTTAGGTAAGAAAAATATGGAAAAAATGTAGCCCTCATTGCGTTTTAATCTGGATAATCTATCCCCTGAAGAAAGTTATGGTAACACTTTCTATGAAGCCCATATTTATATAATAGGTATGCTTTAAGTAAAGTGACAAAAGTGATATCTTCTTATAAACATCCATAAGATGTTTTTAATTGGTTATAAGACATTACAAGTCATGCTGGAAGTTATAAACATTTCACATGCACAAATACAAAATAGCACACAATGTAATTCAATGTAAATTTTGAGATATTACAAAATAACTCTTGTAAAGCTACAAGGTTAAAATATATCAGAAAATATGTATGTTGATCACACATGTAGTCAATCTTCTTGGGTGTAAACACACCCAAGAATAAAAACAAAAATAGAACTGATTCTATACTGGACTCTATTTAATAAACTTTAATTTGTGTGCATCTTATTTGGTGACTTATTTTATAAATAAATTCCATTATATAAGTTTGACTTGTAATGTAGGTTACAAGTTTATGTTATGACTTTTTATAAGAAGATACTGCTTTTGTAACTTTACTTGAAGCAGGCAAAGACATATTTTAATATGATCACATCATAAAGCCTTTTGACTGTTTACACTATACAGCACTTATCAAATCAAATCAAAATTATTGTCATACAACCATATAAACAAGTGCAATAGTGGGTGAAAGTCTTGGGTGCAGTTCCGAGCAACATAGAAGTCATGACAGTGATGAGACATATACCAATTTACAATAAACAGATTTACACATCACAATTTACATATATAATATACACATAATTACATCACAATATACAAATAATAATATACAATGTACAGTATACAATACACACAATATAGAATACACATACACACAATATAGAATACACATTATACAATAAAAATAGTATATATAGTATAGATCAAATATACAGTAGGTTGTATTGTACTGTATTGACATTCAGGCTGTCGGCTGATAGTCAGTTGCCAGTGTGTTGTTAAGAGAGAATTTATGACAGTCCAGTGTGAGATAATAAAATTAATAAAGTGCAGTGCTGATGTATATTGATCGTGAGAGATCAAGAGTTCAGAAGTCTGATTGCTTGGGGGAAGAAGCTATCATGAAGTCGGCTGGTGTGGGTCCTGTTGCTACGATACCGTCTGCCTGATGGTAGCAGTGAGAGCAGCCCATGGCTTGGGTGGCTGGAGTCTCTAATGATCCTCCGAGATTTTTTCACACACCGCCTGGTATATATGTCCTGGAGGGAGGGAAGCTCACCTTCGATGATGTGTCTGGCAGTTTGTACCACTCTTTGCAGGGCTTTGCGGTTGTGGGCGGTGCTATTTCCGTACCAAGCAGTGATGCAGCCATTCAGGATGCTCTCTTCAGTGCTGGTGTAGAACCGTGTGAGGATGTGGCGGTTCATTCCAAACTTTCTCAGCCATCTCAGGAAGAAGAGGCGCTGATGAGCCTTCTTTACAACGGCCTCAGTGTGGATGGACCATATGAGTTCCTCAGTGATGTGGACACCGAGGAACTTGAAGCTGCTGACTCTCTCCACTGGTGCTCCATTAATGGTGGTGACTTATACGATTAACTTTATTAACTTCTGCTGTATTAAAATTGGATGCTGCTTGTGTTATAATGCATTATACTATTAAGTATAACTTTGAATAGGGGAAGTCTTTTAATGTCATATAACTGAAGTTATAATTATTTATGAGACATTATAACTTATTACAAGGTGTATTATGAGACATTATAAATTCAGTAAAATACATTTATAATGCCTTTACAATACATTATAAATATGGGCTTCATAGAAAGTGTTACTAAAGTTATTTTTAAATAAACATATCTTGTGAACAAAAGACAGTAAGTCAATCCCTCACAACCTCTTTTTCATTCCCGTCAAAATCAAAGATGGCGCTACTGTGAAAAAGATCTGGAATTACCAGGGCAGAGACACTTGGTGTGGTTTTACATATCTAATTCCTCAACAAAATGAAAATATATGACTGATAGATAAACATCTAATACAATATCAAGCAGTGCATTAGTGAAATGTTGATTGTGGGTGACTAAATGAAACTTAGTCGTTTGACACTTCATAAGCTGTTAAACTGCTCTTGCTTTTCACTTTCTTGGTTGAAGGTAAATTAATCTGAGAAGCAGCTGCTTTCACTGAAACTTGAGCACGGTTCACTTCCATACGCTGACTAGATAATTATCCCTCTTTATAAATATATATATATATATATATATATATATATATATATATACACACACACACACATATATATATATATATATATATATATATATATATATATATATATATAATTATTATTATTATTATTTTTATTGAGCCAATATCCCCAAATGTAAATCACACATAAGACTTAAAGGAACAGATCTCAAACTCTGAAAGCACCTCAAGGTATGTGAACATTTGTGAACAGTAAACGTCCCTAAATTCAAGTCAATAAAATGTATAATTCAAGTGATTCATGTGAAGTGAGGAGGGTTCTAGTGGACAGTCAACTGCTTTCACAAGAGCTGGAAGAGAGTAAACATTTTAGACAGGTTATAACATTTCACACTGCAGCACATCAACTTCATAACTTTATTTCATATCACCTACTCATCTACTGTACATATACCTTCCAGAATTGCATGCACCAGCAATCAGAAAAAAAAACCATATTATATTATGGAGAGGCGATTCGATCCTAAATTATCCTTACTTCCAGTACTGATGTGTATTGAAAGGATTGATCCTAACATAATAATAGATATACTACATATACAGTATATATATTGTAGCGGGCCAAGGAGAGACACAAGATAGGTTGGTGAGTGAACAACCCCTGGAGGGCAAATTTATTAATTCCACACACTTATTAGAGTAGGAAGTAAACAGTGAAGAAGCTTGTGAGGTGACGGGGAGCTCGTGCTGGTAGGGGCAAAATGTGCGCTGGGTATGGAGAATCGGCTGGAGCGTCTCGGGCATCGAGGCAGAGGATCTTGTTCTGTAGGGCAAACAGGTTCTGTTACATATACTGGACGGTAGGAGGGAGGAATTTCTTACCAGACCTGATCAGAATGAAAACATCTGTGAGAGTCCATCCGCATTCCTATTTGCTGACCCGGCCCGGTTTTAGACTTTGAAGTGGAAGTCCTGGAGTGCAAGGAACCAGCGCCACTGAAGGGGTGCATGGTTTGTTACCAGTGTAAAGGATCTGCCAAGCAGGTAGTACTGCAGCTCCAGGACTGCCCACTTGATCGCCAGTGCCTCATATTTGACAGCCGCATATTTGGTTTCGGTCAGGTTCAGCTTCCTACTGATGTAGATTACAGGATGCTCTTCCCCTCCCAAGCAGTGGGACAGGACAGCTCCCACTCCTGTGTCTGAGGCATCCGTCTGGAGTGTGAAGGGCTGCGAGAAGTCCGGGGCATGGAGGACGTGAGAGGTGGTGAGGGCCGACTTCAGTGACTGGAATGTCTTCCCTGTCTCCTATGACCAGATGACCTTTTCCGGACACCCCTCTCTAGTCAGGTCTGTTAGGGGGCAAGCCACAGAGGAGAAATTGCGGATAAAACAGCGATAGTATCCCGCTAACCCGAGAAAGGCATGTACATTTTTCTTGGAGCGGGGTTGTGGGAAGTCTCTCATGGTAGCTACTTTTTCCTCCTGAGTGTGGAGGACCACCCGGCCGATATGGAACCCCAGGTATCGTGCCTCTGAGAGTCCTAGGTGGCATTTGTGAGGGTTGGCGGTGAGTCCAGCTCTACGTAAAGTTGACAGCACCTTACCAAGGTGATCCAGATGGACCTCCCAGCTCTCTGAATGAATCACAATGTCATCCAGATAGGTGGCTGCATACTGTTGGTGGGGCCGCAAGATGATGCTCATCATTCTCTGGAAGGTGGCCGGTGCCCCGTGTAATCTGAAGGGAAGGACCCGATACTGCCAGTGGCCTGAGGAGGTGCTGAAGGCAGTCTTCTCCCTTGTCTTGGCAGTCAGGGGGTCTTGCCAGTATCTCTTTGTTAAGTCCAGGGAGGAGATAAACCGGGCCCTTCCCAGCTGATCTATCATTTCATCGACGTGGGGCATGGGGTATACATCAAATGTCAAGACCTCATTCAGCTTCCTGAAGTCATTACAGAAGCGGTAGGTGCCGTCGCTCTTCGGAACTATAATGATCATGCTGGCCATGGACTTTTCGAAGCCTCGATGACTCCCAGTCAGTGTTGTAGTCAAGACCACCTAAACTGAGACCAAGTCAAGACCAAGACCAGAGTGTACCAAGACCGAGACAAGACCAAGACTTTGAGGGCTTGAGACCAAGTGGAGACCAAGACCAAGGCAGGGTGAGACCGAGTCAAGACCAAGACCAGACCAGTGCGAGTCCCACACTGCATGACACACATACGATAAAATGTGGAACATACAAACCATAGGCACTCCTCAAATTGATCTGAAAGATCCACATTCCCATAAAAACACCCACAGAAAACAATTCACCTCTTTTATTGCCATATGTGTGTGTGGGTGTGTGTGTGTGTGTGTGTATCAGTGTACCATGAGAAATGTCTTGATAAAATAATCAAAAGGCATTGCAGAGGTGAATTGTATGTATTAGAATTTTCCTTTCCTATGAGCATACAAATACAAACAAACACTAATGAGCTGAAATCAACTTAACCATCTTTATTCAACACTCCTTTTCCAAGTTTTACCATCCACCTAAAACAATCACATTTTTACTCTTCCCCTAGAAACCATCATTAATTACTGAATATATCAAACAATTATTCAATACTTAAGTCTTCACTTTTCTCTGTCTTTTCTTAAACAATATAGTAACTTTCCAAGTTGAATGGAATGCAGCAAGAGGCAGATTGTTAACGTTAGCTAGCTAGCTTTGCTAGAATCACTTACACTTAGCTTATCTTTCTTTATGCTTCCTTTTTAAGTGCCGATAAAAGTTTGACGTGGTCCCAGCCGTCTCGGTAAGCATAGCATTGCAGAATTTACATACTGTTGTGTATTTTCTTTTGGATGCTTTTTTGCAGATGAAAACTTTGTGGTTTAGGTCAGTGTTTCCCAACCTTTTTTCTCCCACGGCACACTTTTTACCATTAAAGAATCCCATGGCACACCACTATCTCACATAACCATCATCAATAGTTTTCCTTTTCAAGAACATGTCCATGTTTTCTGTCTGTCTTAGTAGCATGAACTCATAATGTTTGAAATTCGGCTATGCAAAAAATGCAAGTAACATAGGTACGCTGTATAATGAGGACACAGATGCCAAGAGCGTTAATTGGATAATGAAAAACAAACAAATTTGTGTCTTTTCCAATTTTTAGATTTGTTCTTGCAAATTGATTCTTGCAATGGCACAGCAAATACTTTTTTTATTATTTATTTATTTAATTGTTTACTGTATGAGTCAAAATCACGTTGTTGATAGAGAGAGAAAAAAAACACACAGGTTGCACTGACATAGGTTGGATCTGGCAGGCACTAGGACCCGAGAGCAGCCGCCTGGCCTCCATTCACCGGTTCAGATGTCAAACGTACTCAGTGAAGATTACAGTACCTCAGAATCTACACATCGAATCACAGTGTTTTTGGACTTGTTTAAAACAGGAGAATTTACTTTTAGTAATCGTATGTAACAGGTCCCTATCTGTCACTCACTTGACGTTGTGTCGATGTAGTGACACTAGGGGTCACTCTTGGGAGCCCGAGACACCTCTGGTCTTTGATAAAAGGCCAATGAAAATTGGCGAGTGGTATTTGCATGCCACTCCCCCGGACATATGGGTATAAAAGGAGCTGGTATGCAACCACTCATTCAGATTTTCTCTTCGGAACCAAACGGTCGATGTCTACTGAGCTGACTGTTCATTCACCTCTGCTGGATCTGACGGCGCATTTCAGCGGCACTGGTGAACTGCAGAGAACGCCCCTGGGTGCTTCGGCAGAAAAAAGAGTATATTCTCCTGAAAGAGTATATTTCTCTAAAAGAGCGGCACACACGGAATGTCTTTTTAAAGACGCGTCTTTTTAAAGATGTCTTTCCGATTGTGTGTTATTCCTGGTTGCGGTCATTACCTCTCAACTTCAGACAGTCACGATCGCTGTCTTTCGTGTCTGGGTGCGACCCACACGGAGGCAGCGTTCGTGGATGGTTAATGTTCTCACTGCGAGAACGTGACCATGGCAAAGTTGCTTTCATAAGAAAGAGCACCACCACCTGGCGCGGACACCCAAAGCTCCCGTCCAAGCCCTGTAGGTTCCATTGCCATTGCTGGACAAGCCGCCTCTGCCCTGCATGCCATGGCTCTCCTGCAGATCCACCAAGCCAAGGCGCTAAAAGAACTGCACGAGGGTAGTGCTGCCCCAGATCCGATGCAGGAACTGCGCTCGGCGACCGACCTTGCTCTCCGAGCGATGAAGGTCACAGGGTCTCTCGGGCAGATTAGTGGTCCAGGAGCGCCACCTTTGGCTCAACCTGGTCGAGATGGGTGAGGCCGACAAGACATGGTTCCTTGCTGACCCTATCTCCCTATTCGGCGACACCGTCGAGGACTTTGCCCAGCAGTTCTCGACGGTGAATCAGCAGACAGAGGCTATCCGGCATATCCTGCCCCGGCATGGCTCAAGATCCCGCACTCCGTCTGCTCGTCACCAAGGGCATCCCTCTGCGGTGACTGCACCAGCTCCGCCGCAGCCCGCCCCTTTGGCGCGGAGCCCACCGCAGGAAGCAGACGCCACCTGTCTCACGGCCGGCTGCCAAGAACCCACGAAGGTCATCAAAGCGCCCCTGAGATGGGCGACCCAGGGTTGACGGAACCCACTGCACTGGAGCTGGTAGTAAGACCACTCCATCCCCCGGTGCAGGGCCGGGTGGAGAATCTTTTGTTGCCTTTTTATTTGATTTCGCCACATGCCCAAGTGGCTGCGGTACCCAACAGTTCAGCAAAAGAGCGGTTTCCTCCTCCCCTGGGTCACATACTTGGTGTGCACGGTCGTCATCTTGACCACCGTCCACATTTTTTCCCTTGCAGGACTGGCGCTCCAGCGGCGGTTTCCCCGCCCCTGCGCGCCCAGCTGTGGCACACATCCGCCCCCGACGTGACAGGCCTCTTCCTCCCCCGTCCCAGGCTGTTCCGGGGGTGGTCACAAGGAATTTGGTCCCCCTCGCTCAGAACTTGGATGCGTGGCTTGCGCTTTACAATCCGTCGCGATGGCTGGTCCGTTCCGTCCGACTCGGCTACATGATTCAGTTCGCCAGGCATCTGCCCAGGTTCAGTGGTATCCACTTCACCTTGGTGAAGGACGAAAACACTGCTACCTTGTGCGCAGAGATGGCCACCCTCCTACAGAAGGGTGCGATAGAACCTGTCCCTCCGGCTGAGATGAAGAAGGGGTTGTGGCCAATCTTGGACCTGCGAGCACTGAACTGGGCTTTACACAGACTCAAGATGATGACACAAAAACGCATTCTGGCGAGCGTCCGGTATCAAGATTGGTTTGTGGCAGTAGACCTGAAGGATGCGTACTTTCACGTCTCGATTCTACCTCGACACAGACCCTTCCTCTGGTTTGCATTCAAGGGTCAGGCGTATCAGTACAAGGTCCTCCCTTTCGGCCTGCCCTTGTCCCCTCGTGTCTTCATGAAGGTCGCAGAGGCAGCTCTTGCCCCGTTAAGGGAGGTGGGCATTCGCATTCTCAACTATCTCGATGATTGGCTAATCCTAGCTCACTCTCGGGACATGTTGTGTGCACACAGGGACCTGGTGCTCTCGCACCTCAGCCGATTAGGGCTTTTTCAACTTGGAAAAGAGCAAGCTCCTCCCGGTTCAGAGCATTTCTTTTCTCGGTTTGGAGTTGGACTCAGTCTCATTGACAGCATGCCTCACGAATGAGCGCGCACAGTCGGTGCTGGCCTGTTTGAAGGTGTTCAAACAGAAAACAGTGGTTCTACTGAAACTCTTTCAGAGGCTCCTGGGGCATATGGCATCCTCAGCGGTGGCCACCCCGTTCGGGTTGATGCATATGAGACCACTTCAGCACTGGCTTCAGACTCGAGTCCCGAGATGGGCATGGCGCTGCAGGACACATCACGTGGCCATCACGCTGATCTGTCACTGTCTCTTCAGCCCTTGGACTGACCTCTCATTTCTACGGGCAGGTGTTCCCCTAGAGCAGGTCTCCAGCCACGTCATGGTCATGACAGATGCCTCCAAAACGGGCTGGGGGCTGTTTGCAATGGGCACAAAAGTGGCATCTGTTCGCTAAGTGGTGTTCGCTGATCATCAGGTTCCTGAGAGGCGCCAGGAAGCTGAACCCCTCCAGACCGCGCCTCATTCCCTCATGGGACCTCTCTGTAGTTCTTCAGGGTCTACAGAGAGCCCCCTTTGAGCCTTTGCAGTCAGCCGAGCTTAAGGCACTCTCCTTGAAGACTGCCCTCCTGACTGCGCTCACTTCCATCAAGAGGTTAGGAGACCTGCAAGCATTCTCTGTCAGTGAAACATGCCTGGAGTTCGGTCCGGGCTACTCTCACGTGATCTTGAGACCCCGACCGGGCTATGTGCCCAAGGTTCCCACGACACCTTTTAGGGACCAGGTGGTGAACCTGCGAGCACTGCCCCAGGAGGAGGCAGACCCAGCCCTGTTGTTGCTGTGTCCAGTGCGCACTTTACACATCTATTTGGATCGCATGCAGAGCTTTAGGATCTCTGAGCAGCTCTTTGTCTGCTTTGGTGCACAGCGGAAAGGAAGCGCTGTCTCCAAGCAGAGGATCGCTCACTGGCTCATTGACGCCATAGCTATGGCATATCACACCCAGGACGTGCCGCCCCCAGTAGGGCTACAAGCCCATTCTACCAGGGGTGTAGCGGCCTCCTGGGCCCTGGCCAGGGGTGCCTCTCTAACAGACATTTGCTGCCCCTATCTCCCAGGGCTGGGCAACACCCAACACCTTTGTGAGGTTCTACAACCTCCGGGTGGAACCGGTTTCATCCCAGGAAGTGGCACACAATACAAGCGGATAAGCCCAAGATAGCCGGCTGGGTGTATCGCTTGCACATAGCGCCTTTCATCTCCTCTGAGCTGAAGACGTGTGCCATTAATTCCCAGTAGTGTTCACAAACTCCATTCCCTGGTTGACTTCCTCAGAGCCCTGTGGCAGTCGAGTTTTCAGAGAGACTTGCTGCCGGCCCAGTACACGTGCTAACTAAGAGCCCTGTTCTGGGGTAGGTGCTCCGCATGTGGCGGTTCCCTGTAAGGTAACCCCATGCGAAATATATCTTCTGCTAATTAATTTCCCTGTTGGCAAACTGCGTCTTTCTTGGGCAGAGCCCCTCTGCCACAGTCTCCACGTCTGTAGTAACGTTGGGTAGGATCTACCATGAGACTTCTCCACATGGTCGGCAAGACCATGTGACGTATTTTCCACTTAAATATCTCCCCCTCTCTCTGGGCAAGGTGTGGTCTCCGTGGTGTCCTCCCCTTGGGATGGACACCCCCCGACTAGACCTGGTCGGCTCAGTCAGATATTCCCCCTTTTTTTAGGGAGTGGAAAAAAAGAAGGGGAAAAGAGGCCACGACTGGGCTAGCCTGTCTCTATCTTTTGGGTAGTCGACTTGTCCCCAAAGGGCTGTTCAACACTCATAACTATGTTGGGGGAGGTTACGTGTCGGCCTGGTGCGCTGGCTATGAGGCACACAGTTGTCTGCCCGTCAAACACCACCAGTTCACGTAACACAGTTCAGCCAGTTGTGGCGTTTTGGGAACCCTAGTGTCACTACATTGACACAACGTGGAGTGAGTGACAGATAGGGAACGTCCTGGTTACTTGCGTAACCTCCGTTCCCTGATGGAGGGAACGAGACGTTGTGTCCCTCCTGCCACAACGTTGAACTACCCGCTGCAATGTCCGGACCTTGTCTCGACTCCTCAGCATAAAACCTGAATGAGTGGTTGCATACCAGCTCCTTTTATACCCGTATGTCCGGGGGAGTGGCATGCAAATACCACTCACCAATTTTCATTGGCCTTTTATCAAAGACCAGAGGTGTCTTGGGCTCCCAAGGGTGACCCCTAGTGTCACTACATCGACACAACATCTCGTTCCCACCATCAGGGAATGGAGGTTACACAAGTAACCAGGAGGTTTCTCTTATTCTTTTTATGTTTCATGAGAGAAACTTGACAATTAAGCCACATCTATTCATAACATCTGTTACTCTATGCTGTGCACAAATAAACATCTTTTAGTCTTTGAGTAAAACAATACACCTGTTGTATTCTATTCATTTATTCGGTTCACTTTCTAAATGTTTTTACTACAAGTGTGATGATGAAGCATCATTTTGTGGGCATGTGAGGAGTTGCGTTTGACAGCGGACTAGAGTTTGTTAGAACAATAATGTTATGATGGAAAAATATTTAAACTGGTTGCATAAAATACTTTGTAATGGAAAATATACTGAATTGGCAACTTTAAAACTCTTCTACCGTCTCTATACCTTCATTGAAATACCGTAACATATTTTATTTTTTTATTTTGAGGAATTTGATAATTTTTCATGGCACACCTGACAATCTTTCATGGCACACTAGTGGGCACAGTGTTAGGAAACACTGGTTTAGGTAGCCAAATTGTATTACAGAAGATTTGGCTGACATCTCTCAGACAGCCACAGTTTCTTCTCCTGTCTCCCGCATTCACTTACTTGGAGTGCGTGTGAAGGGGGGTGGGGAGGGGTGACAGACATTAACAGAAACAAAAATTTCAAATTAGAAATGAGTCATGTTATTGCTTGCATTTGAAGCAGGAAGTTTTACATCCAATCACAGTAATGATGTTAACAAATAAATCAGACAATGCACAGGCAATTTAGTTGTATCCCTGCAGTTGTGGTCTTGACCGGTCTTGAAATAAAAATCCTGAGTCCTCTTTGTCTAAGACTAAGACAAGACTGAGTAAAATGCGGTCGATTCTGAGACGAGACCGAGACCTTCAAAAAGTGGTCTCGAGACCAGTCTCGAAGTACTACAATACTGCTCCCAGGTCTAACATCCATTGGATTTCCTCCTCTATGGCTTGTCAACAAGACTCCGGAACCCAATAGGGCCGCTGCCGGATGACCACACCTGGTGGAGTCCTGATGTCATGGGTGATAACGTTTGTCCGCCCGGGGGTTGTCGAGAAAACGTTACTGAAGCACTGGACCAGGGCCCTGAGGTCTTTCTTCTGAGCCGAGGATAGATGTTCTCCCAGATCTACCACCCTTGTTTCTTCACGGGCTAATAAGGCAGGGCAGCCAGCAGTCTCCACCCATTGCTTCAGCAGGTTGACGTGGTAGATCTGCTCAGCTCTCCATCTTCCCGGCTGCCTCAACCGTTAGTTCATGGGTCCCACTTTTTCTGTGACTGTATAGGGCCCATTCCAGGATGCCAGGAATTGACAGGACGTGCTTGGCACCAAAACTAGGACTCGGTCTCCGGTGTTGAACTCGTGGGCCTGGGCAGGGAGGTTGTATGTTCATTCCTTTGCATGCTGCTCTTTTACCAGTGGCATGACCCTCTCGATTCAGTCTCTCATGTTCCGCACACGCTCAATGACGGACTGCTGAGGGGATGGACTTAACGTAATCTACTAAAGACAATAATTTCAGAGTAAATCAGAATAAATTCAAATGTAACAATTTATTTACCAGGTAAAATTATAGACATTCATCAATTCCAATTAGACAATAATAAGTCAAATTCAAACATTTATCAAAACATAAGAAATAAGAATTGCATACCTGGTAGAGAAAAGTACACACAGCAATTGTGCGGGAGATCTGACTACAGATTCCCAGAGCTCCTTTGCCATCTCTCCTTAAGTACCAAATGATTCTATTGTTATTTCAGACGTGTTTGTTTGATGTTATTCAGGATTTGGTTTACAATTTAGGGGGTTGTAAGTAGACCTTTGAAACTTGTAATTGAGTAGGTTGTTTGATGTTTACAAAAAATACAACTAATCTGCATACAGCATATGGTTCCTGTGAGAGACCTGGGAGGGGCATGCCCCTGATAGAATACAGTATTTTACTAAGTTCTTAAATCTTACTTGTGATTTGACCTTGCTGAAAGGGAATGAGACCGTTTTACCAGTTGCACTGAGACCTCTTGAATGATACCAAACATGTATGATCAGAAACCTTTTACATTACAGAATAGGATAAGTCATAACTTAGTTTTTGGTGACTCTAAAGTCACCTGAGGTGTGAGAGAGGGAGCAGATGTGAGTGAGATTTGCGTTTTATGGTCCTTACTCAGTAGGGTGTTTTGTCTCAGGTGGAGATGCTCTTCTGTGTGAGAGTTTCTTTGACTTTTACCGGAAATGGTGCCATTTGGGCGTAGACATCCTGGTGCCAGCCTTACAGGAGCTTGCATACAATGTTCAGTGAGGTGGCCTTGCAGAGTGGCACGGCTTCAGGGTACTGTGTGGTGTAGTCTACGATGACCAGTATATGTTCATGTCCCCTGGCAGACTTCAGCAGTGGCCCAATGAGATCCATGAGCTCAAAAGGCACCTCCATAATTGGAAGTGGGACCAGTTGGGTGGGCAGTGGCTTCTGGGGTGCAGTCCGATGGTAAACTTCACAGCTTTGGCAGAACCGGCGAACTTCTGCATCCATGCCAGGCCAATGAAACTGATCAAGGATCCGCTGAGTAGTGTTTTCTGTTCCTAGATGTTCGGCCATTGGATGGGAGTGGGCCAGTTCTAATAGCAGCTCAGTCTTTGTCCGGGTAACTACCAGACAGTAGAGCTACACAAAGAAGAGATGAATGCAGGCTGGATGCAGTCAGTTGCTTCCTAAAATTAGAACAAACAGAAGAGGCAGTTAGTTTCATGCATGCCTTTTCTAGATCCTTCTCTCCCTTCTGATTCACCTGTCAGCATTTATATCCCTCTCCTCTTGATGGGAAAATCCACTGCAGGTGTGAGTGAGAGGCTCCGTTGATTGCCATTGCCAGGGGCAATGCTGATTGCCTCATTTGGCCAGGACACTGGGGTTACACCCCTACTCGTTACAAGAAGTGTCCTATGATTTGTTTAATGACCATAGAGAGTCAGGACCTCGGTTTAACATCTCATCCAAAAGACAGTTCCTTTTTACAGTATATTGTCCCCATCACTATACTAGGGCATTAGGACCCACACAGACTACAAGGTGAGCACCCACTGCTGGCCTCACTAACAGCTATTCAAGCAGCAACCATAGTTTTTCCCAGGAGGTCTCCCATCCAGGTACTGACCAAGCTCTACCCTGCTTAGCTTCAGTGGGCAACTGATCTAGAGCTTCAGGGTGATATGGCTGCTGAAATGTGTATGTGTATGTGTATATATATATATATATATATATATATATATATATATATATATATATATATATATATATATATATATATATATATATATATATATATATATATATATATATATATATATTAGGTTTGGTAAATTTAACGTGTTAATTTCTGCAATTAATATTTTTCGTTTAACGAGTAAAAAACAAATATAATGCAATTAACGCAGTGTCCTTTTTTTTTTTTTTACTCCTTGAAACTTCACGCGATAGGAGAAAGGTGTCCCAAGTTGTTCCTGGCAGGCTACTCAGCCTTACAGGCTCCTATTAGGGTGAGGGCGGGGTTAGGGCATTTGCTGCCTGACAGGAACAAATCCAGCACCCTTGTACAATGTCCAAAACTTGTTTTTCTCCACTTTCTGTGGCTAAAATTGGCATATAAATTTTCAGGAGGTGACGCCCGACTGGAATACACATCCTAACACAGAAACTAAACAAACTGTGTGGAGCAGAGCACGCTTATTCATTGCATATGATGCATGTCCCAGGCATAATTTACATTACATTTACTGTACAAAGAATGAAGACTTTGCACGCAAGCGATGAACCAGGCGTGTGAGAAATATGGGCATGCTGCCGTATCTATTCGCATCACTCCAAAATGCTCAATAGCTTTCAGTGTCAAAAGTGAAACCGGCAGAGTGAGACCCAGCATGTGTACGATAAAGACTGAAGGACCTGGCCATTCAGCAAGCTGCAGCCAGGTATACTTGTAGAGACTGAATGGCAGCCAGAGGAAGTTATAGTTTTGATAATAGAAATAGAAAATAGAAATTGTTTTCTAATAATGCATTGGCAATGTACACTTAAGTTTCTCTTGCAAAATAGTTTGATTTGAATTAAATCTGCCCATTTGATCCTATTATTAAAAAAACATCAACTGTAAAACAGCAGAGGATTTTATCCAAATTTCAATAACAACATTACCGCTGATTTTATGGCATGTATACATATACATTTATCCATGATTAATACCTGTAAAAATGCATCTAATTAACTAATAGTATAAAAATAAACATTTTAACATACATATTCAAATAATTAAATAAAACAAATAATGGCCAACCAATTTCTTGCAAGTTCTTTGAGCCAAAGTATGAAGTAAATATATTTATGATGATTTTTTAAATGCATGTTGTAATGTATTATGTGCCATAATTTCATCACAGAAAATATTATAATTATAATATATTATATATTTCTACCATTTTTAGCCATTATAGCCATTAAGTAATTATATATATATATATATATTATAAAAATAATTTATCAGATGATTAAAATGCATTACATTATTGTGGCAGAGAAGGAAAGCACTGATAAGACAATAAAAAAGTGGCTTAAGAAGACGATATACTGTGTTGTTTATTTACATATTATTGAACATAATATAGCCTATCATTGGCCTAAAGTTCACAACAATCCATTTTGCAATTGAATTTGTCAATCTGTCACAGATTGATTTATTCTAAGGGCTTTTCCAAGGACGCGTCAATGTACAGTACATATGCGCCAGATGGACGATTTTGGAGCATTTCACGTTGGTTGCATCGCATCATAAACACAGCATTTTCAGGTCAGTGTGTCAAGTAAAACATAGATTTAAACACATCTTAAGATCCCTGCATTAGGAATTGTGCTCCATCCAGCTGTGTTTGAACACAAGAACGCATTCTCATCTTGTTCTGTCGCTAGCTTCAAGGAGCCCGAGTGTGGTTTGTTGTCTACACAGCGGTGCGTTAAATGGACAGCATATATATACTGTGTGTGTGTGTGTGTTTATATATATATATATATATATATATATATATATATATATATATATATATATATATATATATATATATATAATTTACACAGTATATATAATAGAAATATTGGTATCAATTTAGGCAATATTGGCCTTGATAGTACTTGGTATTGTATCGAAATATACTAATGCTGATTTTTTTTAATTTATGTTTAATTTTAAACTTCACAATTATGGTAGTGAAAAACATAGAGCCCACTGTCAGGCAGAAATCTGACAACTTTCACTCAATTTGTGTGGAATTGCTCAATTTGTGAGCTAGTACAACCATTCTCCTACTCTAGGAAGTCCTAATGAAAACCAGACCATCCCAATCAGACAATTACTGCTTCAAAACTAGACACAGTTGAGAATTATTTGCTGTCTGTGGCTGTGACTGACAGCTGGACTGAGTTGAAATTACCGGTAATCAAATGTCGCTCTGTTGGTTGTATCTGAAGCTTTTACGGTTAGGGCTAATAAACTGGTGCAATCTTTTACAATTAAAGCTATTAATATTTCTGACAAATTGAGGCAAAATGACAAATATAACACTGGCCATGCACCATGACATAGTAGTTAAAATTTTTTATACAAAGATACATTTTACACCACATGCAATCCAATAAATTCGGTTTACTGTATTTTTCCAACATGAATAGATGCTGACATGAGCTTCTATGACAGGAAAATTGCACCCCAGTTTTCTGCAGTTAAACTGGGAAACAGGCCATTTCCACTATTTTGGATAGTCCCTGAACCAAGAAAAAAGTGATACAGCAAGGAACTTTGCCCATATTCTTCTAAGATGAAGAACCAGTGATAACCTTAAAGAAAGAGTTAAACAAGTACACAAATTTACAAAGACACTTATAGATAATAGATTTTAACCAACAAAACTGTTTTTGTCACAAATAGCAAGAAAGCAGGACTTATTTTTGTAATAGTTGGGCTTGACTTTTACCAAGACGTAGAAAAAGTTAATCGGATAATATATAATAAATATATAGTTACACTGTGCAGTGTACACCAAAGCACAACATTTCCACCCATAATTCCTGTCATTTTGACTGTATGGTATTCAGTCATTTTTACACATTCATAAATTGGGGATTATGTTTTGTGCATACCTGTAAACTTGTCTTTAGTGCATTTCACCCCTTTCTCTCCTTGTTGGACGTGATTGACTCACATGCCAAACTGAATGAACGACATGCCTCCTCGTTCAGTCGGTCAGTAGATCCTCGTACATGATCAAGATGACTGATTCATTCATTTGACTGATTCATTCAACTAGTGTATCTGTACATTTAGTTTGTTCACGAACAAGATGTCTCATCTCGGTCAAACTCAAATGACTGACTCGACTGGTTCAGGGAAGGGGCGTAATCGTTCCATTAGTCAAATCAATGATATACTCCTTCACAGCCCGCACTCGAATGCTACTGGGTCAGTCTTCACAGGCAAGATAAGCCACCAAAACAGTCTCATGCTTCAAACTAGAGCTCATTGATTTCGAAAGGGAGAGACTTCAGAAATCAGAAATATGAGTCAGAGGGGCCTGGGTAGCTCAGCGAGTATTGTCGCTGACTACCACCCCTGGAGTCGCGAGTTCGAATCCAGGGCATGCTGAGTGACTCCAGCCAGGTTTCCTAAGCAACCAAATTGGCCAGGTTGCTAGGGAGGGTAGAGTCACTTGGGGTAAGCTCCTCGTGGTCACTATAATGTGGTTCTTGCTCTCAGTGGGGCACGTGGTGAGTTGTGCGTGAATGCCGTGGAGAATAGCATGAAGCCTCCACACACGCTCAACAAGCCACGTGATAAGATGCGCGGATTGACGGTCTCAGACGCGGAGGCAACTGAGATTCGTCCTCCGCCACCCAGATTGAGGCGAGTCACTACGCCACCACGAGGACTTAGAACCCATTGGGAATTGGGCATTCCAAATTGGGGAGAAAAGGGGAGAAAAAAAAAGAAATATGAGTCAGTGGATGTATTTCAATCAGCTTCCTAGTTCAGTAGTCAGGGCACTGACCGAAAGTCGGCGATCTCTAGGGCTGTCCCAATCACAAAATCATTCCAGTGCACTGAAATTTTCACTCCCTAAAAATTCCCAGAATGCACCATAAAAACCAGGGAGCATCATTGCCCGAGCCCGTCTCCCTGGGGGGGAAAACAAAACGTAATGCGGCAGTTCACTGGCGATGAAACAAGATGCCGTTCTTTATGAATGGCTGTCAATGGAGGAGATACTTCATTGTGCTGAATAAACTGATTTTGTGAGGAAACAGCTCATCTCTTAAGGAACTGACCACCTGTCCACTTCTAATCTTCAACACGTTTTTCACTAAACAATCATTTTGGAGTGAACTATATATGGGTTTTACTACAATAAAATTTCTGTTTTTTTTTTTTTAGAGAAGATACGGCTCTCCCTATTCATTTGTATTGTATCCGCAAACAATGATTTACTGTCATAACACACTGAATGCAGTTTGTTGACAATTACCATTTTAGGTAATTTTAACTGATCACTTTTGTTTGTTTGATGTCGCATGCATTTGTGTAGAATAATCTTGTATAATTTTGACAATGTTGCTTAAATGCATCTATGAATAAAAGTAATGAATCAAACTATAAGAAATTGATATTATTTTTTTTAGTGTTACTCACTATTTGTCAGTTAATTAATGATTTTAAAAATAAACTTAATTGGTAACTTGAAACAACACATTTTAACTGATAAGAATAATTCACACCACTGAAACACATATTTAGAAGATTAACATGCTTTTCTTATAGCAGAGTTTCTAGAATTATGGACATCTTATCTGGGGCTTGTTTAATAAATGTGGTCTTACTCCAGCTATTTCGGCATTACAAACGCCATCCTTGTTATATTTGATATTTATATACCAGTTACGTTGTGAATCAATGTCAATGTCAACTCAAAAAGTTAAAATGTTATCAGAAAAGCACATTATTGTACATTTTTGATACTTTACTAATACAATCGGTTTGGAATTTTGTGTGGATCAGATTGTGAAGACGAAATGACAAATATTTGGACATTTTAATGACTTTGATAGACAACCTTTGTGACACATGGTTATGTGACCAGTGCTGGATAGTATCAGATTACTCATAATCTGGATTATATAATCAGATTACAAAAATCTAGTACTTATATTTAGATTAAATTACATTTTAAAATACTCAACCAGATTAGTTACTTTTTTCTGGATTACATGATTACATATTAATTTGCTGATCTCTCAAATTCTTTATTCTAAACCAGCCTACAGCTAAAAAATGATGTCATCATCCACTGCCGAAGTTCAATTCCAATACTCAAGAATGCAGAGAATGCATAAAATTACCCAGATGTGTTCTTGTTCAGGCAGAATATCGAGGATGCATCGGACAGTGAATTGTGGCCAAGAACCGGTACTACTGTGGCAGACGAAGGATATTTATCGTTGTGTTTTCCCGTGGTTTTCCCTAAGGAGTTTCCCACAGTACGAAATGTCTGATGGCTTCTGAGAATCATTTTTAGAAAGTAAAAAGCACATGGAGGAAACAAGTGTTAACAGACTTAATTATTTTAACGTGTCACTAGTCCTGCAAAACCTCACTGGTGTGTGATAATGCCAGTAGTTCTGGATATGAACTATGCTGGAACGGGCAATTGTGCAACAGGAAGATCTCAGAGCTCACAATAGATGCATTCTACATCCTCCTGTCTTTCTGAGTTCATTCTTCCAAGGTAGCTTCATAAAAACGCAAGTCTATTTTATCTGTCTTTGCATTGAGAAACACCCAATATCATCGTCTCCCACAAATAGTGTTTACATGCACGTTCTCCGTATACATTGATGTGAAAGAATAGGATGGTGGATGCCGCAACTGGTTTTAAGCCCCTGTAAACCTGTGCGTTAATGCAGCCCTGCATGTGACATCAAATAAACAAGAATTATATCAGAACTAATCCAAAAGTGATGCAAAAGCAAGAATTAAGGGAATCAATAAATTATGAACAATTTACTGCCGTTGCCTTATTAATATGCAATCACGTAATCCATGCAAAAGTAACTGTAATCTGAAGTATTTTAAAATTTTAAAATTTTTATTTTTATAGTGCTTTTCACAACACACATAGTTTCAAAGAAAATGTATAACACAATTGAAAATCATACTTTTAAAAATGATTGTCTTTAAGCTCCCAGTGAGCAAGCCAAAGGCAACTATGGCAGGGAACACAAAACTCCATAAGATGTTAGTTCATAGAGAAAAATAACCTTTGTAATGTAATATAATTACAAGTACATGATATTTTACATTTGATTATGTAATACAGATTACATGTAATACATTACTACCCAGAGAGCAGGATGACACCAGCATTTTATATAAATTAGTGTTTCATTTTTTCACAGCTGTTACTGTTGTTAATATTATAATTTACATCTGCATCTCAATCTAAAAATCTATGTTTTACTGGCAAATGTGCATTTCAGTGGACATAATATGTGCAATTATTGGTAATTGCATTGGTGCTACCAAATCAGGTGCTGGTGCCACATTTACAGAAGGTCCTTTGAGTGCACACACATAACACTGAAGTGGCCTTGGCTGAAATTGAATTTGACACAACAAGTCTGGAATTTACATTTTGGCCTGCTGATACTATGTGACATCTTTAGGCTTGTGCATGTTTGGCATTATAATTAAAATCATCAATCATTACTGGCTTAGGCACAAAAACTGTTGAATGAAAGCCCGGCAGCATACTGTTTTAAAGTTTTAAATTACATATTGGTGTTAAATCACATATTAAAATACACTCATCTATGATAACATAACCAAACAGATATTTAGAAAAACACACCATAATTGCAATTGCGCATTCCTACTATGCAGTACATTTCATGTCACCTTTATAGAACTGTATATCTTAATATAATGGATAAAATATTGGGATCACATTTTTAAAAGATGGAAATCATTTTTAGCTCAAAAAACTGCTCAATTTAACTCAAATCAGCTTAAAAACTGCCAATTTATTAACAAATATCCCAGGTGTTTCTGCATTGTTGTCTCCTATTGTAATTCTTCATTGTAATCTTTGATAATAGCCCTTAAATAGCAAAGCCAGTTCCTTAATGAGAGCACCTTCCATGTAATGACATCATGTTTGGTGGGAAAACAACAGCACAAGCATCAGTATTATGTGATGTTTTGTGCTATAAGCTGGTTTGTCTGTCTTACACATTCTTTCCTGTTTGATCAAATTACCGAAATCTGTTTTATAATATATTTTTTTAAATGGTTAATATAAAAATTAAGTTCAAGTGGATGCCCACATAATCACATAATCTCTCACTGAGCAATGGCCAACTTTAGTTCTTTATTTCCATCCTGTTAGGTCCTATTCTGTTAATTTTGCCATTTTGTAAATAATAAAGTTATAGTGAATAATTAATAACCTGTTTTAGCAGGTTTGGTGTCAGAGGCAGTAGCTGATAGAGGAATTCATGGGCATTAATTGTGCAGTGCTCCCACCATCACTCAGTTTTAATTGATGAGTGACAGTGGAGAATTGGCGACTCATGGGTAAATTGTGGCTGTACAGTCTGTAGGGTGATACAGGTGCTGATACCATACTGTCATTTTGAGCTTGATAGTGTCCAGAGGTCCATCCTTGTGGAAAGTTCTGGATAAGAAGCAATGTGCTGGTGGTAGAATTCTGGAGACAGTCTTTCATTTCCTGGTGTGGAGACATTAAGGGCAGATCTAACAGGGGTGGCAAGCCAGTGTAACCACAGAGTCTTCCCAGCCCCAGGTTGCAGTAAGCTCTGTTTGTGAGAAGACTGTTTGAGGTGAAGCATTGAGGGCTTGAGAACGTGATGGCATGGGCTGCTGGAGAACAGGAGCTGGGCAAGAGGGCTTTCAATGGTGAGGTGATCCCAAAGTTGGCTGAAGATCCAGAACTTCTGCCTGCAGTGAGATAAACAAGATGGCTGTCTTGTATGAAGGTATTTTTGGAGCAAAACAACTGAGCACCTGTGACAGTGGAATTTGTAATTGTAGATTTTAGCCACTCATGTGTATCAGTAAATTTGAAGTCACAGAGAAAAATGTTTTAAGAGTTGCAAACTTGTAGATTTTTTTCTCTCGCCACAAACACAACACAACAGTTAAACCTTCTCAAATTCTTCACTCCAGGTGCACAAATCCTATTCTATACTATATTATATATACTATATTATATATGCTAGAATTGGTGGTGTTAAACTGTCCTTCAATCTTGTCCCTGTACTGGTGTTTGGCTGCTCTGATAGTTTTGCGGAGTGCATAACTGGCTTGTTTGTGCTCCTCCGCATTCCCGGAATTAAAAGTGGAGGTCCACGCATCAAGTGCCGCACGAACATCGCTATTTATCCATGGCTTCTGGTTGGGGTAGATCCGTATTGTTTTGTTCGGAACAAAATCCTCTACGCACTTTCTGATAAAACACATTACGCCAGGGGTGTCAAAGTCGGTTCCTGGAGGGCCACAGTCCAGCAGAGTTTAGCTCAAACCCTAATTAATCACACCTGAAGCAGCTAATCAAGGTCTTCAGGAGTGCTTAAAGATTACAAGGAGGCATTTTGGAGCAGGGCTGGAACTAAACACTGCAGGGCTGTGGCCCTCCAGGAACTGAGTTTGACACCCCTGCATTATGCTATCAGCATAAATCTCGATGTCGTCATCGGAGGCGGACCGGATCTCCCAGTCCGCGTGATCAAAACATTCTTGTAGTGTAGAATCTGATTGGTCTGACCAGCACTGGATCGTTCTGAGGGTGGGTGCTTCCTGTTTCAGTTTCTGCCTGTAAGCGGGCAGAAGCAGAATGGAAGAGTGGTCCGATTTGCCAAATGGTGGGTGGGGGAGGGATTTGTAGCCATCCTGGAAGGGAGAGTAGCAGTGGTCCAAAACTCGGTCCCCTTGTGTGTTGAAACTGATGCATGGTGGTATTTTGGTGTAATTGATTTGAAACTGTCTTTAAGTCCCCGGTCACAATGAACGTGGCCTCAGGGTGTGCGGTTTCCTGCTCACTTATACTCCCATACAGTTCCTTGAATGCCCGATCTGTGTCGGCTTGTGGCGGGATGTACACAGCTGTGATAATGACTGCTGTGAATTCCCTCAGTAGCCAGAATGGTCGACACAGAAGCATGAGAAATTCCAGATCAGGAGAGCAGAAAGACTTGATAGAATGTATGTTCCTCTGATCACACCAGGATTTGTTGATCATAAAACATACACCACCACCTCTGCTTTTACCTGAGAGGTCTTTCACTCTGTCCGCTTGGTGCACGGAGAACCCTGCGGGTTCGATGGCTGAATCTGGAATCTCAGCAGACATCCAAGTTTCCATAAGGCAGATAGTGCAGCAGTTCCTCGTCTCTCATTGGAAAGAGATCCGTGCTCTCAGCTTGCAGAGCTTGTTGTCCAGAGACTGAACATTTGCCAGTAGAAGACTGGGTAGCAGGGGTCGATTTGCGCGACGTCTTACTCTGATGAGAACGCCAGCTCTCCTTCCCCTTTTCCTTCTGCATTTCCGCAGCTGGGCTGCCCAGACAAAGGGCTCCGCTGCCGTGTTTGTAAACAGTGGGTCGGTATTGAGGAATTTGAAGTCCGGTTTACGGTGTGCAATTGCAGAGCCAATGTCCAAAAGTGTATGTCTGTCATAGACAATAAGGCAGACAACAACCAAGACAAAAAACATAAGAATTGTAAACAAAACAAACAAAAAAACTGCAATGTTGTGTCGGAGCTCACAACGCAGCAGCCATACTCGGCGTCATCATGTGGCGTCATTACAAACACATACTTGTGTTTGTGCTAAAACAATATCCAAGAAAAACAATTATTTGTGAGAAAATATTCTACAAGTGTGCAACTCTCATTGGATGAATTCACATGCTGATTTGCGGATCAGCAAAATTTGTCCGTGACTTCAAATTTTTTGATGCAGGCGTATGAAAGCAGTGGTGGCTCAGCGGTTAAGGCTCTGGGTTACTGATCAGAAGGTTGGGGGTTCAAGCCCCAGCACTGCCAAGATGCCACTTTTGGGCCCTTGAGCAAGGCCCTTGACCCTATCTGCTCCAGGGGCACTGTAACATGGCTGACCCTGCACTCTGACGCCAGCTTAGCTGGGATATGTGAAAAAAAAAGAATTTCACTGTATATGTGCAAAATGTATAATGTGTGATAAATAAATACAATTATAATTAATTATGAATGTGTTTTGCACCGTATTCACTGCAGCAACTGTAGCAAAAATGTGAGCGTATGAGTTTCTTAATTTGTGATTCATAGAATAGGATTTGTGCACCTGCAATGAAGAATTTGAGGTGTAAATGTTGAGTTGTGTTTGTGGGAGAGAGAAAAAAATCTACAAGTTTGCAACTCTTAAAACATTTTTCTCTGTGACATCAAATTTATTGATACACATGTGTGGCTAATCTCTACAACTACAAATTCCACTGTCACAGGCGCTCAATTGTTTTGCCAAAAATACCTTCATAGTCTTGATTAAACCTCTTGGTAATGATCATTTTGTCTTTCAAAAACTTCCTCCGTAACTAAGAAAATCAATATTTGTAATAATAAAGTAGTTTTGCACCTTGTAGCTCCATAGTGAAAGGTTTTAAATGAAGACTGAAGGTGCTGTGCCATGGATATGACTCTAGAATCCCATCCAACACACCCCTTAAATGCAATGCAAAGAGTGACAAGGAGAACTTTAAGAAATCTGGTAACATGCAAAACTTCATCACAAATCACACGTAAATTTCATCCATGATTATGGTGGATTTATTTGCAATTGTTCTGCTAATGTACTGTATAGCGCAAGTGTTATATCATCTGATGGGGGGGTGCTGTGAGTGGGGGGGCACATGGAGGGACAGTCGTCTATCAGGCCCCCCTCAAGAACCGCCACTGTCTGGCAGTGACTTTACCTGTTTCGTCCTGGGTCTCTGAAGCCCTTGGCAAATGGGTTCCTGTCAATCTTCAGCTTTGTTATCTAAAAGGTCCCAGAAAATACGCAATCAAACAGAAGGTCAGGTACAGTATATCTACAGTATGTCCATACAGGCTATACATTTACACTGCCACACAAGATTAATGGACATTTTAAAATATGAAATAATACCAGGGGACTTCTTTGTAATTTTATATAGTGCCTGTTCCTGCCTAGATTTCCCATGCCAGCTAAATATAAAGCAGTCACTGAAATCTGAATTATACAACAATCTTTTGCAATAAAACAAGACTTTTATGAAAAGTTGGCAGCTCATGCAGTTGCTTCCTGTTTCTGGAACGATGTGTGTAAACAATGGAGTCTTTAAGCACCGGTTTCACTCACCAAACCTTCCAAATTCTGCTATGCATGTTCAGGTCTGCTGCCCTCAAGACACTAAATGGTTTGACTTACAGGCTCACTTTGGGTAAAATGCATCTGAATATACTGTAGTATGTTTAAAATCAGAGTGACTTTCTGGTGCGTTACAGGTTCCAGGTTTTATAATGTCTGAGGAATGTACAGTAACGTGTACTTTATATAGAAATGAAAAGGAAATGTAAAACTTGTGTTAGCAGTGGGTTTGAAGTAGTTCATTACTCTGTTCATTTTGTCATTATTCTAATTTTAGATTAAGTATACTATGAAGGCTGAGGTTTTGACAATGTATCTAAAACTGAAATTAAAATAAAAGTATGAATTACATTTAATTGCATTTTGCTTTTTAATTTAATAAAAATTTTATTACAAATTATATTATCAGCATAACAATCTGAGTAAACTGTTGAATTGAAAAATACATTTCACAATTTCCTAGTATTTGGTATGTCCCATTTTTGCTTAAATGACAGCACACACTTGAGCTGACATGAACAAACCTGGTGATCATGTTATCAAGCATGATTTGATGTTTCAAAGGAACTGCGCAAAGGAACTGACATGCTCAATGTCACTAATTTGCTTCTATTTAATGAGTGACCTAGAAATAGTCCAGAATCCTAAATATTAATTCTTCATTGTACATCATAACTTTTCTTTGTTTTTATTTTTTTAAATTCCTAAAACTTTATGTATCCTGGTTTCAATATTTCTTTCAGACTTTTGGACTGTAGTGTATGTCAAATTGTCCAAGTTAAATTAAAGAAATAAAAGCATCAGCCATGAGTAGGTGAACATTTTCACTTTATGCTCTCAATTAATACAAGCGGAAATAAAGAGTTACCTGTTGGTTCTGGTAGGCTGTGACAGTGGTGAACTGTGTCTCAGGGAAGGAAAAGGTGTGAACACCGTCTGCTGGCAGCGACGGAGGAGTCTGTGACAGGTCGACTCGAGGATCATGCGGGATAACGTGTATGCGTGGCTTGTATTTGTGCATGGACTGCAGAATGATCTAAATTTCAGATTGCATTGGACCCATTTAGTTTGTATGTTTGAAATAACTGTTGCATGTCACAGGTAGTAATGTGAAAAAGAAAAGGAACACACGTGGCCTTTGTCGTCCATCTCATTGTTGGTGAGTTTGATGCGATCGAAGCTGATCACCTGTTGCATCCAGTTCTCTCCAGAACATGGCGAGTCCGGGTGCACATAGAGACGAGAAGAAATACACGAATGATCCGTGTTTCCAGCCACCATCCATTGAGAGCTATGGTACACATACCTGTAGTGGGATAGATTAACTCAGAATATTAATGATGCAATAGAACAAAATAATATGACACAATATTAAAATAGAGTGCATGGGAAAAGCCTTGAATTTTCATGTGTATGCTTATTAAATTTTAACGAAATTTAATGCAATGTCATAATTCAGGGTTCAGCTGTCTTGTTCGCTACTATAATTCAGTTTTTCTTGTAGAAATGTCATTCTACAAGAACAGTCTCTTTTTTAGCCAGTCTCTCTTTTAGCCAACTTTAAATACCAAGCTTTTCTACAAATAATTCAGTTTGAATTCAATCTATTTGTATAGCACTTTTCACAATACATATTTTTCCAAAGCAGTTTTAAAAAGAAAAATAACTGATGAATAGGCTACTTTAATGGATTAATAACTTCATCTTAATTACTCATTTGCATATTTCCCGTTCTCTCTAGATCTCTCCTTATACATGTTTTTTTTTTGACCTTCGTGTTTCTTAATAGTCAGTCCAGACAGAGCTCAGTCTACCTGTATCTCTTTGAATCCACAGGCGTGATGTCCATGGCGATGTAGTATTGCTGGAAGGGACTCAAATTGCGCACTTTCACTCGGACAGATGGAAACATTCTCCTGATGAATTGATGGATGCACAAAAATATATAACATTCCATTAACACTGCTCTAATTAACTAATTGGTCTATTAAATATTAAAGTCTACAGTACTGACAACATTGCCCAACACTCAAAAGCACATCATGGTTCTCGAAGACATTGATTAATAAACAACCTTCCAGCCTTGGTGATGATCATCTCAGTGCCGATCTCATGAAATCTCTTCCACAAGTCGGATCCTTGAAGATCCACTCGAACTTCTCTCGCAGATTCACATTCGGTCGCGGTGGATTTTCTTGACATCGCACAGATTTTCCTCCTCCTGTCGTTTCGCTCATCTTCACAAGTCACCGAAAAAATACACAAATGCCGGTGTAGATCAACACAAACAATACTAGTAAAAAAAAAAAAAAAAAAAAAAACATTTCTTAAATATTGAGTGAAATGATGTTAAACTAACCGCGTTCGTCGAAGACAGTTCCCGTCGGTGTGTGTCTGTCATTTTCTGAAACACTCTGCCACTTCTCATCCTCAGTATTTTCCACCTTCATCTTCTTGCAAGTTTTACCCACTAAAGCCTCCACAGAAAAAGCGTGAGCGCGCGAGCTGAGTCCCTGCATTCTGACCCGAGATCAGATCCGAATCTTTATCAGTCAATCCACTTCGAGAGTTCACATCTTTTCCTCAATGTTCTGAGCGGGCTTGTATTTACATCCCGATCACTTACTGAATTCCCATCCTCCGTGCAGCTTAACTCCTCATTTGCCTTTTGGAAGAGAAATGCTCTTGTTCTCAAACTTCTAGGCACCAATAGGATCGCAGAGGAGGACTGAAAGAATGCAACTCCCAAATGCTGAATAAGCGACAGTGAATTTTCTTTTGGGGTGAAAGTATAGTCTATTTTAACAGCACGTCAGTAAACGACTATCACTGTGAATTATGGATATTTTATTTCCATTTTAAAGATAGCCTTTTATGTCGTTCATTTTTCATAGAAGATCGAACTTTGTAATATTTTTGCCCATATAGTCCAGCAGACATTAATTCGCTGTTGTGAATCAATCATACATGCATATTAAAAACGCTATAGCCTATTATGTATTGTATTGTAGAGGTTAATGTAGGCTGATTACGATTATGATAAGCCTATCTATTAAGTAAAGACAAACTCAAGTAATGGTGTAACCTGAGCGTAATTCTTAAAGGCTGTTTGTATTTAATCTAATCAGAGTCATTTTGTATTCATTTTGTAGTATCCTTGTTTACACAGGAAGAGTAATCATTAGGCCTGCACAATTGTTGTTTAATTATTTTTAATTAAATTTGTTTTACTATAATTAATTTAGCAGTTTCCGTGAAAACGAAGTAATTATTCTCGGCATAAATCATATATTTGGAGATGTTTAATTTACCTTCTGACGAGTCAGTAATGTTTTAATGTCCACATGACATGATATTTTGTTGAAGCCACTTGTTTGACAGATGTTTAATTACGTTTTTCAATGAAACCGCGTTAGGGGAAAGAAAGAAAGAAAGAAAGAAAGAAAGAAAAAGAAAAGAAAGAAAGAAATCAAACTATCGCTTGGGTTAACAGAAATCGTTATTAATAAATTGTATAAAATTACAACTAGCCCCAATAAAAATGCGACAACCTGTCCAGGACCTCGTAGATCGTAGAATCCATCGTACGATTCATCTTAGTTTTGCGGCCCGTTCCCCAAAAGCATCGTAAATTAAGTAGTACTTGAAAATGCTCGTAAATTAACATAATACTACAGCGTTAAGAACATTGTAAGCACACAGACTTATGCAAACACCTGCAGGACAAACGCGAAATTACACCTGATACAATTTAAATACCTATAGCTACACTTTATGCTCATTTAATATCAGTATACATACGTTTTATTTTATTCTTATTTTTAACCGACAATGATAGGCCTAATAATAATAATAATAAATGCAGAAAATGGTTATTCAATATTGGGTGAACAGATAAATAATTAGTAAACAAATAAAGTTATTTGTGGACTAGTTGGTAACAACCAAGTGGTGGCATGATTGTTGCAGAGAATTGTAAGAATTACAACCAGAGAGAGAAGGAAATAAGTCAATAACTTGATGCCGTGCATGAAAATCGTTCGTACACTATATTGGCTCCTCATCCTCGTCTCCTCTTCCTCTCTGACACCTAAGGCCACTCTCGCCTGCACCACGCGCTGTGTAGTACCGCACATGCTGTGTTGCATTGCTGTTAGTGTTACCGTAATCACTTTTAGGAGTAAAGAGCAGATCTCCCTTGAGTCCATTCAATTGGTGAATGTCCCTGAAACGCAGTTTCCACACATCTCCTTATTTTGCGCTCTGCAATAACACGGTGAATCTCGTTATATTCAATTAATGCTTGTTGTCATCAGCAGGACCATACACAGGGTCTCCGCTGTCTTCACTGATCCTGGAAGCTTTAATCTCGACCCACAGAGCAAATTTTGAAAACAAATATTAAAATGTACATCTGATGAATTTACATCTGATTGGGTAAAATAAATATATCGTTCTGCATAAAACAAAATGCAATTATGTGATGAATTAAGTTTTACATTTAAGAAAATATTTTTAAATATTACCAACGGGCTTAAATACAAACGTTTTTAAAATTACGTACAAATATAATGAAGTTACAATGACGAGCAGCACTTTATGGTCACATTTCAACACTTCACATTTATGGACAGCGACTCTCTTAAGTAGCACTTAAAGCGCGTCCTCGCACGTTTCATGTTAAGTGCAGTTTTGGGAAACGCACATAAAAAATAACGAACTTTTGTAAAATCGCTCGTAGAAAACGTTCATAACCGCTAAGATCAATCGTTATTGGGAAACGAGGCCCAGACCTGACTATCAAGTCCTGAGAAGATCACCTTTCAGGTAAAATATTTAATGGCATAAATTTATGCCAGTATTGTTTTATTTTGTGCACATAGGAATTGTAGTTTGAGAGGATATAATTTACACACACACACACACACACACACACACACAAAACACACACAATAAATAAATAAATAAAATCCTAATGTAGGAACACGGTGAACTAGTTTGAAACCAACATGCAGCATAAGTTCTAAAGATATGGTGTAGCCTAAATGTACTGTTCATGACAATAGCCCCCGTCTCTTTGGGACAATGCACGCCGTTATGAAATTCTAAAGAAAAAAGGTGAAAAATCCTTTTTAATACGCTTATCAATTTTTTTTATTCAATTTTAATTATTTTTTAAAAGTCTTGTTGCTGTTTTTGTATTGTTGTGTACTGGAAGCTCCTGTCACCAAGACAAATTCCTTGTATGTCTAAGCATACTTGGCAATAAAGCTCATTCTGATTCTGATTCTGATTCTAAATTATTTTTTATTTGTCTCGTCTGGTGATTAAAAAAAAAAAGAAAAAGAAAAAAGAAAGAAAAGAAAGAAAAAAAGCGCAGTCTTGAGAAGTCAAAGGGATTTGTTTTAAAAACATTTATTCCGGCTTACAACATGCTGTATTCGAACACATGCTATTTTTCTAAAAGTGTAGCCTGGCTAACTATAGGAAGCTGGGTTTCCCGAAGCACTGAGAAGAACGTATCAGTCGCACTTATAGGCTAGTGGGCTATACTTTATTTCAACGGCACGTTTCCAAAAAAAATCTTAGAATTAACAAGGGCCTCTTAAGTCCATAATGTGCTAAAACATAAGCGTAGGCTGTATCTTTCTTGCATCTTTCACAATTTATCAGACAAATTCACATTTTGCCCAATAAATGATAATGTACAAATTATAGCTTATAAATAGCTATACTGGAATCATTGGAAAGCCACTGTACAGAATTTCCGATGACAATAAAAGAGATTTAGAACAATCGCATATTAAAAGAAGCAGTCTCCACAGTCTGCGCATGCGACATGATAGACGTTACATTACAGTTAGGCTGAATATATACAATAGGCCTATGTTGTGTTGGCCTTCTTCGATAAGCATAATGGGACTGGAGAGATATGTTCTTAATAATCATTTAAATGCAGTTTAAAACTTAAAAAGATAGGTATAAATAAATAATTGCACAAAAATGGTTAACAAAAGGAGATGAAGAATGAGAGAGTGCAATGAGCGATTCCGTCTCTCTTCTCCTACACATCCTCCAATGGCAGGTTCAAATCCAGGAGCCTATCTGTTTGCAAGGGAGTCACAAGTTGTGTGTTGCATATGGCAGTAAAGCTACGAGTGCACAGTGCTTAGACCTCTAACCAACTGCTCTGTGAGTGCACCAACAAGTGTCTCTTTATACTGAAATGTCTATGAGCAGTTCAATGCATGATGTCATTTTATTCATTCTGTGTGAATCAAGTTTCCAGCCAAAGGAACAAAACTAGCCCCCTTATTTTTTAACATAACAAGGGCATGCTCATTTTCAAACTTGAATGTGGACCGGTTTCAGTATAAACCACCTCCATGTATTTCCGTGCTATAAATAAATATATAAATAATGCAGCTTTATATTGCAGGCTGGCAATATACTGTATGTTACATAGTACTGACCTTTAACTTATTGGACAGTGTGTGTGTGTGTGTGTGTGTGTGTGTGTGTGTGTGTATATATATATATATATATATATATATATATATATATATAATCACCTTAAACAAAATTGACAATAACAAATAAGTATTTTGTGTAAAAATATATGTGATAATTCCCAGGATATTCACTTGCTACATAAATTTGCAATATTTCAAAACTGATTAAATATTAGATCAAATTGCATCAAAATCAGACTTTAGACGTCACATACAAGGATCCCATGGAACAGGAAAAAAATTGCAGTTCATGGTGTCAAACAGATGTTTAGGAAAGTACGGTGGTAGATTTTCATGCTATTTACTGTTTTGGGAGAAAATAAAATCAAAGGAGCCTTTTAACCCGCTGAGCTTTTAGCCCTGTTATACCTTACATATTTGGACACTGGCATTGCTAATTGAGGGGATGTCATAAAAGCATTACTAATTCAGATTGAATGAGTCCACTTAAATAATCTATAGGTTATAATTATTAAGGAAGATGTTTGAAATGCACATCTAATTTATGGAATTATTAAAAAAAACTACCCCAGAAATATAATTGTTATTAAATTAAATACTAACACAAGGAACAATGTGCCACTGGCAAATACTTGAGATGTTCTGAAATGTCAAATGTGATTGAAATGAACAAGGAAATATATACCCTTTTCTGAAGTTGTTATTTTGAATAAGCAGGATCTTAATTTGTTACTTTAAAAAGCATATTGCTGTTTAAAATGTATTTGCATATTTTACTAATTGTTGTGGGGTAAATGGCTCCCTTGCCACCTTTAAAATAAAAAAATAAAAATAAAAATAATATATATATATATATATATATATATATATATATATATATATATATATATTTGGTTTTTTTTTTTGGTTTTTTTTTTTGTTTTTTTTTTTTTTCAAAACAACCTTCTGTTGTTATTTCTTTTTTCACACAAATTATGTTGCTTCATCAATATTCAATACAAATAAATGTTGTTCTTGAATCTTGATACACTTTGGGACCTGCTTTTCCTTAAGGTGTGCCTTTAGCCCCATTGTACCCTACTAACACAAATAACAATATTCAACTGGGGTTCTTCTGTCCCAATTCTAAATGGGGCATCTTACCCTAAAGGTCTAACTTTACCTTTTCACTTCAAAAATAAAAACAGTACTTTTTACTCCAAAAATCTAAATAAAATATTGTATCCACAAATCATCCATTAACAAAAATACATAACAATATTTAATATACAACATAATAACAATTTACAAATCACAATTATCCATTGAAATTAGACAAAAGTAGATCAATTAACCTCAAAAGGGTTCTGATGGAATAATCTCACAAATGTTGATGTTCAGATGAAATATCTTGATTAAGAAGAGAATATGCATTCAATAAATGTTTTCAGTTTATACTTAATTAGGTTTATTAGGTATGGTCTCAATAGTCTTTTCAACAGTTGCCTTTTCATTTAGTTGCCTCCATGTTAACCATTAGTTTTGGCCAATAGGTTGGTGGAAAGTCAGAGAGAGCCGTGTAGAGTTTGTCGCTGTAAACACTGTCAGGTTCTGTGGAGCAAAAACATGATGCCCAGACTGAGGCTAATTAAGCCTCCCTTCTTCTAATTCAGAATGACTTTCCCCCAGTTGTTTGTTTAAGTCATTTAATTTGTCTAAACTTAAATTTAAAGAGTAACTGATTTCTTTTTTCATCCCTCCTTTAATGCTTGTCTGTAATATTGCAGTTGGCAGATAATCAAGTCCTGGCCCTTGGTTATACCCAGGTGATTGTTGAGAAGTTCTTTTTCGCATGTGTAAATCTGGATGATACGCAATTATATAGAGACAAATTCATGTAATCATAAATTTGAATCTACCATGATGGACGTGTGTGTTTTTAATCCACATTTTGTACATTGCGGTCTCACCATTTGGATTGACAGCTCATATTGCGTATGCAATAAGAGAACATTGAGGCTAGAGGCTTCCAATGATTTTTCCATATCATTTCCATAACTACAGTTTTGAATGTTGACAAAGTGAAATACACAATACATTTTCAGCATTTGCCAGACTACTGCATTACCTTGCAGCTGTACCTCCACATGAATGCATTGAAGAGTGAAGTGAACTTGCCAGTTCTTTCTTAGAAAAACTATCTCCACTGGTTTGAAATCAGTTAGAAAGATGGATTTCTGGCAAGTTATATTTTACTTTTTATAAAGGTGAAATTTACAGTTACATTTTTGATCATAACTGTTGTTAACAAAACCCATTATTCATTATTAAAGTTTTCCATGCGACAGATTATTATGTTTAGATGTCTTTAATAAATTGTGTGTTTTATACAGTACATATTTGGAAATGGCTTGTAGAAAATACACAGTGGGTACATGGTTTGAAAAAAAGAAGAAACCGGCAAAGCCAGAAATACTCTCAAATCAACATGTGAAAAATTAACAGTTCTTTGACAGTTAACTTGTCATTTTTATTTGGCTCTTAACATCACTTCCTGGCATTTGATGTCAAATGTGATTGAGTGAGGGCTCAAAAGCTTAGTTTCTGGCCTGGATTTGCACACTTATTTTCATTATGCAAACTGTAATTCACATGTCACTAAAATGCATGGCAATGCAGGGGCTGAGTTGGCGTGCAGACAGCAAATTCTCCAAATACATCCAGGCCTTAATCTCTCCTGCCATCATGCACATAAGCCAGAGCTGAGAGAGATGAACGGGAGAAGGACAACAGGGTAAGAAAAAACAAAAGGAAATAAAAGGAAAATGGAGCTGTGGTAGTATTATGGCACATGATTAAAATCGAGTCCGGGCTGCCCTCTAGTTTTCTGTCAATTTTCACTGTGCTTTAAAAAATGACGGCCTAAATATAACAATATTAATATTGCATATAATTGTTTTTTTTTTTTTTTTTTTTTTTTTTGTCACATAGAATACACATTTGACAGTAAAGCATTGATTTTGAGAATTGGGATGCAGATGTAAATTTACTGATATTAACAACAAGAATATCTGTAGAAAGTTTAATTACCACCTAATTCATGTAAGGACATATTCAAATTTTCTGACAGTAGGACTTCTTTAGCAGTATTGATCTTTTAACAGGCTCTTAATTTTTAAATGATCCTTTTCCTTCAATTAAATTTCATTAGAACTCAACATAAACATATTTTTTTTTTTGTCCTTAATTGGAGTTCTAAACGAAAGTTCGGGAGGAGCACTTTAAATTAATCTTGCAATCACCACTAGAGTATATAAAGGCTCAAACACCTCTCTCCAGCAATGATTCTTCAGGCATTTGGCCCCGCCCTCTTACCCACTGGACCACTGCAGACTGCACTGCGCTCTGTTCAGCTTGAAGTATTTCTACTCACATTACAAAGTTCTTCCACCTCAGTAATTGGGGTTTTCAAAATCTGCAACAGCAGCATGCTATTTCTAAATCGTTGCGGTTATTGTGTGACCGTCACTCTAAGTCCAGTCTTCCGAATGTTTCTAAGCGGCAACTGTTTACCCATGCTACAGCTCCCTGTTGCTATATACAGCTTCGCTCTACTTAAAGGTATAGCTCATCCAAAAATACAAATTCTCTCATCATTTACTCACCCTCATGCCATCCCAGATGTGTATGACTTTCAAAGATTTTTAAAAGAATATCTCAACCTTGTAGATCCACACAATGCAAGTGAATGGTGACCAAAACTTTGAAGCTCCAAAAAGCACACAAAGGCAGCATAAAAGGGAGGATGAGAAAACTCAAAGGGAGGGGGAGAAAAAGCATTCCATGCCTAGGCTTAAGCACTGACTTCAACAATCCAGGCCCAAATTCCAGACAAGCATCATGGACTGACAGGTCCTGAAGGTCTCCCAAATGCTACACTGAAGCCAGAGTGAGTAACAGCGCGGTCTTCAAGGAGAGTGTGTGCAAGCTTGCAGACTCAAGTGGCTCAAATGGGGGTGTCGTAAGCATGTTCAAAATAAGTGCTCCAGATCGGGACAGTAGTGGGACGAGAGGATCTCAGCCATCTCGCTCCTCACAAAAATCGAATGACCAAATGGTGTTTTCCCATTGTCAAACTGCCCAAAGTGGTGTGGTCCGGTGCTATGGCAGCCACATATACTTGGATGGAGTAAGTCCTGCATCCAGCCGCTCTTGTAAGAAGTGCAGCAATGTCTGTACATGGCAATACACTGGGTCCTCACCACGAGAGGAGCAATAGTCTACGTAAAATCGCCATTTGAAGTCATATAGCCGCCTCGTCAAGGGGGCTCTGGCCTGTAATATGGTGACAAGCATCGGCTGTGACAACACGACTGTGTCAAATGAGCCCCGTCTAGGGGCAAGACATGAAGTCTCCACAACTCTGGCTGGAGATACTAGATCGTGCCTCAGATTTCGAGAGCTAATTCCTCCACAAAGGAACTTTCCATGGTAGAGCATCCAACTCTGGTAACCAAAAGCTTTCGGGACACTGCTGTGCAACCAGCACATGGTTTTCCTGCCTTCCCAAATCTTGCACAACATTCTGTGTATCAAGTGGATGGGAGGGAATGCATATTTGTGTCTAGATATGATCTCATTCCTGGCTCGTTGAAGGCGGGGAAGCAAGAGAGCTACTAGGCCTCGTGAAGGTGCCTAAAATCTCCGTGTTGTGACATGGCAGTCGCTTGGCATGGCATCAACAACAGTAAAAACAAGCATCAAACCTGTGTCCTGCCAAAAACTCATTCCCGGCTCGCAACAGCGGGGAAAGCGAGAAGGTCAGGGGTTTAGCCAGGGGTGTCACTTCACAGATACCGGGCCACCCACAAACCTGCCAATGACCTGGGCAGAGACCTTGTTGGCTGGAGCACCAATTTGTAGCACGAGGCATTTACCAAGCACTGCAAAGGCAGCAGCACTAGAGACCTGGAATCTCACTAAATAGTGAGAATGTCAAGTCATACTATGCTGCTTGTGCAGTCTCTGAATAAACGACTCAGAAGGTGGCAACTCAGTGAACACGGTTCATTCTTTTTTGTTTTAAGGTTGAAGCAAGAAACTTCAAGCAAAGCAGTCTGAGGGACTGCTTTGTCCCGTTTTCATGCCTGCAGGGGGAAGAGCACCTCACTTGAGCATGTAAATGTCTCACTAATGAAGCCCAGCGACAATATATCCTTCACACGATCACCACCGCCAAATGACTGCAGCACGCTGGAGCAAGCCACAACACCAAGGGAGCATTTCTGAAGAGGCAAGGCTGCTGAAGATAGAGAAGAGGTGAGACGCAAGCTGAAGCCGGCAACAAATCATCATTAATTTTCCTTGCTCTATATCCCGACCTCGCGTATGAGTAGTAGGAGTATGGCGGGAGGAGAGGGGAGCGACTTCAGCATTCAGAATGACAGAGGGATATATTGCTCATCTTTTCATGTGCATGTTTCTATTTTTCTGGTGAAGAAAGAAAGTCATACACACCTGGGATTTCATGAGGGTGTGTTAATGATGAGAGAATTTTAATTTTTGGGTGAACTATACCTTTAACTGTCACATTTACATTCTTCTTGTGTTTTTGGTGATTCACATTCTTCATGCATATTTCCCCCAACTGGCAGCGAGAAGAATTTCTAGCAAAAAAAGGACTTAAATATTGAAAATATTTAAATATTTCTCGGGCACACTTATCATATCACTTCTGAAGATATGGATTAAAACACTGGAGTTGTATGGATTACTTTTATGATGTCTTTATGTGCTGTTTGGAGCATCAACATTTTGGCACCCATTCGCTTTTATTGTGAGGAACTACAGAGATAAAATATTCTTCTATAATCATAATTTATGTTCTGCAGAAGAAAGAAAGTCATACACATCTGGGATGGCATGAGGGTGAGTAAATGATAAGAGAATTTGTATTTTTGGGTGAACTATTCTTTTAAGTATAGTATGCCAACCTCCCAAAAGTATTTAATGTACCCATTTCCATGTTATTTAAGCATTAGACAAAATCTAATATTTTTTTCATTATTTTGGACTTTGTACAGATTTGCAACAGAACGTTAAACAGAGCAATTTATTCTTTCAACACAGACATAATTGCCTGTCATAGATAAAACAATTTTTTTAATTTTTTTTTTAAAGTCTTTATTCTATAAAGTTTCAGTATGTTTGTGAATTGCTATACAAACATTCATTTTAAATCTATTTTTCTTGGGTTCTCATATAATTATTAATATGCATCACATACAAGCTGTTACTCTATGTAGAAAAGAGATGCTGAATGGGTTTGGTTTGTTTTTTTCACACATAGTTGTCCAAAGAGTATCTAGTTGGTAAACCAACATTTACTGAATTTTCCAGCTTTGACTTATTTAGCCAGGGTGTCCCTGAGGGCTTTTGCACATATTACATTGACTTAGAAAAACAGCAAGATCGCAAGATGATTATTCTGGGCTTAGGATGATTGGCCTCAGCATTGCAAGTGATGTTTAGCACCATTTTAAAATGTATATATTGATTAAACGATTAATGGAACACCGTTTTTTTCTTTCTTTGTTTTGTTTGTTTGTTTTTTGACTGTGAACTCTTATCTTTATCCTTTATCAGAGCCATACACAATGATTTATTAAAAAATGCCAGCTGCATTTTATCAAAGTATCCTTCTGTCACTTACTGTGTAATACAGCTATCCATTCTCCCGTACAATGGAACCCATTTTGGGACACAGATTAGATAATTTTGCTAAGGTCTCTTTAAAAGATTAATGTGAGAAAAAACTATATATCGATAGCTCATGGCCCTGCTAAAGATGGATGCTCTGGGCCAGTTGTGACTCAAGACCCCAGATATAAATGGGACAGAATCTTGCTGTGACATGGCTGTGGAATTTGAATAACAGCAGGGAAGTTTTATATTATGTTTGTGCAGCAACACAAACGTGTTACCTGAAAGAAGGTGTTGTGTCCTCACATAACTCTGCCTCAAGGTGGTGCTCTAATGTTAATTGGGAGATTCTTAATAAGAACGCTCTACTTTCCAAGTATCAATAAACACATCAAAAGCAGTGACAAGAAAAGAAATACTGTTTTTTTTTTCCATAATCTTAGTAGCATTGTTTTTGTCATCCAAAAGGTCCCTTGACTCATAGTCCAAAGCGACTTATCTGTATAATTGATACTAATTTGGTGTAGGCCAATCAAACACATGGCATACCAAAACAGATATACTTTCACACAAACAGATGAAAACTTCTGTCATGGAGACAGTAGTAACGTTTTAATAGCCACTTCAGAGGATTTTGCCTATACCAAGTACGCATCCTGATTTGGGTGTTGTCTGTGTTTTGTCTGTTGGTGTTTGCAGACTGTGGAAATGCCGATGGCCTAACTGAGTACACCTGTGCAACGGTCCACGCCTATATGAACTGCGCCATGAACTTCCTAGAGGGATTTGTTGGTGTGTGGCTCAAGCTGTTCAGGTGTGAGCGGCCGTGTCTCAGCTATGGAATGCCCAGAACACACAGGGAGCCCAGGCATGACGGAACACACAGGGAGCCGGACGGCCGATTCTGCTCTGCATGGACTTAGAGAGAGTTCATGGGATAGCCAGTCCTTCCCCTCTGGCCCGTTATATTCATTTTTGTGCTAATATTGAATAAACACTTGACTTGTACTGTAGCAACCTCTCGTCTCCCCTTCTTTTGTTATGGCCCAGAGTTGGGACGTAACAAATGGAGGCTCATCTAAAAACATTTATTTAAATAGGTTTTGTTTTTCCAACGTGTATTTTTATTGTCTTCGAAGTATAGAAGTATTATGTATTAAATGCAACCAGTTTAAATATTCTCTCCACCATAACATTACTGTGCAAACAAACAGTATTGCATTTACTCTGTTTCATAAGTAAAACATTCAGTCAGTGAACCAGACAATTAGTGCATGGCAAATATGTTTGCAAAGTTTGGAAATATCCTTGCTTGACAGTTGTTAATGTTAATGAATAGAATTAAACAAGCATATTCTTTTACTCACAGACTAAAATGTGAGTGTTATTATTTGTTGCATTTTTTTATGAAACATAAACAGAATGTGAAAATGATTACCAAATTAAAACAAGCCCAAATACTATTTTTGAGTATTTACACCGATATACAGAACAAGAGCTAAAATTGTCTCTTTAATAATAGCGGCAGTTCAGCGAGCATCTCACAGGTGTTGTGGTTGAGCACATATTAACAAGAGTGGAGTGGGACATGGCTTCTTTTTAGAATATAATGTTTATTTTTATTTTGATCAACTGACTAAAAAGAACAGGCTCCAAAGGGTATTTAAAGAGTATTCAATGGATTGTGTGAATCTTGTCTTTAAACACACATTACACAGAGTAAAACCAAACTTTTACTCTCAACACTCAGTGAAAGGATCTTGGTGCTGAACTTTGCTCATATAAAAAAGGTCGATTTTGGTATTTTAAGAATCTTTATAGAGATCGTTCAAATGATGATATGATCGCATTTAATTGGAAAATCATTCTTTTTACCCAAACTAATCCCCATTATTATTTATTTTGTCATACCATACATTTTGTTTTATAGGTTCAACAAAGCAAAATATAACTGTTTCTGCATACCCCCCTTGAACCTGCTTGCGTACCCCCTGGGGAACATTTACCCCTGGTTGAGAATCACTGCTATACAGTACTCAGAACTCATGAATATTAGTAAACATGTTCCAGGAAACCTTACAGGGAAATGGGGCTGGGCAGTATGGCGATATACTGTAAATATAGTGGCGACGGTATAAAGTGTTTGTGTTTGGTGAAGACCAACCTGCTGCTAAACATATGTCCTGCAAGGACACACTGTCCACCATCGCTCACCCTGCGATTCTTATGTGAGGGCGATTGCATTGGGGATGACCTGGGCCCTAAAGGGCGTGCATAAAACATTAGGCACATTGCATTTTCTGGGTTTGAGTGTGGCCTTCGAGAAACCCAGCCTGAATTCCAGACATGAGCTGTCGACCAACAGTGCTTGCATATCACCCACCCATTTAACTGAGTCTAGAGCCAGCAGGAGTGCGGTCATTAGAGAGAGCACACGTAACTCAGAAGATTTCAAAGGCTTGAACAGGGGGCTCATGAGCACCTTCAGCACCAGTTTCAGGTCCCAGGTTGGGATTGTACCAGGGCGAGGTTGGTTTAGGTGCCTCGCTTCCTTGAGGAACATTAAAATTTAATCATGTCTACCTATAGAGGAGCCAGCTGTCAGGGCGTGGTATGCCAAGATAGTTGCTACATAGACCTTAAGCGTCAAGGGGGTGAGACCTGCATCCAGCCGCTCTTAGAGGAATGTGAGGATCTCAGCTATGGAGCAATTCACAGGGTCTTCACCTCAATGGGCGCTTTGCAAGTGCGAGGTTCACGCGTCTCAGATCAACGATGAGACCGTAGATGACAGAACACCGTTGAGGCAAGGTAGCCAACATGCGAACTGGATTGTATAGCAACATTTGATCGTCTTTTGAACCCAGTCAGACATGCCTGTGAAAGCCCGCCACGCATCCACATAGCGGGGTAAAGGGTGCGCCGGTTTGCTTGTTAGAGGAGATAGAGCGCTGCTCGCCACCAGGAAGTGGTTTCACATTTTGTTATGTTGCAGCCTTATGCTAAAATGCTTTAAATTATTTATTTTTTCACATCAATCTACACCCAATACCCCATAATGACAAAGCATAAAAAAGGATTTTTGATTTTTGAAATATCTCATCGACATATATATTCAGACCCTTTGCTATGACACTTGAAATTTAGCTCAGGTGCATCCCATTTCTCTGGATCATCTTTGAGATGTTTCTACACTTTGATTGGAGTCCACCTGTGGCAAATTAAATTGATTGGACATGATTTGGAAAGTATTGGGCCTCATGTATTCAGATATAAGACAAAGGCAGGCCTACACAGTCGTAAAGCCTGACTAAGGCCTACACACACAGTCATAAAATCTTACTGATAACAACCGCACAAAAATCAAACAAAGGGAGTCCAAAACAGACTACAAATCCCATGAGGCCTTGCTCACTTTACACCTATGTGTGAAATTCCAAAGGATCGAACCCTCAACTCTTATTGGATGAGGCGCATGGCAGAACGCCCCTTAAACATGATGTCATTGGGAGTAGAAATACTTCTGAGATCCTTCTGGGCATCACTTCCAGCAACTCTGCATGCCGTGCGTGGACGCAGCTCATCACTGCTCTCAGGTGTAGCCTTGTTGCACAAGGAAGTAACGTACGACTTGAAACTGTGGCATACAATCTCCATCTCGCTGGACAAGTTGAGATTACTCTGTGTTCCACCGAACACTCTAACGGATCCGAAGGAGACTGCTGAGCAATCTGCATCTTCATCTGTTTGCCTGCAGAAGTGAAGAAAGAAGATTTCTCTTCCCTCTTCAACCAAGTCGACATTGCTGATTTCTCTGCCAGCCCACCGAGAATCAGCAGCCATACCGCCCGCCGACAGAGCAAGGAAATGGCCTCCTGTCATCACCTGAGCCTCGAGGAACCGAGTCGGAATGAACACACGAATGAACACACATTCTACCTGCGTCCTCACGCGATCCAAGTAAGAGGTTTATGTCTGGGCTGAGATAGAATATTATAGTGTATTATTCTTGTGTATCAAGGTTTTTGCTTGTACAGTTTATGGATCGCCGAGTCCACTCATTGCTGCTAATAATACTCAAGGTATTAATGTAACGACTGTTATCACAAATTAGATTTTGCTGTGTTGTAGTCCAACCACATTAGACTGTTTTGTATTTCCGGCATCGCAGGTGAGACCGTCACACTGAGTTTATCCGTTAAAGAACCAAAGACCGCGGGATGGTTTATGAGCCGTTCACCGCGTCTCTGAGTGATAAACTAACAGCTGTTTTCTCTCCCACGATCGTGAAACCGTCTTCGGTGCCGCCACTTTATTCTCTCTCTCGCTCTCGTACTAACCACACACACACGTGACCCCTCACAAACATACCTGCACACACATTTGGCTAGTAGATAACTTGGTGATAAAGCTCAGCTTTGTCCTTAAGTTATTGTATAAGCAGAGACACGCGGTAAACGGGCAGACGCCATTAAACGGCTTCTCTCCACCCACATTCGCGGCCATATTCTCTGGCTGGAAACCTCGCGTGACGTACTCTCCAAGAGATTCATGTCCGCCATTTTGTGTGTGTCACTCCTTACACACACACACACACACACACACACACATACACATACCTTCCTCTCATGTGTTATAGGCTTATTTTGGTTACCATATCTAATCATGTCACTGTTTAGTTTGTAGTTGTAAATCAGAAGTTTATTGACTGCATTGTATTGATTATTAATTGATATTACTGCATCAATAAACTTTGTTATATTTCAAAGAGAAGTGTTTTGGTTTGTTTTGCATACACCTGTGTCAAAGGCTGGCAGGGGATGTCAGTGCTCGGATTCAAGCCTTCATTGTTTCCTTTTGAATGTCGATGTTCTCTGGATGTAGTTAATATTCTATTGATTTTGATCATTGATAATTATCTTTGATGATTGTTGAATTTGAAGGATCAATAAGCTAGTGTTAATTCTCATCAATGTTCCATTGATTTTAATAATTAATGATTATCTTTGATAATAATTAGTATTCTATTTAATTTGATAATTGATGGTTATCTTTGATGATTGTTGATTTAAAGGATTAAAAAGCATTGATTCTAATCAATGTTCTATTGATATTAATAATTATCTTTGATAATTATTAATATTGCTATTAACCAAACCCACTCCTGAACGTAGCGCACAACAAAAAGACAGGTGTGTATATACGGTTTCACAGCTGAAAATGCATATCAGAGCAAAAACCAAGCCATGAGTTCAAAGGAACTGCCAGCAGAGCTCAGAGAAAGGATTGTGTCGAGGAACAGATCTAGGGAAGGCTACAAAAAAATTATTAAATGATAGAAATTTGGAACAACCAGGACTCTTCCTAGAGCTGGTGTCTGGCCAAACTGAGCAATCGGGGGAGAAGGGCCTTGGTAAGAGAGGTGACCAAGAACCGACAGGGCCGAAGGTTCACTTTCCAACAGGACAAGACCCTAAGCACACAGCCAAGACAACACGTGTGTGGCTTAGGGACAACTCTGTGAATGTCCTTGAGTGGCCCAGAGCCCGGACTTGAACCGAATCGACCATCTCTGGAGAGACCTGATAATGGCTGTCCAAAGATGGTCCCCATCCAAATTAACAGAGCTTGAGAGGATCTGCAGAGAAGAATGGCAGAAAATCTGCAAATCCAGGTGTGCAAAACTTGTCACATCATACCCAAAAAGACTTAAGGCTGTAATCACTGCCAAAGGTGCTTCAACTAAGTACTGAGTTAAGGGTCTGAATACTTATGTCAGTGTGATATTTCTGTTTTTTCTTTTAATAAATTTGCAAAGTTATAAAAACTCTGGTTTTTGCTTTGTTATTATGGGGTATGGAGTGTAGATTGATGTGAAAAGAAATTAATAATTTAAAGCATTTTAGAATAAGGCAACATAACAAAATGTGATCAAAATTAAGGGGTCTGAATATTTTCTGAATGTACTGTATATATATATATATATATATATATATATATATACACACACACACACACACACACACACACACACACATACAGTTGAAGTCAGAAGTTTACATACACTTAGGTTGAAGTCATTAAAACCATTTAAAAAATTTTAACCACTCCACAGATTTCATATTAGCAAACTATAGTTGTGGCAAGTCATTTAGGACATTTTTCCAACAATTGATTACAGACAGATTGTTTCACTTTTAATTGGCTATATCACAATTCCAGTGGTTCAGAAGTTTTCATTCACTAAGTTAACTGTGAATTCAAGCAGCTAGGAAAATTCCAGAAAATGATGTCAAGCCTTTAGGCAATTAGCCAGATTCAGATTAGATTCTGATTTAATTAGACACAATTAATTGGCTAATTGAAGTCAATTGGAGGTGTACCTGTGGATGTATTTTAAGGCCTACCTTCAAAGTCAGTGCCTCTTTGATTGATATCATGGGAAAATGAAAAGAATTTACTTCCAGCGACTTTGTTCACCAAATATAGACGTAGCTCTTTGCTGCTCTCAGGTGCAACCTCGTGGCACAAGGAAGTAACGTCTGACTTGAAACTGTAGCCATACAATCTCCATCTCGCTGGACGAGTTGAGATTACTCTGTGTTCAACCAAACACTCTAACGGATCCGAAGGAGACCGCCGAGCAATTCGCATCTTCCGTTTGCCTACAGAAGTGAAGAGATTAAAGATTTCTCTTCCATCTTCAATCAAGTCGACATTTCTGAGTTCTCCGCCAGCCCGCCAAGAATCAACAGCCGTACTGCCCGCCGACAGAGCGAGGAAACGGCCTCCCGTCATCACCCGAGCCTCAAGGAACCAGGTCAGAGTTAAAGGACGGAGGAAAACACATTCTACCTGTGTCCTCATGCGATTCAAGCAAGAGGTTTACGTCTGGGCAGAGATAGAATATTATAGTGTGTTATTCTTGTGTTTCAAGGTTTTTGCTTGTACAGTTTACGGACCGCCATGTCCGCTCATTATTAATACTCAGGGTATTAATTATCACAAATTTGTTTTGCTGTATTGTGGTCCAACCAAATTGGACTGTTGTGCAATTTCACCATCGCGGGTGAGACAGCAACTGAGTTCATCCATTAAAGAGTCAAATAACGCGGGACTTTTACGAGCCGTCCACCACGTCTCTGAGTGATGAACACAGCTGCTTTCTCTCCAACGATCGTGAAATCGGCTTTAGGGCTGTCACTTAATCATCTCTCTCTCTCTCTCTTACTAATCACACACACACACACACACACACACCTTATGTGTTATAGGATTATTTTGATTTCCATATCTAATCATATCACTGTTTAGTTTGTAGTTGTAAGTGGGAAGTTTATTGACTGCATTGTATTAATTATTAATTGATATTACTGCATAAATAAACTTTGTTTATATTACAAAGAGAAGTGTTTTGGTTTGTTTTGCATACACCTGTGTCATGCTGACGGGATGTCAGTGCTCGGATTCAAACCTTCATTCATTGTTTTTTTCCCTGAAAATCGATATTCTTCGGATGTCGATTTTCCTAAAAAAACAATCTAATATTGAGACTGTTTTACTATTTGGTTATTAGTCGCTGATTTCAGGGTGGTGCCCCGTCAATGTTAATCCTTATTAATATTCTACTGATTTTTGATAATTAATAATTATCTTTGATGATTGAATTTGAATGATCAATAAGCTAGTGTTAATTTTAATTAATGTTTCATCGATCTTAACAATTAACGATTATCTTTGATAATTGTTGATTTAAAGGATTTTAAAAAGCTAACATTGATTCTCATCAATGTTTTAATGATTTTAATAATTATCTTTGATAATTATTAATTATTGCTAATAACCAAACTTGCTCCTAAACGTAGCACACTACATTTACTGGAGCCCCATATGAGGTTTTAATGAGTTAGAGTCAATTGATTAATTTAAATATTAATAACTACAGAAATAATTATTTCTGATAGTAACACTGATCTAAACAACCAGTAAAGCCCTACATCACCCTTTGCCTAGAATTTGCAGAAATGTACTCTTGACATTTTCACAACCAACTACTTGAGGTATCACCCTGGGATGCTTTTTAAACAGTATTGAAGGAGTTCCCATCTATGATGGGCCGTAACGATGCTGGCTGCTGGCAATGACGATGACGAAGTGTAGAGAACCCAAGTGCAGTTTATTTACAAATGTGATAACCTATAACCCTAACTACAAACGTAAAACATAAAAATGAACTTGACTATGACTTAAAACTTGACATAAACATAACCTGGCTGGACTTGGCTAGCACAAAACACATCAATTCAATACTTGACCAAGACACAATGGAAAACATGGACATGGGGGAACAAACCAATGAACAAACAGAACTCATAACAAGCTAATTAAACAAAAAACCAATGAAAACATGACACATGAACATGGAGGGAAAACAGGAGTCACATGACAAGGGAATTAAACAAAAGACATGAATCAACCATGAGAGTGAGAGGTTTGAGGGGCGGAGCCATGGAAGGTGGTGCCCGGAGAATAGCCGAAGAATCGAAGGGCCAGGGTGGAGCCGATGGCAGGGAGAACCAAGGCGGTGCTGGAGGCTCGGAGGAGAAAGGCAGAGCTGAGGGATCGGAAGACTGAGGTGGAGCCGTAGGGAAGGAGGTCCCCAGTGGAGCTGACAGATCAGAGGGACGAGGCGCAGCCAGAGGATCGGAGAGCCAAGGCGGAGCCAGGTGACCGACAGACCAAGGAGGAGCCGGAGGGACGAGGGACCCCGGCACAGCCGACAGGCTGAAGGACCGTAGTGGAGCCGAGGGAATGCCGAGCTGAGGCAATGTCGAGGGACCGACAGGCCAAGGCGAATTCCAGGGCTCGGAGGGTCCAGGCGGGGTCGGAGGGCCGAAAGTTCCCCTTGCCTGCTCAGGAGAACTAAGGGTGGGTATAAGGGTGGGAACCATCTCCAGGTCCAACTGCTCAGGTGTGGCTGTGATGTGGCATGGCATGGAGCAGGCTGAGGCGTTGCTGTGACGTGGCATGAGTAGGCTGAGGCGTTGCTGTGACGTGGCATGGAGCAGGCTGAGACGTTGCTGTGACGTGGCATGGAGCAGGCTGAGACGTTGCTGTGACGTGGCATGGAGCAAAAGATGGATCTGACTAGGAACTCTGGTTTGGCGGCCATGTCGTGGAACTCTGGCTCGGCATCCGCCTCCCCCGTAGTGAACGTGGAACCAATGATCTGTAGGGCGTGGTCGATATATTGAGCCAGGCTGAGGGAACTGCGACCGCCAGGCATAAAAAAAAAATTGACTCATTCAGTCCAAATCTAAAACAGTCTTTGAGGGCAATCTCATTAAAGTCCACCTGGCAGGCTAGACCGCAGAAGTCCTCAACATAGTCCTCCAGGGGACGAGTCCCCTGACATAGGTGCAGAAGTAAAACTGCTGGGTTCATGGCTGGTCAAGTATTCTGTAATGATGCTGGCTGCTGGCAATGACGATGATGAAGTGTAGAGAACCCAAGTGCAGTTTATTTACAAACGTGATAACCTATAACCCTAACTACAAACGTGAAACATAAAACATAAACTTGACTATGACTTAAAACTTGACTTTACATAAACGTAACCTGGCTTGACTTGGCTAGCACAAAACACATCCACATACATTCAATACTTGACCAAGACACAATAGAAAACATGAGGCTTAAATACATGGACATGGGGGAACATAAACCAATGAACAAACAGAACTCATAACAAGCTAATTAAACAATAAACCAATAAAAACATGACACATGAACATGGAGGGAAAACAGGAATCACATGACAAGGGAAACAGGAACTAAACATTTCAAAATAAAAGACATGAATCAACAAAATACACATGACAGGGCATTTATTGGCTGCTTATCTTTATTATTTGGTCCAAGTCATCATTTTCAAAAAAACATTTTTAATTAAATTTTAGTTTTATAATTAAATAAATAAATATGGTGACACAATTATATTTTTTGTCTACAAAACTAATTTCAAACATTTAAGCATACGCCTTCAGATCAAAAGATTTTTAAGATCATGAGAAACATTTCAGTCAAGTGTTTCAGAACTTTTGACTGGTAGTGTATATATATATATATATATATGTAATAAAAGGATACAAATGTCAGCTGGAACACTGCAGGGGAGCGGGTCAGTCGTCTCGCTGCAGGCGCTACGTTGTCAAGGCGACGAGTCATCTTGTTCGCGTCTGTAGGCAGAGAACCCATCCGCTGATGAGAGATGAAGTCGCTGTCTTGAAGGAAGAAAATTCTGAAGAAATGGTGATTTCGCTCCCGCTTATATAGGCCAACTGCACGCCTAAAGGGGTAGGGCTGAAACACTATTGCCAATTATGGAATTGCCGTTATTGTACAAGGGCTTTAACTAGGTCGTTAGAAAAGGAATTCCCATAAGAGTCAGTTTCTGACACAATGTCGAGTGAACTGTTATCGAAAGGGAGCATGGGTATTTTCTTTTTTTAATTATTGCATATTTGTAATGGAATCACGTTTCTTGTGCATGATGAGCAAAAGAGTACCGTTACAGGAATATCCTGCCATTAAAAATAGCATTAAGGTTCGGCAATTAGTTTGGCTACACACGAAAAAGAGTCTTTTTATGTAATATTTTACCACAAGCTTAGTCCAAATGAACTGCCGAACCTCACTGCTATTTTTATGACAGGATAATATAACAGGCTCGCTGGTGGTGTGCCAACAGAGGACCAGCCACAGCAAGCCCCTGGTGGCATGCCACCCAAAACACGCTGGTGGACCGACAGGTCATTGTTTGCTGGGACATATTAAATATTGTATATTATTAGAACAAAACACCAGGTATATTATAAAATGTGAATTAGCAGCACATTACATAAATATTCTAAAAAGTAAGAATGTGTTTACACTTTCTATATTATTTATTTACTGAATATTTGCATTGAATTAGTTTTTTTCTGTGCTTGAGGAAGGCTATAACCAAAATAAACATTGAGGGGGACATGTCCCCCCAATAAACAGATATGGCCAGATTGACCCCCCCCCACCCACCCCCACCAATTAATATCCTTGTTACTGTTTTGCTGCATTCCATTATGCACCATCTAATTGTAATTAAGTTGTTGAAGGAATAACATAATGGTTAAAAAGTTAAATTTTTCATGTGCTTAGTAGTCTAACACCTCTCATTAATGTCATTTGAGTTAGCCAATCAAATCAAAGAAGGCGGGACTCAAGTGTCAGAAGCTAAGTGGGAATCTCGTGGATTATTCCGGAGCTAGGCATCAGCAAGCAGTTCACATTTTCAATCTTTCCCTCTCCCTGTCTGTGGTTCCTACATGCTTTAAGACATCCACCATTGTGCCCATACCAAAACAGTCAAAGATAACTTGTCTAAATGACTGGTGTCCTGTTGCCCTAACTCCCATCATCAACAAGTGCTTTGAAAAGCTAATCAGAGACCACATCTGCTCTGCTGAAGCTCCACAGAGGTCAGTCGACCCAGCGCTGCAAGATGTGGTCACTGCTGTCCTCCGTCTCTCCGTAGAGGAGAGAGATAACCTTAACGGCTACAATATTAATCGTTGTGATGAAGCATTGCAGGAACTAGTTGATTATGTCAATAACCTGGTAAGCCAAAGCGCACAATCCCAGACCTAGTGGGCCAAATGTTCCTTCTCCATCACTGCAAAACCCAACTGCAAACCGCCGAGCACCAGGCCCAGCTCGCTTAGCTGCAGAGCAGCTATCAAGCAGTGCAGAGGGAAAATCTCAGCCTGCACCAAGACGTTAGGTGCACCCAAACTGAGAAAGTCCAGGCACAGGAAGATAATGCCCGGATGCAGGAGGAAAATGACACAGCACAGCACAACATCTGACATAGAAGAGTGCCCCCTTTTTAGCGATGCGTGTAGAAATGTGCCCCTGAGAAACCCAGGGACACACTCTAGGAGCCGAGCTGCCCCTAGTGGTACAGTCTCTGACTTTGTCCTCCAAGACACCTTTCAAACTCCTCCAGCGGCCCGCTAGTTGGATGCAGGTGCCCCTCCTTATAGTTGCCCCCCCCAGTCAGTTTTCAGTCACGCCACCTTGCGTTTCAAACCGACTGATTCCACACCACGAAGGGGGGACAATTATTTTCAAGCCCAGAGTGGTGTAAGCGGCTCGAAGATCCCATTAGCCAGGGAGCCGTACACAACCCGGGGTCCACCCCCACACGTCGACTGGACTCCTTCCCCACCACGAAGGGGAGGAAGTCGTCCTCATCGCTATAGCGATCTGTGTGACTATGGTGTCTCGGATGACTCGGACGACCCGTGGTCATACCGACACCAACGCTTGCGCATCCGACAACTCGAGTCCCTCGCAGGGGACATAGAATGCTTTGACCCAAGTAATCGAGATTCAAACATTGACAATTATCTTAGGGAAATTGAGCACTGCCTGATTGATTTGCCTTATGCTTCGTCACATGAAAAACTCAAGCTTATATGGAAGACCACGGTAAGGAGTGTCCATGCGTTCATGGAAATGCTACTGACTGGTACACGAAACCGCTACTCAGCACTGTGTAAAGCCCTACGCGAGGAGTTTTCGCTGTATATCGACGAAGCCTCCGCTACCATAGCTGCTTTCGCCATCACCCAGAAGAGGCACGAACCTCCACGTGAGTATTATAGACGCCTGAGAGCCACGTACTTCCAAGGAAGTAACGAACCAGGCCTGGAGGAGGAACGAGCTTTCAAGTCTCTTTTCCTTCACAACCTCCACGAGTGCGTGCAATATGACATCACGATGCACTGCAGAATGGGCAACCCCACCATGCAGAAAATCAGAAGATACGCGCAACTGGCATGGGAGACACGCGTGCGCCCTGCCCGAGGGCACGAAGGTGAAGCCAGAGCCCTGGGGATCCAAGCCTCAGAATATGCAGACCTAGCGCTCGAAGGCAACGAAATGCCTCGCGTTAAGGTGAATGCTAGAACAGGACCCCAGAGGCACCGATCACCCCGCCAGCAGGGTAGGCAACAGAAACAGGGGGGTGGTGACCAGACACACCCCCAGGGTCACGGCAGGCCTAAATGACAAAACGTTCGCCGGCCGAAAGGAAAGGTGTGGTTCAAACGAAAACCAAAACAAGAAGGTGAGTGGGTAGGCAAGGTTTCAAATCACCTCAGAGAACAAGATTTGAGAAAAGAAATGGAGGACATAAGGAGATGCTTGACTGAGTTAG